>NW_028327173.1:98773073-99076145 GCF_987537825.1 Furipterus horrens
CATACAATCAAGACTACTCTATCCAACAAAGCTATCATTTAGAATGGAAGGGCAGATGAAGTGCTTCCCAGACAAGGTAAAGTTAAAAGAGTTCATCATCACCAAGCCATTCTTGTATGAAAAGTTGAAGGGATTTATTTAAGAAAAAGCTCAAACCTATGAACATTAAAATGACAACAAACTCATAACTATCAACAAGTGAATCTAAAATATAAAAATAAAATCCAACTAAGCAAACCAGAACAGGAACAGAATCATAGGTATGGGGATCATTTGGAGGGTTATCGCTGGGAGGAATGTGGGGGGGATGGGGAAATGGTGCAGGGATTAAGAAGCATAATTGGTTGGTACAAAATAGACAGGGGGAATTTAAGAATAATATAGGAAAGGCTGAAGTCAAACAACTTATATGCATGACCCATGGACATGAACTAAGGGGGGTGGGATTGCTGGAGGGAATGGGTGTACTAGGAAGAGAGAAGCAAAGGGAAAAGAAATTGGGACTATTATAACAATGTAATCAATAAAATATACTTAACAAAGGTAAAACAATGACCCTTCTGCCTTAGTAACCTATTGCTGTGTAAAAAATTACCCCAAAACATGTGGCTTAGAATGACACCATTTGGTACGTCAGTCCCTGTGAGTCAGGAGTCCAATATAGCTTAGCTAGGTCCTCTGCCTGGGGTCTCTCAAAGGCTGCAATCTAGGTGTTAGCCCAGGTCACAGGCACCTGCTATTCTTTGAGAGACCTCACGCTCACACTCATGCTGTTGCTTTCAAGATCTGGTTCACTCTGGACTGTTGGCCTAAGGCTACTCTCAGTTCTCGTCTACGTGGACCTCTCCCGCATGGCAGTTTGCTTCATCAAAGAGTTTGCTGGCAAGACAGAAATCACCATCTTTTGTAATCTAATCGGGGAAGTGCTATCACATGACTTTGGCCATATTCTATGTGTTATAAGTAAATCACAGGTCCCACCAGCTCAATGGGAATGGTCACTTCAGTCCAGGGAAACTAGTCTATGACTGAGGAATGAATGGAATGGGTTCAGTCAGAGATTGTGGCTATCAGGAGGTGGGGATCATTGTGAGTCATCTCACAGTGGCCTACTCAGCCTTCTTTTCAATATCTAAGAACTTTGGAAACTAATGAATAGTTCTGATGTTAAGTTCCTGTTTAGATGTATCATATAATCCATGGCTACATGATTATATTATGCTGTAGTTACATTAGTCTATCTTTTAGAGTTACTTTGGCTATAATATTTGACTTCTAAGGTTTAGATGCCATTTAAAGGCTGAGGTAGATAGTTTTTAAGTGGTTTATTTTACTTTTTTTCTTCTTAGCAATTTTTTAGAGTATGCAACTGAATGAGAAGCACTTGGAATATCTGTTCGTATTTGCTGTAACTCTTGAAAAATTAAAAATGCTTCAATTCACATGAAGAGCATAGGATAAATATAGAGTAGGGAAACAGATCTATAATATAACAGAAATTGCCATCTACACTGGGATTATTGAGAATACTTTTTAAAAATCTTTGGTAGAAATCAAAGGGGAAACAGTTTTCATGAAATGTGTACATCTGATCATTATTAACAGAAAAGTTAACTCTCGCCATACTCCCTACTCAGAAGACACAAAGTTGAAGTGTCTGCATGTTGGCACCTTTTGTTTTTCTCCCAAATGAAACAAGCTCAGCGCCGCCACCACCTCACTATCCCCTCGGTTTCTCTGCAGCAGCCATAACATCCTCTCCATACAGGTATGAAGCCTGAGGAGACACCTTATGAAAGGCACCTGGGAGTAACGGAGGATTATCCAGACACAAGGAAATGAAGCCCTTTGGAATGAAAAGAAGAGCAAATTTTCAATGCACCATCCTCCCTCAAGTATAATATATACACTATTGAAGTCCTCTCTGCCAGCTTCCTTTGGTCCTCTGCTTTTTTCTTGGAGCTGTTCAAGATTTGCGAAATCCCTGTTTGGTGCTGATCTCTGTTTGTCGGCTTCTGTTAAAAAACAAAAATAAAACAAAAAACAAAAATCCCTGAACTACAGATATTATTGGAATGCCCAGTCCAGGAACCGGTGACTCTGGGCAAACCACTGCACCTGAGCATACCTCCTCCTTTGGAGAATGGACTAAATGATCTCCAAGGTATTTTCTAACATTACAGCTGTATTTGTTTCCTAGGGCCGCCATGACAAAGGGCCGCACACTGGGTGGCTTGAAACAACAGAAGTTGATGGTCTCAGTTCTGGAGGCTGGAAGTCTGAACTCACAGTGTCTGCAGTGCTCCTAGCCCTCTGAAACGGGTTCGGGGAACCCATCTTTGCCTCTCTCGTCTCTGGTGGTGGCTGGCAGTCCTTGGTGGGCCTTGGCTTGTAGGTGCATCCCTGTGACCTCTGCTTTCATTTTCACATGGTTGTCTTCCCTCTATGTCCCTCTCTTCTTATAAGGACACCAGTCAGATTGGATTAAGGGTCCATTCTACTCCGGTATGACTTCATCTTAACGAATTTCATCTGCAACAAATAAGATCACATTGGAGGGTTAGAACTTCGACATAAAATTTGATGGACAGGTGCGGGGGGGAGGGGTAGCATGCGGTTCAACCCATCACAATAACTATGGCTTTTCCTCCTTAGAAATTACTCAGAATTCCATGAAAGTTAAAAAAGCCTTTGTGACTGGGAAAGTCATTTATGAGGATTGTATGAATAAAGGCAATTTTCCTCTCAGCTATTAATAAAACTGTGATATGGCCAGCAAAATAATAAAAAAAATTTTTTTAATTAAATATACTTAAAAAAATTTTAAAAATTATGACAGAAAACTTCTCTAATTTAATGAGAGAAAAAAATCATGCAAGTCCAGGAAGCACAGGGATTTCAGTCAAGATGACTCCTAAGAGACCCACTCGAAAACACATCATAATTAAAATGGGAAAATTTAAGGACAAAGAGAGAATTTTAAAGGCAGCAAGGGAGAAACAGCTAGTAACATACAAGGGAGCTTCCATAAAGCTATTATCTGATTACTTAACAGAAACACTACAAGCAAGAAGGGAATAGAAAAAATATTCCAAACAATGTAAAGCAAAAGCCTGCAACCAAGGTTACTCTACCCAGAAAGGCTTTCATTTAAGATGGAAGGTGAAATAAGGAATTTCCCATTTGAAAAGTAGGCTAAAAGAGTACATTTCTACCAAACCAGCATAACAATAGATGCTAAAGGGACTGACTAAAGAAGACGAAGAAAAAGAGAGAGAGACAGATACAAAGAGAAAAAATAGCAATGAATAACAACCTATCAATAATAACCTTAAATGTCAATAGATTAAATGCTCCAATCAAAAAATGTAAAGTAGCTGAATGAATAAGAAAACATGCCCTGCATACATGCAGTCTACAAGAGACCCACCTCAGAAAAAAAAAAGATCTACAAAGACTGAAAATGAAGGGATACAAAAAAATATTCCAAGCAAATGGATATTAAAAAACATCTGGGGTAGCAACACTTATCTCAGACAAAATGGATTTTAAAACAAAGATCATAAAAAGAGACAAAGAAGGACACTATATAATACTTAAGGGATTAATTCTTCAGAAGATATAAACCTTGTAAAGATATATGCACCAATCATAGGAACAGACAAATATACAAGGAAATTCTTGGAGGACTACATGAAAGATATCAACAGCAACACACTGATAGTAGGAGATTTTAACACACCACTGTCAACAATGGACAGATCTTCCAAGCAAAGAATCAGCAAGGATATTGAGGCAATGAACAACACTCTAGATCAAATGGACTTAGTTGATATATATAGAACTTTTCACCCCAAAGAAGCAAAATATACATTTTTTCAAATGGACATGGAATATTTTCAAAGATAGACTACATGATAGGACACAAAATAAGTCTCAGCATATTCAAGAAAATTGAAATCATATCAAGCATGGGCTCAGATCACAATACATTGAAACTGGAAACCAACCTCAAGGAAAAAACTCAAAAACATTCAAATTTATGGAGACTGAACAATCGTCGTCGGCAGCCGTCTGTCTCGAGAGACGATGGTGTAGCTTCTTAAGAATCCATCTGCACCGCCAAGAATGGCTGTGCAGTCCGACTCGGGAGTGACACGGTATCTGTCTCCTCCCGTGTTGAATCGACATCTTGCGATGACGCTGGAGTGTCCTCTCCAGCGAAGCTGAAGCTACAGAGCCTGGGCAGGGTGATATGGAGGGTCTGCTGTTGCCCATGCAGCAGACCCCCCCTCTCTTCGCAGCTGAAGGGTCCAAGGGAAAGACGGAGTCAATACAGCTTGGCTTCAGGTGCACCGCAGGAGTTGCCGGTGTTGACTACAACGTCAAACTGCCTTAGGGATTCCGGCTCCGGATTTTCTGTCGGGGTTTACTCCCTTAGCCTTTCCCCTGAAGAGGTATGCCGCAAGGCAGCGGAGGATTTTTGGAGTCAGAGTTTTCCTTCTCTGATGTGCCCTGACTGGAAGATCGAACCAGCGACACTTAGCTCGCCGGCCGATGCTCAATCCACTGAGCTAAACCAGCCAGGGCATAATATGCTATTAAATAATGAATGAGTTAATAATGAGATCAAGAGAAATCAAAAAGTACCTGGAAACAAGTGAAAATGCATACACAACATCCCAAAACATACAGGACACAGCAAATGCAATCCTGAGCAGGAAGTTAATAGCAATACAAGCCTATCTAAAAAATATTTTTAAAACCTCAAATAAACAACCTAACACTACATCAATAAGCTCTAGAGGAACCACAACAAAGTCCAGTGAGTACAAGTAAGGAAATCATCAAGATCAGAGCAGAATTAAATGACATAGAGACTAAAAGAACTATTCAAAGGATCAATATATCCAGGAGCTGGTTCTTTGAACAGATAAATAAAAACAACAAGTCTTTTACCAGATTCATCAAGAAAAAATGATAAAGAGCCCAAATAAATAAAATCAGAAACAAAAAAGAAATTACAGCCAATACCAAGAAATATAAAGAATTGTAAGAAATTACTATGAACAGCAATATGCCAAAAAATTTGATAACTTGGGTAAAATATACAAATTTATAGAAACATAAAATCTTTCAAAATGAAATCAATAAAAAGCAAAAAGCCTGAATAGATTGATAAGTAGTGAAACTGAACCAGTTATCAGAAAACTCTGGCACACAATACCCTGGACTGAATGGCTTCACAGGCAAATTTTACCAAACATTTAGGGAAGAGCTAAGGCATATTCATCTCAAACTTTCCCAAAAACGTCAAGAAGAGAAAAGACTCCCAAACTCCTTGGACGAGGTCAATATAATCTAAGCCCAAAACTAGGTAAGGACACAACAAAGAAAGAAAATTATAGGTCCATATCACTGATAAACATAGATGCTAAAACCCTCAACAAACTATTGGCAAATGGGATCCAGCAATACATTTAAAACATCACATACCAAGATCAAGTGGGATTCACGCCAGGGATGCAAAGAGGCATAATATTTGCAAATTAATAAATGTAACATACCACATAAACAAATAAAGTATGGCACCCATTTATTATAAAAGTACTCAGCAAAATAAGAATAGAGAGAGCATACCTCAACATAATACAGGCCACGTATGAGACTCCTACAGCCAAAATCATACTCAACAAGATAAAATTAAAGCTTTCCCCCTAAGATGAGAACAAGAGAAACATGACCACTTTCACCACTTTTAGTCAACATAGTATTGGAAGTTCTAGCCACAGTGATCAGATAACAAAAAGAAATAAAAGGCATATAAACTGGAAAAGAGTAAGTAAAACTGTCTATTGCAGATGACATGATAGTGTACATAGAAAACCCTATAGGTTCCACAAAAAAACTCTTCAACCTAATAAGTGAATTTGGTGAAATAGTGGGATACAAAGTCAATATTCAGAAATGGAAGAAATTTTTTTTTAAACGAGCAATGAAATATCAGAAACGGAAACTTGGAAAAAATCTCATAACTATAGTAATAAGAAAAATAAAGTGCCTAGGAATAAACTTAACCAAGGAGGTAAAAGACATGTACTCAGAAAACTACAGAACACTGAAGAAAGAAATTAAGGCGTCGGCGGCGGCAGCCGTCCGTCTCGAGACGATGGTGTAGCTTAAGAGTCCATCTGCACCACCGAGAATGGCTGTGCAGTCCAACTCGGGAGTGACATGGTATCTGTCTCCTCCCGTGTTGAATCGACATCTTGTGATGACGCTGGAGTGTCCTCTCCAGTGAAGCTGAAGCTACAGAGCCTGGGCAGGGTGATATGGAGGGTCTGCTGTTGCCCATGCAGCAGACCCCACCTCTCTTCGCAGCTGAAGGGTCCAAGGGAAAGACGGAGTCAATACAGCTTGGCTTCAGGTGCGCCGCAGGAGTTGCTGGTGTTGACTACAACGTCAAACCGCCTTAGGGACTCCGGCTCCGGATTTTCTGTCGGGGTTTACTCCCTTAGCCTTTCCCCTGAAGAGGTATGCCGCAAAGCAGCGGAGGTTTTTTGGAGTCAGAGTTAAGGAAGATACAAATAAATGGAAGCATATACTGTGTTCATGGATTAGAAGAATCAACATCATTAAAATGTCCACACTACTCAAAGCAATCTATAGATTCAACACAATCCCTATTAAAATACCAATGACATATTTCACAGATTTAAAACAAATACTTCAAAAATTTATTTATGTTTCAAAAATGACCATGAATTGCTTCAGTCATCTGGAGAAAGAAGAACAAAGTAGGACAGATCACAATACCTGATATCAAACTATATTACAAAGATACAGTATTAAGACAGTCTGACACTGGCCTAAGAACAGACACAACGATCAAGAGAACAGAATAGAGAGCCCAGAAATAAACCCTTATGTCTATGGTCAGTTAATATTTGACAAAGTGGCAGGAACATAAATGAAGTGAAAATGGCCTCTTCTACAAGTGGTGTTGAGACAACTGGAATGGTACATGTAAAAAACTGAAACTAAACCACCAAGTTAAACCACATGCCAGAATAAACTCAAGATGGATCAAAGACTTAAATGTAAGCCATGACACCATAAAAGTACTAAAGGAAAACATAGGCACAAAAATTTTAGATAACACACGCAGCAATTATTTCAAAGATATATCTCCTAAGGCAAGGGAAATACAGGAAAGAATAAACAAGTTGGACTACATAAAACTAAAAAGCTTCTGCTTGGCTAAAGAAAACATTAGCAAATGAAAAGAGAACTAATCCCGTGGGAACAATGATATCTCAAACAAATGTTTGATCTCTACATATATAAAGAACTCATATGACTCAACACCAGGAAGGAAAATAACCCAATTAAAAATGACTAAAGAACCTGAACAGACACTTCTCCAAGGAAGACATACAGAGGGCCCATACACATATGAAATTATGCTCAACATCACTAGCCATCAGAGATGAAAGTTAAAACCACAATGAGATACCACTTCACACCAATCAGAATGGCCATCATTAACAAATCAACAAACAAGTGCTCATGAGTGTCAGAACATGGAGGCGACTAGAATGCACACCTGGACTTTCAACATATGCAAATCAGTCATATGCAAATTAACCTGTTCCTTGCAAATTCCCAGAGGAAAAGTTAATGGACCTAGCCTGGTATGTTAACTAACCTGGTGGGGGGAAAGCAATAAGATGTAAATGACCTACTGAATATGAGTTGGACAAGTATAAAAAGGCACCTGCAGAAGTCCAGGCAGGCGATTTCAATGGGCCCACGAGGTGGACCATTCCTTTGCTCCTACAGGCCCTTGAGTCGATCCAGGAGTTGCCTTTCCCCACCACCCCCTCCCTCCTTTTTCCCTCAATAAACCTATTGCCTGATCCTGCAGTGGTCTCTGCATGATTTCTCAGAACAAGATTGCCCTGACAGTGAGGATGTGGAGAAAAGGGAACCCTAGTGCACTGTTGGTGTGAATGCAGGCTGGTACAGCCACTGTGGAAAACAGTATGGGATTTCCTTTAAAAACTGAAAATGGAACTGCCTTTTGATCCAGTGATTCCACTGCTTGGATTATACCCTAAGAATTCTGAAACACCAATTCAGAAGAACCTATGCACCCTTATGCTCATAGCAGTGTTATTTACAATAACCAAGTGCTGAAAACAGCCTAAGGCCCATCAGTAAATGAGTAGATCAAAAAACAGTGGTACATTTACACAATGGAATATTATACAGCAGGAAGAAAGAAGGAACTCCTACCTTTCATGACAGCATGGATGGAACTGGAGAGTATTATGCTAAATGAAATAAGCCAGGAGGTGAAAGACATATACCATATGATCTCATCTAAAGGAGGAACCTAATGAACAAAAGAAACAACAAGAATAATAGAACCAATGGCATGGAAACAATGAACGTACTGACTATGACAAAATGGGAGGGGGGAGGGGGAGAAAGAAGGGGAAGGGTCTAGTCAAGGGACAGGTATAAATGACCCATGGACATGGAAAACAGGGTGGGGATTAGCTCTGGGAGCTGGGGCGGTGGGAAGGGCAGGGGAGGGCAACAGGGGAAAATTGAGACAACTGTAATAGAACAATTAAAAATTTTAAATATTATATAACAACTAACATATTTCTTGTTCCCAGGGTTCAAGGGTTCTGCAACTTTTTCTGTGTGTTCAGGTTTTCCTGATGATGCTTAGAAAGGGAGATCAGGTGTTATCCCTTGAAGGCAACAAAATGAATTGAAGTTCAAGCAAATTAAAAGGTCTTTTAAAAAATAAGCAGGAATTAGGGACAAAAAAAGGCATATTATGATTGATTATCCAAAAGTTTATTAATACTCATTAGAAAATAAATTTCAGGATTTACACACTGAGATTTCTAAAGCACCACATGTTAAAAGTCAAGTTTTATAGAGGTAATTTTTTACCATATAATTCAATCATTGAAAGTGAATAATTCAATGGTTTTTAGTATATTCACAGAATTGTAAATGCATCACCACAATTTTAGAATTTTTCTTTTACTGCAAAGAACTGTTACTCCCCCTAGTCATCACTCCCACACGTCCATTCCATTACACCCCCAGCACTAGGCAACCATCTACTTTCTGTTTCTATAGGTTTGCTTATTTAGGATATTTCACATAAAATAGAAGCAAACAAAATATGGTTTTTTATAACTAAAGACATTTATTTAAGACCTAAAAATGAATCTGTATTCATAAATATTTCTTAAAATTTCTGCTTCTTTTTCTATTCAGGTAATCTGGATGACTTTGAAAAGTGAGTTCAAACTTTAATTTTTCCCTTCTCTGAAAACATGGTTTAACTTTTATCATCAGGAGCATGAGAAATGTTTTTGCCACACTGGCTTTCATTCCAGTCATTATTATTTTGTGACCCCTGGTGGGTGAATGTAATAACGTATTTCAAAATCAACCCCTTAGAACTCGTTTTAGATTGTAAAACAATGAGTAGAGCACGTGACTAAATTAGCATAAAATGTCATTTAAATTTGGTTGCTGAGTGTAAGTACTCTATTAAAGAAATTATAAAGCTTCCCATTAGTTCAAAAGCTGTTATCAAAACCCTGTCCAAAACTGTTGCCTTCTTAAAACTTTTCATTTTTCACAAGGAAAATGTTTAATTCTAAAAAATATCATTTGCATCTTAACAATAATAAAATCTGAAAGCTCTTTTCTTAATGTTCAAAAGAAAAATGTGCACAGAGATAAACAATGTGAGACTACTACAAGCAACGGAAAAAAACATAAAAATTCAAAACATATAAATAACAATTAAATTCCTCTAAGACATAGAACTGTAAAAATGATTTTTAGTAGTTATTTAACGTATCTACTGCTTTTTGAGTATTACTTAATTTTTAAGTGGCTTTAAAATTAAATCTTTAATATTTTCTTCTTTGCTTACCCTTGTTTCTTCTTTTATGTTATTTATTATTTACAGTTTTTGAAATTAAAACGGAGAGATAGTGAAAGAAAACAAAATTCATAAACAACTTTTTATGGTCTTCATAATATAATAGCTTAGTGCTCCCACTTAGGAAACATTAAAATTATTCCTGATTTGTTAACAAAACCCATAATCCTACAAATAGAGCTTCAAAATCTATGCTTAAAAGTCTCAGACATTTAGCCGTTTTTTAACAACCACTACCTCCAATAATGCAGAAAGCTTTAGAAATTTTGAGAAGCAAATGATTGATATAACATTCATTACTCTGAATTTCTCTCCTGGTTTAAAAAGAAGAAGAAGAACTGACATCAAAAACTCACTAGAGCAGATGAATGAGTATATTTTATGAGACTTTACTATTAATTCTATGTCCTGGGTAAATTTACAGGGAGTGCTTTATTCTATTTTATGGAAATTTTAAAACGTGTCCATGTACTGTCTAAGGCAGAGTTTTAAAAAATCAGTTTCTGTGTAAATGAATAAATGTTTTGAGTTAAAGGATGCAAATTATTTTACTGTACTTTTTTAAATAAATATTTTTAAATGATTTTTTAAATCAGTTTCGTCGGCAGCCGTCCGTCTTGAGAGACGATGGCGTAGCTTCTTGAGAGTCTATCTGCACCGCCGAGAATGGCTGTGCAGTCCGACTCGGGAGTGACAATCCCTGCCGCACTTGTTACAGGTGAAGGCAGATGGCTGTTGTTGCTGCTGCTGACGCTGCTTCCGCCTCGATCTTTTCTGGACCGCCTCCTTGTTGCGCGCAGCCTCTGCGCGTGATGTACCTTGCCTGACCGCGAGCCTCCAGGCTAGGCGGTCGTCTGCTTGAACTTCCCATGTGTTGAGATTGATGGAGCATTGTGTCATGTCCTTTTTGCAGATGTCTTTGAACCGCAGTTTTGGGCGCCCTCTCATCCTCTTGCCTTCTGCTAGCTCGCTGTAGAGGAGGTCTTTGGGGATACGGCCTGCATCCATTCTTTTGACATGACCGAGCCACCTGAGGCGTCTCTCGCTAAGAACTGCATGCAAACTGCTCATATTGGCTCGCTTCAGCACCTCGGTGTTGGGGACCTTATCCTGCCAGGCGACATGCAGGACGCGTCGCAGGCACCTCATGTGGAAGCTGTTGAGTTTCCTTTCGTGCCTTGCGTAGGTGGTCCATGTCTCGCTGCCATAGAGGAGAGAGCTGAGTACGCAGGCTTGGTAGATGCGCAGTCTGGTTTTCTCAGTGAGGCTGGAATTGTTCCACGCTCGCCGGTTCAGTCTGGCCATAACTGTGGCTGCCCTGGCGATTCTCCGGTTGACCTCCAAGTCGACTGACAGAGAGCTCGAGATGGTGGACCCGAGGTAAGTGAAGTCGTTGACAACCTCCAGGGTGTATCCGTCGATGGTGATGCATGGGGGAGTCCCCGTGCCTTGAGCCATAACATTCGTCTTCGTCAGGCTGATGGCTAGTCCGAACTCCTTGCATGCGTGGGAAAGGCAAGTGACTAGCTGCTGGAGTCCCTCTTCGGAGTGTGATGTCAAAGCTGCGTCGTCAGCGAAGAGCATCTCACGGATGAGCACCTCTTTGACTTTGTTCTTGGCTCGTAGACGGGCCAGGTTGTAGAGCTTGCCATCGGATCTGGTGTGAATGAAGACACCCTCGCTGCAGTCCTTAAAGGCGTATTGGAGGAGCATGGAGAAGAAGATTCCGAACAGCGTAGGCGCCAGGACGCAGCCCTGCTTTACTCCGCTGCTGACTGGGAAGGCCTCAGAGGTTGCGCCGTTGTAGGACACCGTGCTGTGCATGTTGTCGTGAAAGGACATGACCACAGCAAGCAGATGTGGTGGACAGCCAATCTTCCGTAGCAAGCTGAAGAGTCCGCTTCGACTGACCAGATCAAACGCCTTCGTGAGGTCGATAAAGGCGAGGTAGAGTGGTTTATGCTGCTCGTGACACTTCTCCTGCAGCTGGCGTAGGGAGAAGATCATGTCCACTGTTGAACGGCCAGCTCTGAAGCCACACTGGGACTCTGGGTAGACGCGGGAAGCAAGGGTCTGCAGGCGGGCAAGGGCGACCCGGGCGAATACTTTGCCGACGACGCTGAGGAGAGAGATGCCCCGGTAGTTGTTGCAGTCGCTGCGGTCTCCTTTGTTCTTGTACATGGTGATAATGTTGGCATCTCTCATATCCTGGGGGATGTAACCCTCCTTCCAGCAGCGACAGAGTAGATGGTGGAGCAGCTGTAGCAGGACTGGTTTCCCGCTCTTTAGGATTTCTGGAGGGATTCCGTCGCTTCCTGGTGCTTTCCCGCAAGCGAGGCGGTCGATGGCTTTGCTGAGCTCTGCCGCAGTAGGTGGGGTGTCTAGCTCCTCCATGACTGGTAGGTCTGGGATGGCGTTAAGAGCAGTGTCTGTTACGGTGTTCTTCGTTGCGTACAACTCGAGGTAGTGCTCGGTCCACCGCCGCATTTGCTGTTCCTGGTCAGTGATGACCTCACCTGTCTTGGACTTAAGGGGGGCGATCTTGGAGGGGATTGGGCCTGTTGCCTTCTTGATACCCTCATACATTCCTCGTGCGTTGCCTATATCAGCGGCTTCCTGAATGCTTCTGCACAGGTTTAGCCAATAGGTGTTGGCACAGTGGCGGGCGGTCTTCTGGACTTTGTTCCTGGCAGCCCGTAGAGCTTGAAGTGTACTGGGAGTGGGCGTGGCCTTGTAAGCCAGTAGGGCCTTCCTCTTAGCCTCGATCACGGGTTCCATTTCTTCCCAGTGAGCCTCGTACCAGTCAGCGTTCTTCCTCTCTTTCTTCCCGTAAGCAATAATGGCGGAGTTGTATATGGCGTCGCGGAGACGTGGCCAATTGGATTCGATAATGTCATCTGCCGCCACTCCCTCGCCGAGTGCATCTTCCATCTTGTTGATGAATTGCTGGGTCTTAACTGGGTTGCTGGCACAACTGGTGTTGATGCGTGGGCGACCCTTCATCTTGGAGTGGTGCAACCTCTTCGGCATTATGCGCACCTTGCTTACCACGAGGGCATGGTCCGTGTCGCAGTCTGCATTGTGGTAGCTGCGGGTGAGGAGGGTGCTGCCAATATCCGTTCTTCTGGTGATGACGAGGTCAAGCTGGTGCCAATGGCGGGAGCGGGGGTGCCTCCATGACACCTGGTGTATCTCTTTGCACTTGAAGAATGTGTTTGTCACGCACAGGCCGTGGTGACACGAAAGCTCAAGCAGTCGCTGACCATTCTCATTGATCTTTCCTCTCCCAAAGTTTCCGAGGCAGGTGGGCCAGGCCATGTGGTCGGCTCCTACTCTTGCATTGAAGTCTCCAAGGAGATAGAGAGCGTTACTTCTGGGGATCTTGGATAACACTTCGTCCAGTGCATGGTAGAACTGTTCTTTCTCTTCGATGGTGGCGCAGAGGGTTGGGGCGTACGCGCTAAGAATGCTGACTGGGCCGAAAGTTGTTGACAATCGGAGGGTAAGTAATCTCTCTGTGCCTCCTGTGGGTGGCTCTATGGAGTTAACAAGCGTGTTCTTCACAGCGAACCCAACACCGTGCTGTCTTGGTTGGTCCGGAGACTTCCCTTGCCAGTAGAAGGTGTAGTTGGTTTCTCTGATAGTTCCGTTGTCGGCCAACCGGGTCTCCTGTAGAGCCGCAATGTCGATGTTTAGTCGTGCCAGTTCCCTATCGATGACAGCGTTTTTCCTGGCACCATTGATCCACGGAAGGTCTGCAGTAAGTCCGGGGCACATGGTCCTGATGTTCCAGCTAGCGAGGCGAAGAGCTGGAGGCTTCTTTCTTGTTGTTTGCTTGGAATTAACTGGTGCGGGTGTTTTGTGGCCCACTTTAGCTTCAGTTTAAATCAGTTTATAAGTCTAATAAATTTCTAAATCAGTTTATGTGTAAATAACAAAATGAGTTAAAGGATACAAATTGGGTTACTCTACTTTTATTCATAAATATCTTTAACAAAATATGTTAAATGTATAAGTAAGATATAGATAATAAATTATGTTCTTTTTACATATATGCAAAGTAAAATGAAAAAAGAAATTTTGCATTAAATATGCAATTACACAAAGCATGAGAAGGCTCAGGAAACCCATCCGAGTGCTTTGAACACAGGGACCTCATCATTTGCTGGAGGTGAGAGGAAGGAGAAGGGAAGTTGGTCTTCATCCATGTTTGGAAAGAATATATTATCTTCAGGATTATCAGCAGGACTGATGTGTAAAAGAAAAACTGGATGAGGAGAGCATGATTACATTAATTATTATGTCATATGTAAAATATATTTCTATACTCACTATTACAGGTACCTCTTTGGAATGGTAAAATTTTAATAGAGAAAATAATGGTGGGTGGGTTTCCATCCCTTTCTTTATTATATGTCATTGCCTGCAAGATTGATTTAAGATACTGTTCCTTAAATAAAACAGTCTTACCTTCCCATGCATTTCAAACCTACAAAGAATATTAGCATCTCTCCTTTCCTGTGGTTTTATCGTTGGCAGCCGTCCGTCTCGAGAGACGATGGTGTAGCTTCTTAAGAGTCTATCTGCACCGCCGAGAATGGCTGTGCAGTCCGACTCGGGAGTGACACGGTATCTGTCTCCTCCCGTGTTGAATCGACATCTTGCGATGACGCTGGAGTGTCCTCTCCAGCGAAGCTGAAGCTACAGAGCCTGGGCAGGGTGATATGGAGGGTCTGCTGTTGCCCATGCAGCAGACCCCCCCTCTCTTCGCAGCTGAAGGGTCCAAGGGAAAGACGGAGTCAATACAGCTTGGCTTCAGGTGCGCCGCAGGAGTTGCCGGTGTTGACTACAATGTCAAACCGCCTTAGGGACTCCGGCTCCGGATTTTCTGTCGGGGTTTACTCCCTTTGTGGTTTTATATTTACTTAATAAATAGGTGATAATGTCTGTGCTATTGAATACTTTATTTTTACTTTGTCAAAAAGAAACTTAAAACATCGACAACACATTTTATAATTATTTTTATTTATTTTACATTTTGTAAAAAAGCTAGCTCAACCCATCTTTCCTATCAAAAGAATTTAAAAATTAGAGAATGACTTCTTTAGGCTGGTGTTGCTAGATGATGGCTTTAGCCACGAGGGGCTAAAGCAAATGAAAGGCTTTGTCTTTAAAAGAGCTCTACCTTTCCTTAGAAAGTAGCCAGTAACTGTATACAGCTCTTTGACACAAATCAGTGAATTCAGTCTCATGGCTCCCAGATATATTGGCACTTACTCTATTAAGCAAAGAAGCATGTGTTTAGCTGAAATCTGATCTTTCTGCTCATCAGTTTCCATCATGCAGAGGTTAAGGAGAAAAGACCAAAGACTGTTGGTGACAAAATCAGTTTCCAACTACATTTTCTTAGAGCAAAGGAGATATTAGAAATTGGTAGGATAGAAGTTTTGGTAAAGCAAGTTTATAGGAGACAGGCTTAGGCAGGCCAGGGATACCCTTGCTAAATATGCACACCCTTGTCTGTGGTTGGCATCCATGTGCTCTAGTAACAGCCCAGTATAATCTCACTGCAGCAGGAAACCTGGTATTGCATGCTGACACTGATGAGATAATGAGAACTGCCAGACACAGAGAGAGGCTGCACTGGGGGGGTTTATGGCTACAGCTTCCATTTCTTATCAGCCCAGATTTGCTGCCTGCTTCTATGTCTTGGACAGAAACCATCACTAGAATCATCAGAATGGGGACACTGAAGCAGGCAGCAGTAAAATGCAGGTCTGCACTCTGGGAGGCAGTGTTTCCCAGGGGGCAATTGTGGAGATTTCTAAAACAGTTACTAGTTATCATGATTCAACCTTTTATTTCATATAATAGGCATTTTTTAATTTTGTTGTGAACCAATGAAATGTGTATGATATTCTATGAAAACATTCTATGAACATTTTAAATGTGTTTATTTACATGAATAAAAAGCCCTATATGTCATTATATTTATTAAGAAAATTATGTTTTAATTTCTTGACCAACTCTCAAGGTATAACCTTAGCTTCATTTTCTTACAACTTACTATCTTTAGTACAATACCAGAGGACTCAGGCCCCACAATATTTAGGACAATAGGATTCTTTGGGAAGGGCTCCACTAGAAGAAGAATGGAAGACATTTCCTCCCCGTTTTCCCAGTAACAGATAAATAATATGGGAAGGAAGATAGAAAAGACCTTTGAGAAAGAACACTACTCAGGACTGGTGAATACAGTTTCCCCTTGCCAATTTAATCACCATCTCCTAAAATTAGACATGCTGTCTTCTAAACAAACTCACTAGACTATCAGGGTCATATCTTCATCCCCCAAACCCTACAGTGCTCTCCCACCCCTATTCAACAGAGCTGGCCAAGTCAAGGAACAGAAATGAAGCCATCATCATGAAAATCATGCTGCAACTTCCAACATTAAGTAAACATCTAACAAATCTGTTGCTAATTTGTGAAAAAGTCCAGTTTTGAATTTAAACTAGAAACTTATCATTACATTTTTGTTACATATTCTAGATCACTAGTACACATCACAATCTTGTGCTTATTTTGAACACACAAAGAATCACGTGTATATATGTATTTATATACATATATGAAAAACTACTCTAGTTAATTCATTTCAAATTTATTGAAAGAATCAAAATAGTTTATAATACCATTTTTAACAAAAAATAATTTTTAAGCAAAATATAACCAGATGCTAGGGTTTTGAGATACTCTAAATTCTATTAAAAATAAATAAATTCCTTCTATTAAAAAGCCTAAGTATATGAATGAAAAGTAAAATATGAATAATAAGTAAAATATTTTAGAAAATGTTACCCACGAGTCTTTCAAACTGCATTTTAATTCCTAGATTCTATGATCTTATGAAATCTCATTTTCAGTGGTATATCTTATAAATAAAATACCAAAAACCAAGGTGAGAAAGGAATTGCATTGGTTATATTTAATGCCATTTTAAAAGCTGAGTCGAAATTGAATGTCGAACTGTCAGCATTTATTATACACATGTTCAAACTCGTTAAAGCCTGCATGGAGTGCTAAAATGCCCCATAGGGATGCTCAAACAGTGATGGAGTGGTCAGAAAATGAAATGCATGTCTCTAATAGGCAACAGCCCTGTGATACATGGATCATGAAATACCTGGAGCGAATCATTATTTTCAGTTTTCAGTCACAGCATCATCTCTGTTTACATTACTTATTTGCATCTTAAAGTCTGTTTATTCTCCCTTCTTTCCTCTGAAGTTGAGGTTGGAATGTTCGAGAGAGGAGAATGAGAGCAGGCATTTCTGTTTGACTCGCTTCAGTCTTTACGAAGTTACCCTTTTTTGATTTGGCTGAGGGGCCAGGGTGTATCTGCACCAGGGCCAGACAGAGAAGCTGAACAGCTTCTGAGCTTCTATCCTTCTCCGGTTCTTCCTTAGCTTTATAGAGTAGGGGCTGGGGGGCGACTTCTTTTTTTCATAAAAAGAAAAATTTCAAGCAGGCCTTCAGGCACATATTAAAATGTGAGTGCAAAACAAATCTCAAGGCCAAATATAAATAATTTTTGGATTGTTATTATTTTGGATTGTTACTATGTTTCTTCTTTTTCCTTAGTTAAGAAATGAAGAGACAGATGCTACAGTAATTGAAAATGTACAAATTTTCTTATAATTTATTTTCCTATCCCAGAAAATAAGTGGGCATGTTACTCATTAACATAACAATCACTTCCTTCCCAAGATGAGGACAAATCATCTTCTCCTTGTCATACTGTTACTGAGTCTCTGTCCAGAGTTGTAAGAATTTGTCTTAGTTCCAAAGAAAGCCTGTTGACTAAATCAATGTTTCAAACACTTCAGTATTTCTAGTTGTTCTAAGTAAGGATGTGATTGATTTCCATCCTAAGCTCAGCTTTTTTGGTCATGACCAATTTGTTAAGAGAAGCTGCAAAGACCTGAAACTTTCTTTTAAAAAAAAATTCTACTCAGTTACAGTTTATTTTTAATATTATTTTGCTTTGATTTCAGGTGTACAACTTAGTGATTAAAGTGTTATATATTTTACATAATGTTCCCCTCGATATTTCCAGTACCAACTGGCATCATATGTAGTTATTACAATATTTTTTACTATATTCCCTGCCCTGCACTTTACATCCTCATGACTATTTTATAACTACTGATTTGTACTCCTTAATCCCTTTACCTCTTTCACCTAGCTCCCCAACCCCTCACTCCTCTAGCCACCATCAGTCCATTCTCTGTGTCTACGAAAAAGACCTGAAACTCTCATATCAGCCCTCAGTTAACACAAATCATTGTATCCACCAGAAGCTTCACAGAACAATAAAATGTGAAAAGATACAATAAGTTTCAAAGCAGCACTGCACTATTTTTGGCGGTAGTGTAATTCTCAAGGAAATAGCGCAAAACCCGAAGAGAAACAGATTTCATTAATAGGTTCAACTCATGAGGAAACTGGAGCAGAAAAAGGAGAGTTAGGGGAAAATACAATTTTGTGAAAAATTAGACCAAGACTTTCTGGATCTGGGGATTTATACAGTCTAAGCATGTGTTTCCACTACGTACAGAGCTGTACATCTTGCCATGCTTAATTTGTTTTGTTGCATGCATAATAACAATAACAGCTCCACTAATTTTTACAATAATCATCTGTCCCCATTTTACAGATAATTAATTATATCTTTAACTCAAGTCACCCAGCTTATATGTAATTGTGTCAGCTCTGTCTTATTCTGAGCTCATCTATTGTAAATACATCTTGTTGCCAAATGGTAATATTGGAAGGGTTATCCAAATTGCTCACTGGAATAATCTATTTTCAAATCTATAGCACAGAAACAAAAATTCTAGAGTATTAAATATGCGTGACTGACTATACAACCTACTGTGGTTAAGTACAAGTCATTTTTAATGTTGAAGGGAGTCTCTCTTTAGACTGCTGTCTGTAAAATGCTTATGCATCTACTAAATAATATATACTTTCAGGCTATTGTGAAGATCAAATGAACTAACATGACTCATGTGAACCTCCTGACACAGTGCCACACTTCTCCTCCTATAATGAGGACCAGTATTTAAGGCTGCATTGATGATAAGAAAAGTTGATGAAAAATGCATGAAGACACACATAGGATTCTCTTAGAAGGCCCACATAAAAGACTCCTCCATGGACATAAGGACATTCTAGAATTAGCAAATAGCACAAAATGTTTTTCTATCATTGGGTATTCAGCCAATGTTATTTTCATTCCCAGGAGCATTTTGAAGGCAATCCATGGTATCTGAGAAGTTTTGCTGTAAACGATTTAAGCACACAGCTCTCACTTGAAAAAAGATATTTTGTGTCTAAGAACTTCCTGCTGTTTTATGCAATTTCTCCTTTTAGAACTCAAGTTCTATTAGACAGCAGGCAGAATAAAGCATTTCTTCAATTATTTTCCATTCTAAATTTGGTTCGAGAAATGTGATCTTGAAATTTCCTGAATATTAAAATTGCTGGCTCTGGTTCATATTGATTAGAAAACAGCTGAATTAATAGGGAGATGGAAGAAAAGGGGACAGATGGAATTAGGCTTTGCTCATTTATGAATTAGGTGGGTATCCTGAAAACATTTCTTTTACTCTCAGGGCCTGTTTCCTCACAGTTAAGATAAATCTGGTTTTCTAGATAATCTCAAGACTTGAATTTCCAAATTCTTTGATTCAAACCCAGTGCCCTCTAACATCCACATGGGATTTTTGTTCCTGAATAAAATCTAAGAGGGAAGAGCTAGCAGCAAAATGGTCTGGGTCCAAATACTCAAACCAAAGTTGAAGCATCTCAGGGTTGTAGATTGTTCCATTCCTCACTTGCTCCTTTTTGGTTGTTGTTTTTTCAACAGTCTGCAAAGTTCAAGTGGAGAAGATGTGAGTGACAGTTGTTAGGTTAGTAGAGAAGAGACATGAGACTTTGACTTTACCTATATCCTTTACTTATTTTATATACAGAATAAATTAAAGTATATTTTAACACATTAACATTGTTTAATCTTGAACGATGAGGACTTGAATTTTTGTTATATTACTTTCTATATTTGTATATATATATGTTTTCTATATAAAAGTCATCAAGAAGTATTAAACAAAATATTTTTAGAAGAAATTTAAGGTTTCCTGAGATATCTTAACAAACTTAGAAAATTAAAAATCAGATATCTATTTTGTTTTTATATTCCTAAATTTGTTAATAAATTGAATATTTCTTCTTTGGTAAAAAGACAGAAAAATTCATAAATTACAAAGCAGAATTTGCTACTATATCCTGGCTGGTTTGGCTCAGTGGATTGAGCGTCGGCCTGCGAGCTAAGTGTCGCTGGTTCGATCTTCCAGTCAGGGCACATCAGAGAAGGAAAACTCTGACTCCAAAAAACCTCCGCTGCCTTGCGGCATACCTCTTCAGGGGAAAGGCTAAGGGAGTAAACCCCGACAGAAAATCCAAAGCCGGAGTCCCTAAGGTGGTTTGACGTTGTAGTCAACACCGGCAACTCCTGCGGCGCACCTGAAACCAAGCTGTATTGACTCCGTCTTTCCCTTGGACCCTTCAGCTGCGAAGAGAGGGGGGGTCTGCTGCATGGGCAACAGCAGACCCTCCATATCACCCTGCCCAGGCTCTGTAGCTTCAGCTTCACTGGAGAGGACACTCTGGCATCATCGCAAGATGTCGATTTAACACGGGAGGAGACAGATACCGTGTCACTCCCGAATCGGACTGCACAACCATTCTCAGCGGTGCAGATAGACTCTTAAGAAGCTACACCGGGAGAAACAAGATGGCGGAGGAGTAAGTGGAAGCTACACTAACTTCCTCCTAGAACTAGTCTGGATTTACAATGTAATTTTGGAGAAATCATCTGGAATAACGAACCGAACACCAGCTGGAGAGAAGTCTTATAACCACGGAGAGACAGAAAAGGCCGCTACATCACAACGTGACCGGTAGGGAGTGCGGAGACGTGGAAGGGCTGGCTGGGCTCCCACTGGTGGCAGCTGAAGGGGCTGAGAAACAGCTCAGCAGCCGGGGATTCCCCCTGAGAAGGGCAGGGTCTAAACCCCCAGCTGGGCTTCCCAGCCTACAGCGACAGAGTGGAAAGTAAAATAGTATCAGCTGTGAAAAGCGAAAAGCCACAGGCTTTCTTGCTAGCCGGAGAGAAACAGCAGGAGAAAAAGAGCTCTTAAGTGGATCACATACGAAAATATTTTGGCCACCACTTACCCTGGGCTCAAGCAGAGGGAAGGCAGAGAGGACTGGAGACACTTGGGGAGAATTTGGCACGGTGGCTTTGAGGGGAGAACTGGAGGAGCAGCTGACTGGGTCCCAGTGCTGACTCATCCCCAGTACTGCGGGTAGACCATTCCCCTCCAAGTGGCGTCAGCCTGAGGGGAAGCAAAAGCCCTGCCTACAGGAATTAAGCTGCCACACCCACAGTTCTTAAGCCTGACAGCTAATCACAGATTGAATAGATTAACAATCAAAGAAGACAGACAACAGCAGTAGATCCCTGGAAGTCTCCAACAGGCTGCCTAGGGCCAGACTGGTACATGATCTGACGCCACCAGAGGCAGATTCAGGAAGTGCAGATCATTCCAAGAAGCACCAACAAACAATAGGAGTCAAAAAAATGGGGAGACAGAGAAACAACCTCCCATCAAAAGGAAAGGTAGAATCCCCAGAAAGAGTGCTAAATGAAATAGAGGGGAGCGAACTATCAGATATGGAATTCAAAACAAGGATTATGGAGAAGCTGAATGAGCTCAGCGGAACCTTCAAAGAACTCCAGAAAAACTACAAGGAACTCACAGAAAATTACGTGAGCATGAAAAAGGACATAGAAGCTATCAATAAGAGCCAGGAGGAAATGAAAAATACGATCTCTGAATTGAAGAACACAGTAGAAGGAATTAAAAGCAGGCTAGAGGAAGCAGAAGATCGGATCAGCGAGCTGGAGGACAACCTACACAAAAACTCCCAGACAATGCAACAAAATGAAAAAAGACTGAACAAGACTGAAGAGGTTCTAAGACAGCTGCAGGACAACATGAAACGTAATAATATCCGTATCATAGGAATTCCAGAAGGAGAAGAAGAAGAGCAAGGGATAGAAAACCTCTTTGAAAAACTAATGACAGAAAACTTTCCTAACATGACGAGAGAAAGAGTCACGCAAGTCCAGGAAGCACAGAGGGTCCCAATGAAGATGAACCCCAACAGGCCCACTTCAAGACACATCATAATTAAAATGCCAACATTCAAAGACAAAGAGAGAATCCTAAAAGCAGCAAGAGAGAAACAACTAATAACATACAAGGGAGCTCCAATAAGGCTATCATCAGATTTCTCAGCAGAAACACTACAAGCCAGAAGGGAATGGCAAAAAATATTCCAAGCAATGAAAAACAAAGGCCTACAACCAAGAATACTCTACCCAGCAAGGCTTTCATTCAAAATGGAAGGTGAAATAAGGAGTTTCCAAGACAAAAGAAGGCTAAAAGAATACATCTCCACCAAACCAGCATTGCAAGAGATGCTAAAGGGTCTGCTTTAAGAAGATGAAGAAACAGAGAGACAGAGAGGAACACGAGTACAAAGGGGGAAAATGACAATGAATAAGTACTGAAAGAAAGAAGGAACTTCTACCATTTGCAACAACATGATTGGAACTAGAGAGAATTATGCTTAGCGAAATAAGCCAGGCAACAAAAGAAAAATACCTTATGCTGTCACCTGTTACAGGAAACTAATGAACAACACAAACAAATGAGCAAAATTGAACCAGAGGTATGTAAACAAGGAATAAACTAACAGTAACAAAGGGGGAGATGGGAGGGAGAGAAGGGGTAAGAAGGGGAAGGGTCTAGTCAAAGAACATGTATGAATGACCCATGGACATGGACAACTGGGTGGGGACTGACTGTGGGGGGGGGCAGGGTGCAGGGAAGCAAGAGGGGGAAAAAAAGTGAGACAACTGTAGTGGAAAAACAAACAAACAGAAAATTTTTTAGTGGGGGGGGAATAAAAATATAAAGAATAGAAATGCAAGTTCAGTGAATATTAGAAGGACAAGGATTTTCCTTCCGATAAGACAGTCCTACAGATTTAGAGACTTGTATGTGGGTTATGTTACATAAATTAACATGTGTTTTCTGTTTTCAAAGGGCATAAGCCTACAATCTCATTACCTGAGTGATTATCTGTATGCATAGGCCTCACTTAATCCTGTCTGCATTGCTGCCTCCTGAGACTCAATGGTTTGGCTGAACTAAGTGGCTGGGTTGGTGAAGAACGGGGTGGTCTGTGGGCTTCACTTTAAAACTGGTTTCTCTTTTCTATCCTAATGGCTTGGACAGAAAAAGCCCAGAGGCCTGAGATGGGGGAAACCTAAAATATTTCCCTCAGTCCAAAATAAGTATAATGGGCAAAAGGGTTTTGGACAGGTGAGATGTACCTGGCACACCTTCCTCCAAAGAAGCCCTTCTTTTCCCTAATGTGGGCCATTGAAAAATTAATACCTGTCTTTTGTCATCTAGTGGTTACGGATTAAATGATGTCCTTTAACCCTGTTGCCCCCAGAATACAACAAGGATGCCAGCCTGTCAAACCAAGCATGCCGTTGTCCAGAGACAGCCAACCAACCTGGAGTCTGCACGATCCTTCCCCTTGTGGGAAGGCCACCCTCCCCTCCACATCCCCACTCTTATTAGGGATTTCTTGACCCACGGGTAGGTAGGACGACGACCATGTCCAGCTTGAAGCAGCTAGAGGAGCTCGAGACCTTCGTCCATTGTCCTTTATAAGATTGTAAAGGGTCTCAAGTCTGAGAGGGAGGGATTGTTATTTTTTATTGTTAAAATATTTAACTAATTAATTAATTATTTTTAAAAAAAGAAGAAGAAGAATATATGAAAGGGTGAGGCGGGAGAGCTTGTATGTACGACCCATGGGCATGGACTTGGAGAGGGGATTGTTGGGGAAGGGGGGTGCTGGGCGGAGGGGAGCAAAGGGGAAAAAAAATTGGAACTATTGTAACAATATAATCAATAAAATATACTTAAAAAAAAAAAAAAAAAAAAAAAGAAGCTACACCATCGTCTCTCGAGACCGACGGCTGCCGCCACCGACGATTTGCTACTAAATTAATATTTTGGTTTGCTACATCAGCCACACTGGATACAAAATCTTCATAATCCCCCAAATTCTCTATTGCCAATTCTTTATTGTCAAACCAACTTCAGCAGGATTACAATTACATTAAGATAAATATAAGTCAATATATTTTTTTCTTGCATTAATTAGACAATTTCACATTATGAAGAAATTGGTACTCTTAGATTATCCTGAATATTAATGATTCATTGTAAACATATTTATTTTCACACAAAATGTTCAGGTATATAAAATGCACATCAATCTACAAGAAATTATTTTATAAAAATTTTAATCTGTATTAAAAGTGATTTTAAAATTTTAGATATGCAGTATAACCCACTAACTGGAAGAAATATGTCAAATCACAAAGCTAAAGAAAAAATATGGTAGTTAATATGGGCATATAGCAAATAACAAAACAGGTCATATTTGCTAGACACAGGAACTGTAAGAACAAATACTATTATTGTAGTCTAGTTACTATTAGAAACTAAAAAGCAAGTCACATTATAAAATAACTTTTACTGACTTATAAAAAGAAAATATAAAAGGCAAATACAGCAGTAAAAACTTATACAAATAAGCAACAATTTAAAACTTTGAATAAATTACTAAACAGGTAGTTATAGCATAGGTAGGCAAAAAAATTTAAGTTACAAAGAATATAGAAAAAATAATTTTGAAGGAAATATATAATGTCTCTGTATGACTGAAAGTATATCTAACCCTAATGTTAATATAAAAAAGAAAAGTGAATAAAAATATATTCCGATAGAAACTGTTATTTCAATAACCCTCATATGTGCATATGCAACAGGCAGAATAAATGTGAAGAAAAAAGTATCAAAAGTTTCAACCTTCATTCTCAAAGACTAGAAAACCCTCATCTTCAAAAGCAGTAAAACTGCCCTCCTGGAAATTCATTCTTATTGCTGGAATACAGATGATTCTCTTTCATTGTCACTGTATTCTCTCTACTGAATATTAAGCCATTACTATCTTCAAACAATAAATCATTTTCCATTGAGTTGGAGGCATTGCTAATTCCACATTCTTAGGAGATTTTACCACTTCTTTTTTTTTTTTTTTAAATTTTATAATTTATTTGTTTGTTTATTTATTTATTTATTTTATTTTTAGAGAGAGAGGAAAGGAGAAAGAGAGGGAGAGAAACATCACTGTGTGGTTGCCTCTCACTCGCGCCCCCAACTGGGGTCCTGACGTGCAACCTAGTCATGTGCCCTGACTGGGAATCGAACCAGCGACACTTGGCTTGCAGGCCGATGCTCAATCCACTGAGCCACAGCAGCCAGGGCTACCACTTCTTTTTGATATTCTGCATTTCATGAAGTCTTAAATCACACATTTGTCAAAGAGGACCACTTTTTTCTCCTTGTCAGGGCCACATTAGAAGCTCAGGCTTGCATCCACCTGTTCCACTTTGTCTTCCTGAACCCTTTGAATCACATATAAAGGGTCCCATCTGAAACTTACAACTGACCTTAGCCTGTCCAGAATTACACCTAAATAAGTGTATCCTCCAAACATTTGAAACAGACTAATAAAGCTGAGGTTGTCAGGAGCTCCCTGTATTAACAATTTCACTTCATCCTCATTTATTCACCATTTGCATGGAAACCAATATAAATTTTATTTGAGATTCTCCTGGTTCAATGTCTCTTTTTAATTAGTAGACATGGAGGCCTTTCATTGAATTGGCACAACATGCTAACACAACTCTGTAGTATGTTTTTTCATGTCCAAAAGTAGTAATAAGCACAAATTGGATCCATTAAAAGAAGCCAACCTCCTTTTTTTTTTCTTGGGATATATAATTATTATTTTTTAAAAAAGAAAGAAACTTTGGAGACTGGACAAGATGGAGGCCTAGGTAAACACACTGTGTCTCCCTCCACAACTAAGAAGGAATTACAACTACCTCAAAACTAAAAAAACAAACAAAAAAAAGTACCAGAAAATCTAACTGCATGGAAGTCCAACAAAAGAAAAAATAAAGAAGAAATACTCATCCAGACAGATAGGAGGGGTAGAGACAGGGTGGAGAAGACACAGTGTGGTGGCAGCAGTGGCAGTGGTGGCAGCAGGGAAGTGGCTGTGGCCAGCAGCAGAAAGCACAGTCATACATTGTAAAAGTAGGGAAAGAAACCTGGGAAGTGATCCCAGCCCAAATGAAACTGTGCAGCTCATAATTGCAGCACCTGGGAAAATAGAACCACATTGTTTCTGACTGTGAAAACTAGTGGGGGTTGGGGCGGAGAAAGAAACTGCCAGTCTCCCAGTAGAGTCCACT
The DNA here is from genome assembly GCF_987537825.1 of Furipterus horrens. NCBI lineage: Eukaryota > Metazoa > Chordata > Mammalia > Chiroptera > Furipteridae > Furipterus > Furipterus horrens. The sequence continues at coordinate 98,799,605 of NW_028327173.1, forward strand.
TCTTTAGAGTGCCCCCACAGTCCTAGAATGTATTCAAACACACCCACTCTGGGAACCATCACCAGGGCAACAGCTAGAGGGGCGCCAGTGCATACAGGAAGTGGGAGAGGTGACTGGAAAAGGGACAAGTGCTGAGCAAGCAGCATTGTTCCCTCTCAGACCCCTCCCCCACATACAACACCACAACATGGTGAAATGAGTCATCCAGTACTGATGAATATCTAAGGCTTCACCCCTTACAATATGACAGGCGAAACAGCTCTACCTAAGACACAGAGGCAAACACAGAAACCTGTCAAGATGAGGAGACAGAGAAGTATGGCCCAGAAGTGGGAGCAGATCAAGGTTACAGTGAGAGAACTGAGCAACAAGGAGATAGCCAACCTAAGAGATGCAGAGCTCAAAACACTGATGATAATGATGCTCACAGACTTGATAGACTTGCTTGAGTATGACAAACTCATAAGGGAAGATGCAAAGGCAATACTAAGTAAAATGAAGAAAACTCCACATGAAACAGACAAGATTAAGTATGACAAACGCATAAGGGAAGAAATGAAAGCGATATTAAGTGAAACAAAGGAAAACTCATATGAAACCAGTGGTGAAGGAAACCAGGGTTCAAGCCAATGATTTGGAACATAAGGAAGAAATAAACAGTCAACCACTACAGGAGGAGGTAAAAAGAACTGGAAAAAAAAAAAAAGCAGAGGCTTAGGAACTTGCGGGACAACTTTAACCACACAAACATCCAAACCATAGGGATGCTAGAAGAAGAGGAAGACCAAGAAAATGAAAATTTGGGCCAGCCCAGTGGGCGCTAGGCTGAAGTACCAGGCTGGAATCCGGAGTGCAGACCACTTGCCCAGGCTCTGCGCGTACCCGCTCAGGAGGTGCGGGAACGGTGGGCAGCAGGACTCACAGACACTCACTTCTACTGAGTACAAGTGTCTGCAGCCCTGCCCTAAGAGGCGGAAGATCAACGTCCAGAACACGGCGCTGCAGGCCTGAGGATAGCTCCCCAGCCGCTTGGGTGCACACCTGCACTCAAGCCAAAAAACACCTCAAGGGCTTTCCCAGAGCACAGCGCTGCCGGCTTCCTCGGAGAGCGGCCGCGGCCAGCTTTCTAGGAGCGCAGCGCGGCAGGCTGGAGCTTAGTTCCCCATACACCTTGGGCGCGCACTGGTGCTCTAGACAAAAAAACACCTGGAGGGTTTTCCTGGAGCTTGGCTCGGCCTGCTTTCTGGGAGCGCGGTGCGGCAGGCCTGAACTTAGTTCCCCAGACACCTTGGGCGCGCACCGGTGCTCGAGCCAAAAAAACACCTGGAGGGCTTTCCCGGAGCTTGGTGTGTCCTGCTTTCTAGGAGCGCGGCGCGGCAGGCCTGAGCTTAGTTCCCCAGCCGCACTGGGCGCTAAACCGGTGTTTGAGCCAAAAAAACACCTGGAGGGCTTTCCTGGAGCTTGGCACGGCCTGCTTTCTGGGAGCGCAGCGCGGCAGGCCTGAGCTTAGTTCCCCAGCTGCCATGGGCGGGCACTGATGCTTGAGTGAAAAAAAAAAAAACACCTTGCCAGCTTCCCCAAAGTGCGGCGTGGCCTGCTTTCCTGGAGCGCGGAGTGGCAGACCTGAAGTGGGCTCTTGGGTGCCTTGCATTGCGCCTTGCCGGCCACCTCGCGCACACCACTGCTACAAGGAATAGGAATCTCTGACCCATCACATTAAACCAGCTGTGGATGCAGAAAAAGAAGACGACACAAGAAGGCTGAACTGACATCTCCACAAAAGAATTCGAGATAAAGTGGATAGAGTGACTCCCATCAACAAGCCAGAAGGAATATCCTAACAACAACAACAACAACAACAAAAATCTGAAATATAACCAGACAGCATAAACAAATGGTGCCCCAAGAACATCAGGCTCAGGAGATCAGAGAATGCACCACTGAAACCCCCAGATCTAACATAAAAAATCTCATACCACAAAGGTGGGAAGGCAAAGAAGACAAATCCAAATAAAAAAAAAAACAAGAAGAATCCAACATGGTAAGATGCAGAAATAACCTCTCAATGAAAAGAAAAGAGGAATCCCCAGAAAGAGAGGTAGATGGAATAGACATAGCCCAAATGTCAGACATGGAATTCAAAACTATGGTGGTGAAGAAGCTCAATATGCTCGAAAACCTCAAAAACAACTATGACAACCTCCAAGGAAGTTACCAACAGCTCCAAGAAAATGACAGGGAACTTGCAGAGAACTACACCAGCATAAAAAAAGACATAGAAACTATCAGCAAGAACCAGGAAGAAATGAAGAATGCAATCTCTAAACTGAGAAACACAGTAGAATCAGTCAAAAGCAGACTAAACGAAGCAGAGGATCGGATTAGTGAGTTAGAGAATAATGTAGGTAATAATTCTCAAATGATACAGAAAAATGAAAAAAGATTGAAAAAATATGAACAAGATGTAAGGGAATTACAGGATAGCATTAGAAAAAATAATTTAAGGATCATCGGAATATGAGAGGGGGAAGAAAAGGAGCATGGAATTGAAAATCTGATAGGAGAAATAGTGACAGAAAATTTTCCAAACCTGATGAGAGAAAAATGTATGCAAGTCCAAGAAGCACTGAGAGTTCCAATCAAGAGGAACCCCAAAAAACCCACTCCAAGGCACATCATAGTTAAAATGGCAACATTCCAAGACAAAGAGAGAATCCTAAAAGCAGCAAAAGAAAAAGAGCAAATAACTTACAAGGGAGCTCCAATAAGGCTATCGACCGATTTCTCAACAGAAACATTACAAGTCAGAAGGGAATGGTCAAAAATATTTCAAGCAATGAAAAACAAAGACCTATAATCAAGAATACTCTACCCAGCAAGGCTCTCATTCAAAATAGAAAGTGAAATAAGGAGTTTCTCAGACAAAGGAAGACTAAAAGAATACATCTCCACCAAACCAGCATTGCAAGAGACGCTAAAGGGAATATTCTAAGAAAAAAGGAAGAGAAAAAACAAAAAAAGAGTAGAGGAACACAGGTACAAAGGGAAATGAATAAATACATGTCAATAATAACCTTAAATGTAAATGGATTAAATGCTCCCATTAAAAGACATAGGGTAACTGAATGGATAAGAAAACAGGACCCACATATTTGCTGTCTACAAGAAACACACCTCAAAACAAAGGATTTACATAGACTGAAAGTAAAGGGATATAAAAAAATATTCCAAGCAAATGGACCTGAACAAAAAGCTGGGGTACCAGTCCTCATATCAGACAAAACGGATTTCAAAGCAAGTGCAATAAAAAGAGACAAAGAAGGACATTTCATAATACTTAAAGGAACGATTCATCAAGAAGATATAACACTGATAAACATATATGCACCCAACATAGGAGCACCCAAATACATAAAGCAAATACTAGAAGACCACAAGAAGGATATTAACAACAACACACTCATAGTAGGGGACTTCAACACTCCATTATCAACAATAGACAGATCATCCAAGCAAAGAAACACCAAGGATATACAGGCATTGAACAACACACTAAACCACATGGACTTAACTGATATATATAGAACTTTTCACCCCAAAGAAGCAAAATATACATTCTTTTCAAAGGCACATGGGACATTTTCAAAGATAGACCACATAATAGGACACAAAACAAGCCTCAACAAATTCAAGAAAATTGAAATCATATCAAGCATCTTTTCAGACCTCAATGCCTTGAAACTAAAAATCAACCTCAGGGAAAAAAATCAAAGACACCCAAACTCATGGAGAATGAATAATATGCTCTTAAATAACGAATGGGTTAACAATGACATCAAAGAGGAAATCAAGAAATTTCTAGAAACTAATGACAATGAGCACACAACAGCCCAAAACCTATGGGACACAGCAAAAGCAGTCCTAAGAGGGAAGTTGATAGCAATACAGGCATATCTGAAAAGGCTAGAAGAATCTCAAATAAAAAACCTAACCATAAAGCTACAAGAACTAGAACAGCAACAACAAACAAAGCCTAGGGCAAAAAGAAGAAAGGAAATCAAGATCAAAGCAGAATTAAACGACATAGAAACGAAACGAACAATCCAAAAAATCAACAAAACTAGGAGCTGATTCTTTGAAAAAAGAAACAAAATTGACAAACCTCTAGCCAGGCTCATAAAGAAAAAAGAGAGAAGACCCAAATAAACAAAATCAGAAATGAAAGAGGAGAAATCACGACTGATACCTCAGAAATACAAACAATTATAAGAAATCACTACAAACAACTCTATGGCAAGAAATTTGACAACCTAGTAGAAATGGACAGATTTCTAGAAACATATAACCTTCCAAAACTGAATCAATAAGAAGTAGAAAGTCTCAACAGACCAATAACAAAGAAGGAAATTGAAACAGTAACCCAAAATCTCCCTGCACACAAAAGCCCTGGACCGGATGGCTTCACAGGCGAATTTTACAAAACACTTAGGGAAGAGCTAACTACTACCCTCCTCAAACTATTCCAGAAAATCCAAGAAGAGGGAAAATTTTCAAACTCTTTCTATGAAGCCAGTATTACCACAATCCCAAAACCAGGTCAGGACACAGCAAAGAAAGAAAACTACAGGACTTCCGGCCAAGATGGAGGCTTAGACGGACACGCTAGGTCTCCCTCTACAACTAGAGAGGAATACAACTACTTCAAAACAAAGGATAACTAGAAATTCCAGAAAATAAAACTACACGGAAGCCCAACATATGAAGTTATAAACCAGTGGTACCATTTGGGCAGGTAAGAGTTCAAGAGGGCAGCGCTGTTTGCGGTCGCACCTGGGACAGCGGCGGGGCGGCGAAAAATCCCGGCTGCAGTCAAGCCCCTGGCAGTGCGCGACCCCAGCGCTGGGGAAAGCAGCCACCGCATCGCCTTGAACAGTGAGGCCCAGGGGGGCGGGAGGACGGATCCCGGTCTCCTAGCTGAATAACTGTGTGAATCCATCTTGGACCCCCGCCCCCAAAGAAAGCACCACAGGGCTGCGAAATAGGTCGCGGACAGGCGCCGGTCGCTGAATTGTGACGCGTACACAGGCACTGCCCCCGACAGCCGGCCCAAGAAAACAAAACGCATCTGTCAAAATGAGGCAGACAACTATAGAAATACCGGTGACACAACTCACCAGGCAACAGATAGAGAACCTGACAGATGAACAGATAAGAAACCTGTCAGAGGTTCAGTTCTGGGCCATTGTTATCAGGTGGCTTACAGAAGTCACAAAAGAGCAGGAAAAAGATAAGAAAGAAGCGAAAAACATTCATAACGAAAGGAACAAAACCACATACGAGACAGATGGTGAGGAAAAAAAATCCAGAGTTCATTTCAACAAACTGGAATATGGAGAAGGAACAAGCAGTCAACCAATGCAGACAGAGGAAATGGGAAGCAACAATGAGAGGATCAGAAACCTCTGGGACAGCTATAAAAGGCCCAACATAAGAATCATTGGTTTGCCAGAGAGCGAGGAAGATGAAATAGAACTTGAAAAATTGAGTGAAAATATAATAAAGGAGAACTTCCCAGACTTGGGGAAGGGAATAGACTTGCAGGTCCAGGAAGCAAGGAGAGTTCCCAAGAGACTGGACCCAGGGAGAACCACTCCAAGACACATTATAATCAAAATGTCAAAAATTAAAGATAAAGAGAGAATCTTAAAAGCAGCAAGAGAGAAGAAAAGAATTATGTACAAAGGGGTCCCAATTAGACTATCAGCTGACTTCTCAAGGGAGACCCTACAGGCAAGAAGGGACTGGCAAGAAATATTCAAAGTAATGAAAATCCAAAACCTACAATCACGAATACTCTATCCAGCGAAATTGTCATTCAGAATAGAAGGACAGAGAAAGTGTTTCCAGGACAAAATAAAACTGAAAGAGTTCATTAGATCCAAACCACTGTTATATGAGATGTTAAAGGGACTGGTTTAAAAAACAGAAGCTAGGGAGATGAAACAAAGGCAAACTAAATAGGCAACGAGAGTGGAAAAGGAACTGTGGGTACGGGAAGCATATTGGGGGGAGGTCAACAGGGAGGGGGAGTGGGGAGAGGGAGGGAGATGATATAGGAATTGGGGATCATGGTAGGATGGAATGGAATAGACAGAGAGAGGTTGGAAGGAACTGTATGCACAACTAATGGACATAATCTAAAAGGGGGGGACAACTGGAGGGAGGGGGGCCACCGGGTGGAGGGGAGCAGAGGGAAGGGAAATTGGCACAAATGTAATATTTTAATCAATAAAACACATTAAATCTGAAAAAAAAAAAAAGAAAGAAAACTACAGGCCAATATCACTGATGAACATAGATGCTAATATCCTCAATAAAATTTTGGCAAACAGGATCCAACAATACATCAAAAAGATCATACATCATGATCAAGTGGGATTCATCCCAGGGATGCAAGGATGGTTTAATATTCGCAAATCAATAAATATAATACATCACCTAAACAAAATGAAAGACAAAAATCACATGATCATATCTATAGATGCAGAAAAAGCATTTGATAAAGTACAACACCCATTTATGTTGAAAACACTCAGCAAAATGGGAATAGAGGGAGCATACCTTAATATCATTAAGGCTATATATGAGAAGCCTAAAGCCAACATCATACTCAATGGACAAAAACTGAAAGCATTCCCCCTGAAATCAGGAACTAGACAAGGCTTTCCACTCTCCCCACTTCTATTCAACATAGTGTTGGAAGTCCTAGCCACAGCAATCAGACAAGACAAAGAAATAAAAGGCATCCAAATAGGGAAAGAAGAAGTAAAACTATCACTATTTGCAGACGACATGATAGTATACCTAGAAAATCCTATAAACTCCACTAAAAGACTACTTGATATAATAAGTGAATTTGGCAAAATAGCAGGGTACAAAATAAATATACAGAAATCTAAGGCATTTCTGTACATCAACAATAAAATATCAGAGATAGAAGCAAAAAAGAAAATACCATTTACTATAGCAACAAGAAAAATAAAGTACCTAGGAATAAACTTAACCAAAGAGATGAAAGACCTGTATACTGAAAATTATGCAACATTGAAGAAAGAAATTAAGGAAGATACAAATAAATGGAAGCAAATACTATGTTCTTGGATGGGAAGAACCAACATCATCAAAATGGCCATACTACCCAAAGCAATTTACAAATTCAATGCAATCCCTATTAAAATACCAATGACATATTTCACTGACCTAGAACAAATCCTCCAAAAATTCATATGGAACCAAAAAAGACCCCGAATAGCAAAAGCAATCTTGAAACAGAAGAACACAGCAGGAGGAATCACGATACCAGACATCAAACAATACTACAAAGCCACTGTGATCAAAACAGTCTGGTACTGGCATAAGAACAGACATATAGATCAGTGGAACAGAATTGAAAGCCCAGAAATAAACCCAGGCCTCTATGGTCAACTAATCTTTGATAAAGGAGGAAAGAACATAAAATGGAGTGAGAAGAGCCTCTTTAACAAATGGTGCTGGGAGAACTGGACAGGAACGTGCAAAAAAATGAAACTAGACCACCAACTTAAACCACACACAAGAATAAACTCAAGATGGATTAAAGACTTAAATGTAAGCCGTGATACCATAAAAGTCCTAGAGGAGAACATAGGCAGGAAAATTTCAGATATCACACATAACAATATCTTCCCGGATACATCTCCCAAGGCAAGAGAAATAAAGGAAAAAATAAATAAATGGGACTACATCAAACTAAAAAGTTTCTGCTCAGCAAAAGAAAACACTAGCAAGATGAAAGGAAACCAACCATATGGGAAAACATATTTGCCAATGATATCACAGACAGGGGACTGATCTCCAAAATATATAAAGAGCTTATACGACTCAACATCAAGAAAACAAACAACCCAATTAAAAAATGGGCAAAGGACCTGAACAAACACTTCTCCGAAGAGGACATACAGAAGGTCCATAGACACATGAAAAAATGCTCAACATCATTGGCCATCAGAGAGATGCAAGTAAAAACCACAATGAGATAGCACCTTACACCTGTCAGAATGGCCATCATCAACAAATCAACAAACAACAAATGCTGGCGAGGATGTGGAGAAACGGAAACCCTACTGCACTGTTGGTGGGAATGCAGACTGGTGCAGCCACTATGGAAAACAGTATGGAATTACCTCAAAAAACTAAAAATGGAACTGCCATTTGAACCAGTGATTCCACTGCTAGGATTATACCCGAAAAATCCTGAAACCCTAATTCAAGAGAACTTATGCACCCCTATGTTCATAGCAGCCCTGTTTACAATAGCTAAGTGCTGGGAACAGCCTAGGTGCCCGTCTGTGGATGAGTGGATCAAAAAACTGTGGTACATCTACACAATGGAATACTATGTAGCAGAAAGAAAGAAGGAACTCCTACCATTTGCAACAACATGGATGGAACTACAGAGAATTATGCTTAGTGAAATAAGCCAGGCAAAGAAAGCAAAATACCATATGATATCACCTAATACAGGAAACTAAAGAGCAACACAAACAAAGGAACTAAATAGGCAAAGACTAGAATAGTAGTCAGTAGGGGGGAGGGGGGAGGGAGAGAAGGGGGATAAGTAAGGGAAGGGTCAGGTCAAGGAACGTATATGAATGACTCGTGGACATGGACAACGGGGAGGGATATAATTGTGGGAGAAGGGATGGGCTGGGAGGTGGGAGCAATGGGGGAAAAATGGGACAACTGTAATTGAATAACAAAAAATAAAAATTAAAATTAAAAAAAAGAAAGAAAGCAATGATTCCTTTAAAAAAAAAAGAAATTGAAAATTTATGTGAAAAAAAATTAAAGGAAAACATTCCAAATTTGGCAAAAGAAATAGACATACAAGTAAGTCCAGGAAGCACAGAGAGCCCCAAACAAGCTAGATTCAAAAAGGACCACAACAAGACACATCATAATTAAAATGCCAAAGCTTAAAGATAAAGAGAGAATCTTTAAAGGAGCAAGAGAAAAGAAGAGTTACCTACAAAGGGATACCTATGACTATCAGCTGATTTCTCAAAAGAAACTTTGCAGGCAAGAAGGGACTGACAAGAAGTATTCAAAGTGACGAAAAGCAAGGACTTACAACCAAGATAACTTTATCTAGCAAAGCTATCATTTAGAATGCAAGGACAGATAAAGTGCTTCTCAGACAAGGTAAAGATAAAGGACTATATCATCACCAAGCCAATATTATATGAAATGTTAAAGAAATTTAAGAAAAAGAAGATCAACACTATGAACATTAAGATGACAACAGACTCACAACTATCAACAACAGAATCTAAAAAATAAAAACAAACTAAGCAGACAACCAGAATAGGAACAGAATCATAAGTATGGGGTCACTTGGAGGATTATCAGCTGGGAGGTAGAAGGGGGGAAGGGAAAATGGTTCAGGTATTCAAAAGAATAATTTGTAGGCACAAAATAGGCGGGGGTGGGGGGCTGTTAAGAATAGTATAGGAAAGGGTAAAGCCAAAGAACTTACATGCATGATCTGTGGACATGAACTAAGGAGAGTGAGATTGCTGGCAGGAACAGGGGTTCTGGGTGGAGAGGAGCAAAGGGAAAAGAAATTGGGACAATCATAACAGCATAATCAAGAAAATATACCTTTAAAAACTTTGGTCATATTTACCATCTGTAAAAGGCAAAAATTAGCCTTTTCTCTTAACATCATAATTCATTTGTTAAAGGAGATGGTTTCAACTTAATATACAGTTAGTATATTTTGTGCTCTATAAAACCAATTCTCCTTATTAACCTGTATCAACAAAAGAGTTGATCCACTTTTCTATTGTTGTCAATTATTTTCATCCATTTTTATTTTAATGGCCACTAAATTTTCTGTTTCCTTTATCTAATATTAATTTTATACAATGTTGTGGTCTGCGCTACCTTGGAAATTGTTATGTTTTTTCTTGTGCTGTTATATCTACCAGCTCCTTACTTCTGTTCTTCATTTCTAGAATCCTTATTATTTATTCAGGTTTCAGTGGACAAGATGCCACTCGACATCCTTATTCTTAACTTATTTTACTAAATCATTAATATATAGTAATGCTTCCATTATTTTTGAGCCATGGGTTAGGTTACCGATAAATATAAAACTAAAATGTGAAGGGAACTACCAAAATTCTAATTATGAACAAGTGGTTTATTATTTTTAAAACAAGGCAACAATAGAGGCAAACTTGGCTGTTACTGTGTGAAGTCCCCACACAACTAGGAGGCCACAGCATGGTCATTGTCCTGCAGCTCACTCTGCACATGGTAGACTTATGGACTTCGGATTCTATTAATATTTTCTTACCATTTCTAGATGCATTTTTTATTTATGTTGTGCATAAGTGTTTTTTAGAATTAACAGAGTAATTAAATAATTTAAGAAATTATATTGATGTTAGTTGTATATACTGTTAGGTAGTAAAGTAGGGGTGATATGAAACTTTCTTCTGCCTTTAAGTCAGTTTGTTTTTTTATGTCTTCAATTTTCTATTTTTTTTTCTTTTCTCTTTTTTTCTTTTTTCAGATTTAATGTGTTTTATTGATTAAAATATTACATTTGTGCCAATTTCCCTTCCCTCTGCTCCTCTCCACCCGGTGGCCCCCCTCCCTCCAGTTGTCCCCCCCTTTTAGATTATGTCCATTAGTTGTGCATACAGTTCCTTCCAACCTCTCTCCGTCTATTCCATTCCATCCTACCTTGATCCCCAATTCCTATATCATCTCCCTCCCTTTCCCCATTCCCCCTCCTTGTTGACCTCCCCCCAATTTGCTTCCCGTACCCACAGTTCCTTTTCCACTCTCGTTGCCTATTTAGTTTGCCTTTGTTTCATCTCCCTAGCTTCTGTTTTTTTTTTAAACCAGTCCCTTTAACATCTCATATAACAGTGGTTTGGATCTAATGAACTCTTTCAGTTTTATTTTGTCCTGGAAACACTTTCTCTGTCCTTCTATTCTGAATGACAATTTCGCTGGATAGAGTATTCGTGGTTGTAGGTTTTGGATTTTCATTACTTTGAATATTTCTTGCCAGTCTCTTCTTGCCTGTAGGGTTTCCCTTGAGAAGTCAGCTGATAGTCTAATTGGGACCCCTTTGTACATAATTCTTTTCTTCTCTCTTGCTGCTTTTAAGATTCTCTCTTTATCTTTAATTTTTGACATTTTGATTATAATGTGTCTTGGAGTGGTTCTCCCTGGGTCCAGTCTCTTGGGAACTCTCCTTGCTTCCTGGACCTGCAAGTCTATTCCCTTCCCCAAGACTGGGAAGTTCTCCTTTATTATATTTTCACTCAATTTTTCAAGTTCTAGTTCATCTTCCTCATTCTCTGGCAAACCAATGATTCTTATGTTGGGCCTTTTATAGCTGTCCCAGAGGTTTCTGATCCTTTCATTGTTGCTTCCCATTTCCTCTTGCTGCATTGGTTGACTGCTTGTTCCTTCTCCATATTCCAGTTTGTTGAAATGAACTCTGGATTTTATTTCCTTTCCTTCTGTCTCGTATGCGGTTTTGTTCCTTTCGTTATGAAAGTTTTTCGCTTCTTTCATATCTTTTTCCTGCTCTTTTGTGAATTCTGTAAGCCATCTGTTAACAATGGCCCAGAACTGAACCTCTGACAGGTTTCTTATCTGTTCATCTGTCAGGTTCTCTATCTGCTGTCTGGTGAGTTGTGTCACCAGTATTTCTATAGTTGTCTGCCTCATTTTGACAGATGCGTTTTGTTTTCTTGGGCCGGCTGTCGGGGGCAGTGCTTGTGTACGCGTCACAAATCAGCGACCGGCCGGCGCCTGCCTGTCCGCGACCTATTTAGCAGCCCTGCGGTGCTTTCTTTGGGGGCGGGGGTCCAAGATGGATTCACACAGTTATTCAGCTAGGAGACCGGGGTCCGTCCTCCCGCCCCCCTGGGCCTCACTGTTCAAGGCGATGTGGCGGCCGCTCTCCCCAGCGCTGGAGTCACGCACCGGCAGGGGCTTGGCCGCAGCCAGGATTCCTCGCCGGGGTCGCGCACCGCCAGGGGCTCGACGGATCCGGGATTCCTCGCAGCCCGCCGTTGTCCAGGTGCGACCGCAAACAGCACTGCCCTCTTTAACTCTTACCTGTCCAAATGGCACCGCTGGTTTATAACTTCATATGTTGGACTTCCGTGTAGTTTTATTTTCTGGAATTTCTAGTTATCCTTTGTTTTGAAGTAGTTGTATTCCTCTCTAGTTGTAGAGGGAGACCTAGCGTGTCCGTCTAAGCCTCCATCTTGGCCGGAAGTCCTCGTCTTCAATTTTCAACATCCCATCTATAATATAGGCATTGGATATAAGGTCATTTCCTATTACAATTCTTTGAGGAGAAAATAATGCATCTTTTATATTATCAAGTACAGTATATATAAAAAAGTAAAAGAGATAGGAAGAAATCTCAGAAGTCAGAAACTGCAATGTCATTTAAAGTATAGCACTGCTATGTGGTCTTACAGCAGTTTCCCTGACTCCCCAATGTGTCTAGAAGTCTCCCTCACCAAAATGCAAGGATTTTTCCTCCTATATTCATTTGCCATTCAGGGGACACAGCTGCTCCCTGTCTAGATTCCTGGTCCTTCTGCCACAATTAACTCTTCTCCCTCTATCCAACTCCTTGCTCCCAGTCATGGAATCTGCTGTCTTAATTACCACAAAGCTTTTGCTTACAATCTCATCTCTGCTAATCTCTTTATTTAAACACAAATCTATGGTTAATTCAATTACTTGAGAATTATTTTTTTGAGCACCTGATATGTAGTGGGCACTCTTGTAGGCACTGGACATACAGTACTAACAAAACTATAGTTTACATTTGAGTGAGGGCAATAAACATAATGAATAAGTACAAAAAGAATAGTAAGAGATTTAAATTGTTATGGGACAAAGGAAAGTCAGTAAGGAAGATAGGAAGTTCTAGGGTAGGAAGACTGCAATTTTAGAAAGTGTGGTCAGACAAGTGACATTTGAGCAAAGATTTGGTGTAGATAAAAAGTGAGGGCACACCCAGTGGACAGCTACAGGCCACATAGAAACACCACCGCCCTGCCCCTGCACAGCTGATCCTACACAGAGGGCAGAGGTAGGCAGTCAGTGGTCACAGCCAGTCCTTACAGCTGATGGCATGGATAAATATTTCCCATTGATCTGCCAACAACAACCAATGCTCAACTATAAGAGGAGGGTGTACTCAACCCAAAAGAAGGACACACCTCAAGTACCCAGCTTGGAGGATAGGGGGGGCTGTGCCACTGGACCTTATAGGACATCTACAACATTGGGCCATGCTACCAGGACAGGGAGTCATAGAAACTCTACCTAATACATAGAAACAAAAACAAGGAGGCTGACAAAAATCAGGAGACAAAGAAACATGGTGCAAATAAAAGAACAGATCAAAACTCCAGAAAAAGAACTAAACAAAATGGAGAAAAGCAATCTGTCAGATGCAGACTTCAAAACTAGTAATAGGGATGCTCAATGAACTTAGTGATATCATCAACAGCATAAAAAAGACTCAATCAGGCCCTGGCTGGTATGACTCAGTGGGTTGAGTGCCAGCCTGTGGACCAAAAGGTTGCTGGTTTGATTCCTAGTCAAGGCACATGCGTGAGTTGCCAATCAGGTCCCCAGCTGGAGGGCATACAAGAGACAACTGATTGGTGATTGGTGTTTGTCTCACACACCCATGTTTCTCTCCTCTCTTTTTCCCTCTTTTACTCTCTCTCTAAAAATATATAAATAAAATCTTTTTAAAGAAACATTATTTCCTTACTTTATCCCCATTTAAAAAAAAGACCCAGTCAGAAATGAAGGATACACTAATTAAAATAAAGAACAATTTACAGGGAAACAACAGTAAAGTGAATGAAGTTGAGAATCAAATCAATGATTTGGAACATATGTAAGCAAAAAACAACCAATAACACAACAAGAAGAAAAAAGAATCCAAAAATATGAGGAGAGTATAATCAACCTCTGAGACAACTTCCGGCATCCCAACATTTGCATCATAGAGGTGTCAGAGTAGAAAAGAAAGAGCAAGAAATTGGAAATCTATTTGAAAAAATAATAAAAGGAAACTTCCTTAATCTGGTGAAGGAAATAGACATGCAAGTCCAGGAAGTACAGAAAGTCCAAAACAAGATGGATGCCAGGAGGCCCATTCCAAGACACATCATAATTAAAATGCCAAAGTTAAAGATTAAGAGAGAATGCTAAAAGCAGCAAGAGAAAATAAGATAGTTACCTCCCGGGGAGTTCCAGTAAGACTATCAGCTGATTTCTCAAAAGAAACTTTGCAGGCTAGAAGGGGCTGGCAAGAAATATTCAAAGTTGTGAAAAGCAGGGACCTAGAGTCAAGATTGCTCTATGCAATGAAGATGTCATTTAGAATTGAATGGCAGATGAGAGCTTCCCAGATAAGAAACAAAATAAAGTAGTCCATCATCACCAAACCATTATTATTTGAAATGTTAAAGGGACTTATTAAAGGAAAAGAAAAAGATCAATACTATGAACAATTAAATGGCACTAAATACATACTTGTCAAAAGTTGAATCCAAAAACCAAACTAAGAAAACAAGAACAGCGACAGAATTATGGATATGGGGAGCAATTTGGTGGTTACCAGATAGGATGAGGGTGTAGCAGAATGGGTGAAGAGGTGAGGGGATTAAGAAGTACAAATAGGTAGTTTCAGAATAGCCACAGGGATGTAAAGTACAGTATAAGAAATGGAGTAGCCAAACAACTTATACGCATGAGCCAAGGACATGAACAATGGTGTAGGGATTACATGAGGGAGTATATTGTGTGTTAGAGGGAGGCAAAAGGGGAAAACTTGGGACAACTGTGAGAGTATAATCAATAAAATGTAATTTAAGAAAAGAAGTGAGATAAGGCTGTCTGAGGGAAGACAGTTCCAGCCAGAGGCAACGCAATTGCAAAGACCCCAAGGCAGGGTTGTACCTGGAATGTTGGGAGAACAAGGCAGCTTAGCTGGAGCCATGTGAGTGTGTGGTGGACTTGTACAAGAAGGTGGGAGAGTCAATGGGATGCAACCTCTGTAGGTCAATGCCAGACACATGGATTTTTCTTTGGAGAGTGGGACGCCTTGGAAGGTTTTGCGTCAAAGGAAAACATAGTCAGATTTAGATATTGAAGGACTAACTCTGGCTTCTCTGTAGAGGAAACCCTGTGGTAAGAAATACAAGGTGGAAGAACAGGGGTTAGAGGGACAGAAGCAAGAAAATAAGTTAGGAGGCTACTCTAAATCCTTAAATGAAAGAGCATGGTGGAGAGGTTACAGCTATGATTCAATATATATTTTTAAGGTAAAGCCAATATGATTGGCTCATGGATTTGATGTGGGGTATGAGATAAAGAGAAGAATTAAAAAATGACTCTAGGGAGACTTCCGGCCAAGATGGAGGCTTAGACGGACACGCTAGGTCTCCCTCTACAACTATAGAGGAATACAACTACTTCAAAACAAAGGATAACTAGAAATTCCAGAAAATAAAACTACACGGAAGTCCAACATATGAAGTTATAAACCAGCGGTGCCATTTGGGCAGGTAAGAGTTAAAGTGGGCAGTGCTGTTTGCGGTAGCACCCGGAGCGGCAGGCGGCGAGGAATCCGGGCTGCGCAAGCCCCTGGCGGTGCGCGACCCCGGCGAGGAGTCCCTGCGGCCAAGCCCCTGGCGGTGCGCGACTCCGGAGCTGGGGAGAGCGGCCGCTGCATCGCCTTGAACAGTGAGGCCCAGGGGGGCGGGAGGACGGATCCCGGTCTCCTAGCTGAATAACTGTGTGAATCCATCTTGGACCCCCGCCCCCAAAGAAAGCACCACAGAGCTGCGAAATAGGTCGCGGACAGGCAGGCGCCGGCCGGTCGCTGATTTGTGACGCGTACACAGGCACTGCCCCCAACAGCCAGCCCAAGAAAACAAAACGCATCTGTCAAAATGAGGCAGGCAACTTTAGAAATACCGGTAACACAACTCACCAGGCAGCAGATAGAGAACCTGACAGATGAACAGATAAGAAACCTGTCAGAGGCTCAGTTCTGGGCCATGGTTATCAGGTGGCTTACAGAATTCACAAAAGAGCAGGAAAAAGATATGAAAGAAGCGAAAAACTTTCATAACGAAAGGAACAAAACAGCATATGAGACAGAAGGAAAGGAAATAAAATCCAGAGTTCATTTCAACAAACTGGAATATGGAGAAGGAACAAGCAGTCAACCAATGCAGCGAGAGGAAATGGGAAGCAACAATGAAAGGATCAGAAACCTCTGGGACAGCTATAAAAGGCCCAACATAAGAATCATTGGTTTGCCAGAGAATGAGGAAGATGAACTAGAACTTGAAAAATTGAGTGAAAATATAATAAAGGAGAACTTCCCAGACTTGGGGAAGGGAATAGACCAGCAGGTCCAGGAAGCAAGGAGAGTTCCCAAGAGACTGGACCCAGGGAGAACCACTCCAAGACACATTATAATCAAAATGTCAAAAATTAAAGATAAAGAGAGAATCTTAAAAGCAGCAAGAGAGAAGAAAAGAATTATGTACAAAGGGGTCCCAATTAGACTATCAGCTGACTTCTCAAGAGAGACCCTACAGGCAAGAAGGGACTGGCAAGAAATATTCAAAGTAATGAAAATCCAAAACCTACAACCACGAATACTCTATCCAGCGAAATTGTCATTCAGAATAGAAGGACAGAGAAAGTGTTTCCAGGACAAAATAAAACTGAAAGAGTTCATTAGATCCAAACCACTGTTATATGAGATGTTAAAGGGACTGGTTTAAAAAAAAAAACAGAAGCTAGGGAGATGAAACAAAGGCAAACTAAATAGGCAATGAGAGTGGAAGAGGAACTGTGGGTACGGGAAGCATATTGGGGGGAGGTCAACAGGGAGGCGGAATGGGGAAAGGGAGGGAGATGATATAGGAATTGGGGATCAAGGTAGGAGGGAATGGAATAGACGGAGAGAGGTTGGAAGGAACTGTATGCACAACTAATGGACATAATCTAAAAGGGGGGGACAACTGGAGGGAGGGGGGCCACCGGGTGGAGGGGAGCAGAGGGAAGGGAAATTGGCACAAATGTAATAATTTAATCAATAAAACACATTAAATCTGAAAAAAAAAATGACTCTAAACATACTGCTATGAAAACCTTAGAATGATGAAATTGCAACTTATTGACATGACCAGGATTTCTTTCTAGAGGTGGTATATTTTAAGTGCTTATTAGACATCGAAGTGGAGATGTCAAAGAGATGGCAAGATATATGAATTTTGATTTCAAAAGAAAGATATATTTTGGAGAGATAAATATGGGGAGCTTTTAAGATATCAAATGATATTTAAAATCAGACTACTTAGGCCCTGGCTGCTTTGGCTCAGTAGGCCCTGGCTGCTGTGGCTCCGTGGATTGAGCATCGGCCTGCGAGCCAAGTGTCGCTGGTTCGATTCCCAGTCAGGGCACATGACTAGGTTGCATGTCAGGTCCCCAGTTGGGGGCGCAAGTGAGAGGCAACCACACAGTGATGTTTCTCTCCCTTTCTTTCTCCTTTCCCCTCTCTTCAAAAATAAGTATATAAGCAAACAAATAAATAAGTAAATTATAATAAAAAAATTAAAAAAAATAAAATCAGACTACTTGATGAGATCTCCAATATGTGAGTATATTTAGACAAGAGATGTGCAAGCTTTTAGCTCAGGAGCAAGGTGAATTTAGAGGTCAGAGAGATAAGAAAAACCAGAACAGGAGAATGAGAAGGAGAAGCATGTTAGGTTGGAGGAAATGAAGGCAATGCCATCTTCTGGAAACTTAGCAAAGCAGGAAAAATAGTGTCAAATTTTAAAAAAACTGACCATAAAAGTAGGACAAAAATTTAGATTTGACCATTGTATTAGCAACATTGGCCTTTGGTGACTTTGATAAAGACAATTTTAAAAGATCTGACTGAAATAGATTCAAGAACAAGTTAGAGGAGACGAATTAGATAGAACAAATATGTACAGTCATTGAGGAGATTTTTCTAAAGCAGAGAATAGAGATGTGAAGTGAGATCTGGAGTCTGGAGAAGGGGCTTTTAGGGTAAAAAATATAAATGCATGTCTGTACACTACCAATAATGATCTAGGACAGAGAAGTGATCAAAAATACAGAGAGAAAGTAGAGATTGCTGGAGGTATAGCTGCTTCTAAATAAGAAAGGACAGAATTCTGTGCTTTTTATTAGTGAAGGGAAATGTCACCATGGCCACGAAAAGAAAGAAGTGAGAAAGGAGCATATGCAGGAAAGTAGATAAACTTGCTGGTAGAAGTGTGTAGGAGGTATTTCCCATGTGTTCTTATGTTCTTTGAAAAGTAAAAATCAGCTGAGAAAAATTGGAAGCTGAGGCATGTTGAGAAGAAGAGTTGTGGAAAGTGAGTGGGGGAACCAGGTGAATGTAGATCAACAACTTAACAACATAATGGCCCACTGCAAACCAGTAGTCATAAATTTAAATGAGAGCCATCAACATGGTTGAATATTCTCCAGCTAACATGATGTTACATGTTAGACTGGAGTTGGCTTTAACTAGATGATTTTGATAAGGAAAAAAAGGAGAGGGGAGCTGAGGGTGTGTGTAAGAGATTGATTGCAATGGTGGGGTGCCAGTTATATACTGAGTAAAAAACAACAGGTAGATGAGGTGGTGAGAGGCAGTGAGAGAGTACTGCATCAATGGGATGTGTGTAAGGTCCAAGATCTTGGACATAAAGCAAATGCTCCATAAAGATGAGAGGTCAAAGTCAGAGTAAGGGATGCATAAACTGAAATGAAGAAGGAGTTGCCCCTATCAATAATGACATAATTTGAAAGGGTCATCAAGGGGATGAGTAACTAAGGTAGAGTGGAGCAAACAGTGTTAAAGAAAGAGGATGGTAAGGAAGTGAGAGGCCAGGATATTTGGAAAATTATATCCATGGATATTAAACTCAAACTTAAGGTAAGAGTATAGTTAAAGAAAATACAAAGGCAAAAGCTGAAATCTTCAATAAGTACTTAAATAAATTCAGGTTATTTCATGATAAAGCCATATATGTTTGGAGAACCCTCTTTCATAAAATAAATAAAAAATTACAAGTCAAAGAGGAGATGGTGGAGGAGTAAGGGGAGGCTGCACTTGCTTGCTTCCGAGACCAGTCCACAGTTTTGGCTAATTGTGGACACAACATGTGTATCCTTGATTGTTGTTTGCAGATCAGGGAGGAAAGATTAGGAGTGGGGCGAGATTCTTGAGGAGTGCACATGCAGGAACACACTTTCACACTTGGCCCCCCTACCCATTGCCTCAGGCCAGCATGCAGGAGTACCCCTAGAGCACCCACCCTGGGGCCGCTGGTGTGATGGAGTGCACTCACCCCACTCCACCTAGGCTGCAACCAAAGGAGGGTGAAGTGAACTAGAGGCACTTTGGAAATGTTTTGGGCTCTGGTTTTGGAGAAAGAGCTAGGGGAGCAGTAGACCAGATCCCAGTGCAGACTCATCCCCAGTGCTATGGGAGAAACCTCTTAAGCAGACTATTAGCCTCTGAATGGCATCAGCCAGAAGCAGCTCAACAACTGTCTAAAGATGAGGTGGGTGGAGTGATGCTCAGTCAGCTAGTTGGAGGGAAGGACCCACCAAAGGGCAACACAACAACCAAAAACAAAATACTATCAAGGAGTCCGAATACAAAGCATAAAGGGAATCCAAAGAGCATCAAGTTCAGTAAATTAAGGAGAATGCACCACTGAATTGCACAAGATTCCTCCCACATAAAGTCCATTACAAAGGCAGGAAATAAAAGCAGATCAACCTCAGAAGCAGAAACCAAAAACAAGAGCCACTTAAAATGGGGAGAGGAAGGAAGAACACCCCACCAGAAGAAAAGGAGGAATTCCCAGGAGAGAGAGATGAAATAGAGGCAAGCAAACTATCAGACATGGAATTCAAAACAATGGTAATGAGGAAACTCAATGAACTCAACAAACTCAGAAAAAACTACAAAAACTCCAGGGAAACTACAAAGAACGCCAGGGAAACTACAAGGAGCTTACTGAGAACTACACCAATATTGAAAAGGACATAGAAACTATCAATAAGAGCTGGGAGTAAATAAAGAATACAATTTCCGAACTGAAGAACACAGTAGAAGGAATCAAAAGTAGGCTAAATGAAGCAGAGGATAGGATCAATGAGCTAGAGGACAGTGAGAAAAAAATTCGTAAAAAATGCAACAAAATGAAAAAAGATTGAAAAAGAATGAAGAGGGTTTAGAGCTGCAGGACAACATGAAACGTAATAATACCTATATTATAGTACCAGAAGGAAAATAAGAGAAGCAAGGGATAGAAAACCTGATTGAAAAAGTAATGACAGAAAACTTTCTGAACATGAGGAGAGAAAGACTCAGAAGACAGGAAGCACAGAGGGTCCCAATGAAGAGGAACCCAAGGAGGCCCACTCAGAGGCTCATCATAATTAAAATGGCAATATTCAAAGACCAAGGGAGAATCCTAATGGGAGCAAGAGAAAAACACCAAATAACATACAAGGGAGCACCAATAAGGCTATCAGCTGATTTTCAACAAAAACACTACAAGCCAGAAGGAAATGGCAAAGAATATTTCAAGCGATGAAAAACAAAAGCTTACAGCAAAGACTATTCTACCCAACAAGGCTCTCTTTCAAAATATAAGGTGAAATAAGAAGTTTCCCAGACAAAGGAAGAAAAAAAGAATACACATTCATCAAACCAGCATTACAAGAGTTGCTAAAGGGAATGCTTAAAGAATAAAAAGAGGAGGAGGGAAGATGGCGGCGGAGTAGGGGAAGTGTTCTCTGCTTGCTCCTGTTACAAAGAGACTTCAGGAGTAAATGCGGAGAGGAGTGACTGAGTGAGTGTGGATCTCTGATAGCGTTAACAGAGAGGGGAGCGTAGAAGCAGCATGGAGAGGGGTGGGGGGGTTTACCACACACTGCAGGCTGAGTCATTCCGGGATCCCGTGCGTCTGCAATACCAAGCCGGAGAGCTCACTAGCCGAGAGCTTCTTGGAGGCTCTCCCTGCTAGGGGCACACCGACAAGTGAAGTCTTGTAGGGAGTTAGGGAGAGGATTCGGCTGAAAAATCCAAAGGTGTGGGAGAACAGTGAACAACCAGGACTGGGAGAAACTGTGTGATCTGAGTATATAGGGAAACCTCCTCAGCTGCACCCTCCAACCGAAAGCTGGGCATTTGGGGCGTGCACAGCACTCGCGCTAGGGCCCTACAGAACAAAGGGACAGTTTGGGGACAAGGAGACGGCCCATGCAGAAAAGCCGCTGCGGAACTCCGGACCAGGGGACCAGGGGAGAGCTCCTGAGCAGGAGAGCACTGCATGCCCCCAGCGCACTTTGAGCGATCTCGCTAGAATCCCACAGAACAAAGTGTCGGGTTTGGGGCTAGGAGAGAGGTAGGGCACACAGGGCGTGTAAGCAGGGAAGCGAGCAGAGGCTGTGGCTCGGGAGTGGAGACAGTTTTGGGGCAGGGAGAAGGGCCCGCAGGGAAAGGCTACTGTGGAGCTCCAGACTGGTGGAGAGCTCCTGGGTAGGAGAGCGCCTCCTTGACTGACCACACTAGAGTCCTGCAGAACAAAGGGACGGTGCTGGGGTGGAGAGGGAGGTAACACGCACAGGCCTATAAATGGGGAAGCGAGCAGAAGCTGTAGCCCAGGAATAGAGACACGACTGGGGGCAGGGCGGGGATTGCTGGCAGGCACAGGCTGCTCCAATAGTGGGAAGGAGTAGCTGGACAAGCCTGAGGAGGGCTGAGGCTGCCTCAGGAGGGGACAACTAAACGCAGCTCGCAGCAGAGCAGCGGCAGGCCCACGAATAAAAGACTAGCAACCCCAGAATCAAGCAGGATCTGCCCACAGCCAGCCAACCAACCAGAAAAGATTTGAAACCCATGGAATTTTGACTAGGGGTGGACCCAGGAAGGAAGGAAAGAAAAAAAAAAAATAGACTGTGCCTAAAAGTCGAATTGAGTTAAAATCCTATCATTCTTTTATTTTTTACTCTCCCTCTTACTGCCCCTTCCGTCCTTTCTTATTCCCTCTTCTTTTCTCCCCGCCTCCTTCCTCCTTTCTCTCTCTTTAGAATGTCTCTCCTTCATCCTATTCTTTCTTAATTTTTTAATTTTAAGTTCTCTCCCTTTCCTTCATATTCCCTTCTTATTTCCTTCCCTCCCCTTTATCCTCATCCTCCTTCCGTTTCCTGTCTCTTTCCTTCTTCCATGCTAAGTACTTTCAATTTTATTAAATTTTTTCTTTATTTCGTCTCTCTTCCCACTCCATTCGTTTTTTTCTTCCCTCACCCTTATTTTCCTTCTCTCCCTATATATATCCTCTCTTTCTATCTTTCTCCCTATTCCACTTTATTTTCTAATCTTTTAATTTTTAAATTTTAATTTCAATCTATTTCCCTCCCTCTTCTCCCTCCCCTTCTTACCCTTTTTCTCTTTCTTTTACATCCCTTCTCTCCCTTCCCTCTCTCTTGTACTTCTTTCCTTCATCCTATGCTTTGTCAACTCTTCGATTTCAATTTTTTCCTTCCCTAATCTCTCCTCCTCCTTTCTATTCCCTTCCCTCCTCCTTATTCTTTCCCTCCCTCATCTTCTTTTTTCTCTTCTTTCTTAGTAGTTTTAATTATATTAATACTTTTCTTTATTTTGCCCCCCTCTCACTCTCCATTCAATTATTTTTCTTCCACTTCCAATCTCTTATTTATATGAGATTTATAATCTCTATTATATTAATAATATATATATTATATATATTCTTTCTTTCTTTCTATCTCACTAATTTATAACATGTTTTAATATTTTTATTTTTTTTAATTTTAATTCATTCCCCCTCTTCTTCCTCCCCTTCTTCTATATTCCTCTTTCCTACCTTCCTCTTCTCTACTTTCTCTCTCTCTTTCCTCTCTCCCTTCCTGTCTTGTTATTTTCTACTCTGTATTTTTATTCTTGAAATTTTTTTCCTCTAATTTGTTTCCTATCTTCCAACCCCCTCAGCCCTCTGCTTCAATATTTGGCTGTCTGTCTGTCTGGATGTCTGTTGAGTCTATCCTCACTTCCACATTAAACATATAGCATATACTTATTATCCGTCGTCGGCAGCCGTCCGTCTCGAGAGACGATGGTGTAGCTTCTTAAGAGTCTATCTGCACCGCCGAGAATGGCTGTGCAGTCTGACTCGGGAGTGACACGGTATCTGTCTCCTCCTGTGTTGAATCGACATCTTGCGATGACGCTGGAGTGTCCTCTCCAGTGAAGCTGAAGCTACAGAGCCTGGGCAGGGTGATATGGAGGGTCTGCTGTTGCCCATGCAGCAGACCCCCCCTCTCTTCGCAGCTGAAGGGTCCAAGGGAAAGACGGAGTCAATACAGCTTGGCTTCAGGTGCGCCGCAGGAGTTGCCGGTGTTGACTACAACGTCAAACCGCCTTAGGGACTCCGGCTCCGGATTTTCTGTCGGGGTTTACTCCCCTAGCCTTTCCTCTGAAGAGGTATGCCGCAAGGCAGCGGAGGTTTTTTGGAATCAGAGTTTTCCTTCTCTGATGTGCCCTGACTGGAAGATCGAACCAGCGACACTTAGCTCGCAGGCTGACGCTCAATCCACTGAGCCAAACCAGCCAGGGTAATATACTTATTATATAATCCTAATATTATGCACTTGCACTTTCTCAATTCATACTGCAACCCTCCCCTTCTTTTCAAACATACAGTGTAAATGTTAATTGCTGTCTTGCATAGCCTTGATCCTAATTGCTAATATTATTACTCTATCACAATCCCTTTTAAAAATTACCCTTCCTTCATTTAAAACAACTCCTATCTGTTTCTCCTATGAAATAAGAGTCTCAATATCTCCACAAGTATATTAATACGGGCTCATTGGCAACATATAGTGAGATTGTAGTTGGGGGAGATCTTATAGGGTGTGGGTTTCTTGCCTGGGTTGTGTAATTACATTTTAACAAAACCTCCACAAAAGATCTCAAGGCAAGGTGGGCAGAGTGACTCTCAATCAATTAACCAGAGGAAAAGACCTACCAAACAGTAGCTGAAATACAACAAGACAGATTAAACAAACAACATAAAGGGCAACACAGACGGAGATCCAAGATGACGGAAAAGTAAATGGAAGCTACACTAACCTCCTCACAGGATCAGTATAGATCTACAACTTAATTTTGGAAAAAGCATCTGGAATAACCAAATGAACACTAGCTGGAAAGAAGTCTTATAGCCACGGAGAGACAGAAAAGGCCGCAACATTACGATGTGACCAGTAGGGAGTACGGAGATGCGGAACGGCTGCCTGGGCTCACAGGGGTGGCAGCTGAAGGGACTGAGCAACAGCTCAGCAGCCGAAGTTCCCACTGAGAAGGGCAGGGTCTAAACATACAGCTGGGCTTCCCAGCCTACAGCAACAGAGTGGAAAGTAAAATAGTATCCAGCTGTGAAAAGTGAAGAGCCACAGGGTTTCTCGCTAGCCGGAAAGAAACAGAGGGAGAAAAAGAGCTCTTAAGTGGATCACATATGAAAATATTTTGGCCCCCACTTACACTGAGCTCAATCAGAGGGAAGGCAAAGAGGACTGAAGACACTTGGGGAGAGTTCGGCGCGGTGGCTTTGAAGGGAGAACTGGGGGAGCAGCCGACCGGGTCCCAGTGCTAACTCTTCTCCAGTATGGCAGGCAGACCATTCCCCTCCAAGTGGCATCAGCCTGAGGGGAAGCAAAAGCCCTGCCTACAGGAATTAAGTTGTCACATTCACAGTCCTTAAGCCTGATGGCTACTCACAGTTTGAATAGATTACAACTAAAGAAGACAGACAAAGGCAGTAGATCCCTGGAAGTCTCCAACAGGCTGCCTAACGCCAGACAGATACATGACCTGACGCTACCAGAGGCAGATCCAGGAAGTGCAGATCATTCAAAGAAGCACCAACAAACAATAGGAGTAAAAAATGGGGAGACAGAGAAACAACCCCCCATAGAAAGGAAAGATAGAATCCCCAGAAAGAGTGCTCAATGAAATGGAGGGGAGCAAAATATCAGATATGGAATTCAAAACATGGATTATGGAGAGGCTGAATGAGCTCAGCGAAAATTACAAAGAACTCCAGAAAAATTGAAGGAACTTACTGAGAATTACACCAGCATGAAAAAGGACAGAGAAGCTATCAATAGGAGCCAGGAGGAAATGAAGAATACAATCTCTGAATTGAAGAACACAGTAGAAAAAAAATAAAAGCAGGCTAGAGAAAGCAGTAGATCGGATCAGCGAGCTGGAGGACAACGTTGACAAAAACCCCAAGACAGTGCAATGAAATGAAAAAAGACTGAATAAGACTGAAGAGGTTCTAAGACAGCTGCAGGACAACATGAAACGTAATAATATCCGTATCATAGGAATTCCAGAAGGAGAAGAAGAAGAGCAAGGGATAGAAAACCTCTTTGAAAAACTAATGACAGAAAACTTCCCTCAGATGAGAAGAGAAAGAGTCACGCAAGTCCAGGAAACACAGAGGATCTGAATGAAGATGAACCCCAACAGACCAACTTCAAGAAACATCATAATTAAAATGGCAACATTCAAAGACAAAGAGAGAATCCTAAAAGCAGCAAGAGAGAAACAACTAATAACATACAAGGGAGCTCCAATAAGGCTATCATCAGATTTCTCAGCAGAAATACTACAAGCCAGAAGGGAATGGCAAAAAATATTCCGAGCATTGGAAAACGAAGGCCTACAACCAAGAATACTCTACCCAGCAAAGCTCTCATTCAAAATAGGAGGTGAAATAAGAAGTTTCCAAGACAAAAGAAGGATAAAAGTATACATCTCCACCAAACCAGCAGTGCCAGAGATGCCAAAGGGTCTGCTTTAAGAAGATGAAGAAACAGAGAGAGACAGAGAGGAACACTTGTACAAAGGGAGAAAATGACAATGAATAAGTACTTATCGGTAATAACATTAAATGTAAATGGACTAAATACTCCAATCAAAAAACATAGGGTAGCTGAATGGATTAGAAAGAATGACCCACATATATGCTGTCTACAAGAGACCCACCTTAGAACAAAAGATCTACACAGACTGAAAGTAAAGGGATGGAAAAAAGTATTTCAAGCAAATTGACGTAAAAAAAAGCTGTGGTAGCAATACTTATATCAGACAAAACAGATTTCAGAGCAAAGGCCATAAAAAAAGACAAAGAAGGACATTTCATAATACTTAAGGGAAAAGTCCATAAAGAAGATATAACCCTTATCAATATATATGCACCCAACTTAGGACCACCCAAATACATAAGGAAAATTTTGAAAGACTACAAGGAAGATATAGACAGCAACACACTCATACTAGGGCACTTTAACACACCATTGTAAACAATGGACAGATCTTCAAAGCAAAGAAACACCAAAGATGTTGAGGCACTGAGCATCACTTAGATCAAATGGACTTAGTCAATATATATAGAACTTTTCACACCAAAGAAGCAAAATATACATTCTTCTCAAGTACATATGGAACATTTTCAAAGATAGACCACATAGTAAGACACAAAACAAGCCTCAACAAATTCAAGAAAATTGAAATTATATCAAGCATCTTCTCAGATCACAATGGCTTAAAATTGGAAATCAACCTCAAGGAAAAAACTCAAAAACATTCAAACTCATGGAGAATGAATAACATGTTATTAAATAATAAATGAGTTAACAATGACATCAAAGAAGAAATCAAAAAGTTTCTGTAAACTAATGATAATGAACACAAGACAACCCAAAACCTATGGGATACAGCAAAAGCAGTCCTGAGAGGAAAGTTCATACCAATACAGGCCTACCTAAAAAAGCTAGAAGAATCACTAATAAAAAAATTTAACCCCCCGGCTACAAGAACTAGAAGAAGAACAACAAGCAAAGCCCAGATCAAGTAGAAGGAAGGAAATCATCAAGATCAGAGCACAATTAAATGACATAGAGTCTAAACTAACAATTCAAAAGATCAACAAAAGTAGGAGCTGGTTTTTTGAAAAGATAAACAAAATTGACAAGCCTTTGACCAGGCTCATCAAGAAAAAAAGAGAAAGGACCCAAATAAATAAAATCAGAAACGATAGAGGAGAAATCACAACCGATACCACAGTAATACAAAGAACTGTAAGAAATTATTATGTACAACTGTATGGCAAGAAATATGACAACCTAGAGGAAATGGAAAAATCCCTGTAAACTTATAGTCTTCCCAAACTGAATCAAGAAGAAACAGAAAGCCTGAATAGACCAAAAACAACTAGTGAAATAGAAGCAGTAATCAAAAAACTCCCAGCACACAAAAGCCCTGGACCGGATGGCTTCACAGGTGAATTCTACAAAACATTTAGGAAAGAACTAGCTCATATCGTCCTCAGACTATTCCAAAAGATACAAGAAGAGAGAAGACTCCCAAACTCATTCTATGAAGTCAGTATAACCCTAATTCTAAAACCAGGTCAACACAGAACAAAGAAAGAAAACTACAGGCAAATATCGCTGATGAACATAGATGCTAAAATCCTCAACAAAATACTGGCAAACCGGATCCAGCAACACATTCGAAAGATCATACACCACTAAGATCAAGTGGAATTCATCCCAGGGATGCAAGGATGGTTTAATATTTGCAAATCAATAAACGTAATACACCACATAAACAAAATGAAAGACAGAAACCACATGATTATATCAATAGATGCAGAAAAAGCATTTGATAAAGTACAACACCCATTTATGATGAAAACTCTCAGCAAAATGGGAATAGAGGCAGCATAACTCAACATAATAAAGGCCATATATGAGAAACCTGAAGCCAACATCATACTCAATGGGCAAAAACTGAGAGCATTCCCCCTGAGGTCAGGAACAAGACAAGGATGTCCACTCTCTTCACTCCTATTCAACATAGTCTTGGATGTCCTAGCCACAGCAATCAGACAAGAAAGAGAAATAAAAGGCATCCAAATTGGAAAAGAGGAAGTAAAACTGTCATTTTTTGCAGATGACATGACAGTGT
This sequence comes from Furipterus horrens, assembly GCF_987537825.1. Classification (NCBI taxonomy): domain Eukaryota; kingdom Metazoa; phylum Chordata; class Mammalia; order Chiroptera; family Furipteridae; genus Furipterus; species Furipterus horrens. Next base: position 98,827,854 of record NW_028327173.1, read on the forward strand.
ACATAGAAAACCCTACAGACTCCACAAAAAAACTACTCAATCTAATAAGTGAATTCAGCAAAATAGCAGGGTACAAAGTCAATATTAAAAAATCCAAGGCATTTCTGTACATCAACAATAAAATCTCAGAGGTGGAAACTAAAATAAAAATCCCATTTACCATAGCAACAAGAAAAATAAAGTACCTAGGAATAAATTTAACTAAGGAGGTAAAAGACCTGTACTCAGAAAACTACATAACACTGAAGAAAGAAATTAAAGAAGATACAAATAAATGAAAATATATACCATGCTCATGGATGGGAAGAATCAACATCATTAAAATGTCCATACTACCCAAAGCAATTTATAGATTCAATGCAATCCCTATTAAAATACCAATGACATTTTCATAGACCTAGAGCAAATACTTCAAAAAATTATATGGAACCAAAAAAGAGCCCAAATAGGCACAGAATTTTGAGGAAGAAGAACACAGTAGGAGGAATTACAATACCTGATATTAAACTATACTACAAGGCCACGGTAATCAAAACAGTCTGATACTGGCATAAGAACAGATATATAGATCAATGGAACAGAATAGAGAGCCCAGAAATAAACCCAGGTCTATATGGTCAACTAATATTTCACAAAGTGGGAAGGAACATCAAATGGAGTGAAAAGAGCCTCTTCAACAAATGGTGTTGGGAGAAATGGACAGGGACATGCAAAAAAATGAAACTAGACCACCAACTTACACCATACACCAGAATAAACTCAAAATAGATCAAAGACTTAAATGTAAGTCGTGATACCATAAAAGTACTAGAGGAAAAAATAGGCAAGAAAATATCAGATATCTCACGTAGCAACATTTTCACTAATATAACTACTAAGGCAAGGGAAATAAAAGAAAGAATAAACAAATGGGACTACATCAAACTAAAATGTTTCTGCTCAGCAAAAGAAAACATCAGCAAGATGAAAAGGAAACCAAGCATATGGGAAAATATATTTGCCAATGAAATTTCAGACAAGGGATTGATCTCCAAAATATATAAAGAACACATACGACTCAACACCAAGAAGACAGACAACCCAATTAAAAAATGGTCAAAGGACATAAACAAACACTTCTCCAACGAGGACATACAGAGGGTCCATAAACATATGAAAGAATGCTCAACATCACTAGCCATCAGAGAGATGCAAATCAAAACCACAACGAGATACCAGCTCACACCAGTCAGAATGGGCATCATCAACAAATCAACAAACAACTTGTGCTGGAGAGAATGCGGAGAAACGGGAACCCTGGTGCATTGCTGGTGGGAATGCAGACTGGTGCAGCCACTATGGAAAACAGTTTGGAATTTCCTCAAAAAACTAAAAATGGAACTGCCTTTTGAACCAGCAATTCCATTGCTAGGATTATATCCGAAAAATCCTGAAACACCAATTCAAAAGAACCTATGCACACCTATGTTTATAGCAGCACTATTTACAATAGCCAAGTGCTGGAAACAACGTAAGTGCCCGTCTGTAGATGAGTGGATCAAAAAACAGTGCTACATTTACACGATGGAGTACTATGTAGCAGAAAGGAAGAAGGAACTTCTACCGTTTGCAACAACATGGGTGGAACTAGAGAGAATTATGCTTAGTGCAATAAGCCAGGCAATGAAAGAAAAATATCTTATACTGTCACCTATTACAGGAAACTAATGAACAACACAAAGAAATGAGCAAAATTGAACCAGAGCTATGTAAACAAGTAGACTAAGAGTAACAGGGGGAGATGGGAGAGGGAGCTAGGGGGATGTGAGGGGGAAGGGTCTAGTCAAGAAACATGTATAAATAACCCAAGGACATGGACAACTGAGTGGGGAGTAAATGTTGGAGAAGGAGGGGACAGGGTGCAGGAAAGCAAGCGGGGGGGGGGGGAAAGTGAGACAACTGTAATGGAAAAACAACCAAAAAAATTCTTAGTGGGAGAAAAATGAAAATATGAAGAATGGAAATGCCATTAGAATATTAGAAGGACAAGGATTTTCCTTCACACTGTATATTTTCCTCCCTATCTGATCCCTCCAGAGTTTGGCATTCTAAAGAAGTAAGTAATGACATAAGTTTCTTTGCATAAAACTAATAAGACCAGTTGTTAATAGAGGGTTTTTGTTTTCTTTTACCAAGACGTTGACCGAAATGTCATGCCTGAAGGAGACATGCTTGGACTCTGGTTGTTACCAAAACACCCTGAGGAACTGGGAATGACTTTCAAAAATAATAAAAGCCCACGAGTTAAAGGCCTGGTACCTTGTTTGGTTGTGCAGTCCACAGCAATCTTTCCAGGGAAGGAATGAAGGTTGTTTTCCTGAAAGAAGGCTGGAAGGGACCTTAAGGCACAATGGAAAACCAGAAGGACTTGGAAGAAACAGGTGTGTACAGACAAGGCTGAATGGCAGGTATGTGGCTCAGCTTCTGTGCCCTGAAGGGTAAACTGAAGGTCACCCTAAATGTTCCTTGTGTAAGTTCCAGTAAAGCAGAACTAAAGATCATAAGTGATCATTTGCTGCTCCTATTATGTTTATGCAAATGAACAGGATAAATTAAAAATGGACTTAATGCAGTCCCTTTAATGACAAGGAGGTTAATCTAAGCGAGAAAAATCATTATTCAAGAAAAATCACAATGATCAGTGGTAGACTATAAAGTAGTGCAGCTAACCGTCTTTAAAGTCTCCTTTTATTTAAAATATGTTTTCACTTGAAAGTTAAACTATGTCTGTGGTATCATCAAAGATATTTAAGTTACAGTCAAGAAGAATGTCAAATGCCTTACAACTGAATGTCTTTCCAATAAAATAGTCTTACAGATTTAGACTTGTTTGTGGGTATGCTACATAAATTAACATGTGTTTTCTGTTTTCAAAGGGCATAAGCCTATGATCTCATTACCTGAGTGATTGTCTGTATGTATAGGCCTTACTTAATCCTGTCTGCAGCACTGCCTCCTGAGACTCAATGGTGTGGCTGAACTAAGTGGCTGGGTTGGTGAAGAATGGGGAGGTCTGTGGGCTTCACTTTAAAACTGGTTTCTCTTTTCTATCCTAATGGCTTGGACAGAAAGGGCCCAGAGGTCTGAGAGGGGGGAAACCTAAACTATTTCCCTCAGTCCAAACTAAGTATAATGGGCAAAAGGGTTTTAGACAGGTGAGATGTGCCTGGCACCCCTTCCTCCAAAGAAGCCCTTTTTTTCCCTAATATGGGACATTTAAAAACTAATCCCTGCCTTCTGTTATCTAGTGGTTATGGGTTGAATGATGTCTTTTAACCCTTTTTGCCAAATCTGTTGCCCCCAGAAAACAACAAGGATGCCAGCCTGTCAAACCAAGCATGCCGTTGTCTGGGGACAGCCAGCTGACCTGGAGTCTGCACGATCCTTCCCCATGTGGGAAGGCAGTGCTTCCCTCCACACCCCCACTCTTATTAGGGATGTCTGGACCCAAGGGTAAATAGGACGACGACCATGTCCAGCTTGAAGCAGCTAGAGGAGCTTGAGACCTTCGCCCATTGTCCTTTATAAGATTATAAAGGGTCTTAATATCTGAGAGGGAGGGATTGTTATTTTTTATTGTTAAAATAATTATTTATTTATTTATTTATTAAAAAAAAGAATAAGAAGGATATATGAAAGGGTGAAGCGGGAGAGCTTGTATGTACAAACCATGGGCACTAACTTGGGAGGGATTGTTGGGGGAGGGGAGTGCTGGGTGGACGGGAGTAAAGGGGAAAAATTGAATCTATTGTAACAATATAATCAATAAAATATACTTAAAAAAACAATAAAAAGAAAAAGAGAGAGGGAGAAGAACACAGGTACAAAGGGAAAAATTACAATGAATAAATACCTATCAAATATAACCTTAAATGTAAATGGATTAAATGTTCCAATCAAAAGACATAGGTTAACAAAATGGATATGAAAACATTACCCACATATATTCTGTCTACAAGAGACCCACCTCAAAATAAATTACCTGCACAGATTGAAAGTGAAGAGATTGAAAAATATTTTAAGCAAATGGACATAAAAAGAAGCTGGGGTAACAATACTTATATCAGACAAAATAAATTTCACAAGAAAGGCCATAAAAAGAGACGAAGAAGGACAATTCACAATACAAAAGGGAACAATCCATCAAAAAGATATAACCCTTGAAAACATATATGCACTCAACATAGAAGCACCCAAATACATAAGGAAACTATTGGAGGACTTCAAGAAGGATATCAAGAGCAACGCACTCATAAAAGGGATTTTAACACCCCATTGTCAGTAATGGACAGAATTCCAAGCAAAGAAACACCAAGGATATTGAGGCATTGAAAAACACTCTAAAACAAGTGGACTTAGTTAATATATATGGAATTTTTCACCCCGAAGAAGCAAAATATACATTCTTTTCAAACATACATGGAACATTTTCAAAAACAGACCACATGGTAAGACAGAAAATAAGCCTCAACAAATTCAAGAAAACTGAAATTATATCAAGCATCTTCTCTGATCACAAAACCTTGACACTGGAAAGCAACCTCAAGAAAAAATCTCAAAAATATTCAAACTCATGGAGAATAAATAATATGCTATTAAATAATGAATGGGTTAACAATGACATCAAGGAAGAAATAAAAAAGTCTCTGGAAACAAATGATAATAAACACACAACAGCCCATAACCAACAGGACACAGCGAAAGTAGCCCTGAGAGGAAAGTTTATAGCAATATAAGCAGATCTAAAAAGGATATAAGAATCTCAAATAAAATATCTACCACAATGGCAACAAGAACTAGAGTAACAATAACAAAGTCTAGAACAAGTGGAGGGAAGGAAATCATCAAGTTCAGAGCAGAATTAAATGACACAAAGACTAAACAAACAATTCAAACAATCAATAAAACTGGGAGATGGTTCTTTGAAAAGATAAACAAAATCGAAAAGCTTTTATGCAGGCTCATCAAGAAAAAAAGAGAGAGGACCCAAATAAACAAAATTAGAGTTGAAATAGGGGAAATCACAACCGATACCACAGAAATACAAAGGATTGTAAGAAGTTACTACAAATAACTGTATCACAAAAAATTTGACAACGTAGATGAAATGGACAAATTACTGGAAACATAATCTCCCAAAAATGAATCAATAAGAAGCAGAAAGCCTGAAAATACCGATAACAACTAGTGAAATTAAAGCAGTGATAAAAAAAACTCCCTGTCACAAAGACCCTGAACCAGATGGCTCACAGGTGATTTACCAATCTTTTAAAATAAAACTAATTCCTTTCAAAAACATTCAAAGAAATCCAAGAAGAGGCAAGGCTCCCAAACTCTTTCCATGAAGCTAATATTACCCTAATTCCAAGACCAGCTCAAGACACAACAAAGAAAGAAAACTACAGGCTGATATCGTTGATGAACAAATATGCTGAAATCTTCAATAAAATATTGGCAAACCAGATCCAGCAACACAGTAAAAAGATCATACACCATCATCAAATGCGATTCATCCCATGGATGCAAGGATGGTTTAATATTCACAAATCAATAAATGTAATATACTACATAAACAAAATGAAAGACAAAAACCACATGATTATGTCAATAGATGCTTAAAAAGCATTTGATAAAGTAAAACACTCATTTATGATGAAAACACTCAAAAAATTGGAATAGATGGAGCATACCTCAACATAAAAAGGCCATATATGAGAAACCTGAAGCCAACATCATACTAAATGGGAAAAAACTGAAAACATTCCCCCTGAGATCAGGAACAAGATGAGGATGTCCACTCTCTCCACTCCTATTCAACATAGTCTTGGAAGTTCTGGCCACAACAATCAGACAAGAAAAAAAAATAAAAGGCATCCAATTTATTACAGAAAAGAGGAAGTAAAACTGTCATTACTTCCAGATGACATGATAGTGGGTATAGAAAACCTTATAGACTCCATGAAAAAACTACCTGACATAATAAGTGAATTTGGCAAAATAGCAGGGTACAAAGTCAATATTCAGAAATCCAAGGCATTTCTGTACATCAACAATAAAATCTCAGAGATGGAAACTAGATAAAAATCTAATTTACTATAGCAACAAGAAAAAATAAAGTACCTAGGAATAAACTTAACCAAGGAGGTAAAAGACCTGTACTCAGAAAACTACAGAACACTTAAGAAAGAAATTAAGGAAGATACAAATAAATGGAAGCATATACCATGTTCATGGATGGGAAGAATGAACATCATTACAATGTTCATACTACCTAAAGCAATGTATATATAAAACACAATCTCTATTAAAATACAATGACATATTTAAGAGACCTAGAACAAATACTTCAAAAATTTATATGGAGACTTTCAGCCAAGATGGAGGCTTAGACTGACATGCTCTGTCTCCTTCCACAGCTAAATAGGAATACAACTACCTCAAAACCGAAGATAACCAGAAATTCCAGAAAATAAAACTACATGGAAGCCCAACGTATAAAGTTATAAACCAGCGGTTCTTATCTGGACAGGTAGGAGGGGCGAAGTCGGAATCAGGACAGAAAGGTAGGGCTGAGCTGTCCACGGTAGCGGCAGAGATAGCGGCAGGACTGCAAGGGACACCAGGGGAGCAATCCCGGCTGCAGTCGAGACCCGGCAGCTCGCGATTCCAGCAATGAGAAAGGCAGACCCCCCCATTGCCTTGAACAGTGGGACCATGGGGAAGGAGCCTCCCAGTCTCTCAGTGAAGAGTAACGGCAGGAATAGATCTTGGACCCCTGCCCCCACACAAAGCGCCACAGAGTGGTGAAAAAGGTCGCCGGTCACTGGGTAGTGACGAGTGCACAGGGAGCCGCCCCCAACAGTCAGCCCAGGAAACAAAGGTAAACAGAAAACTGACAGGATGAAACAGACCATGACTGAAATCCCAGTGACATAGCTCACCAGGCAGCAGATGAGGGACCTAACCAATGAGCAAATAAGAAATCTTTCTGAGGCTCAGTTCAGAGCTATAGTCATAAGGTGGCTTACAGAATTAACAAAAGATTTGGAACAAGATGGGGAAGGAATGAAAGCAAGTCACACTGAAACAAACGAAAACACATATGAGACAAGTGGTGAGGAAATGAAAACCAGAGATTAAATCAACAAATCGGAACATAGGGAAGGAACAAACAGTCAACCAGTACATAAAGAAGAAACAAAGAGGGAGGAACATGAGGAGAGACTCAGAAACCTCTGGGACAGCTATAAGTGGTCAAACATTAGAATTATAGGATTGCCAGAGGGTGAAGAAGAAGAACTAGAAATGGAAAAATTATGTGAAAAAATAATGAAGCAGAACTTCCCAAACTTGGGGAAGGAAATAAACTTACAGGTCCAGGAAGCACAGAGAGTTCCAGAAAAACTGGACCCAGGGAGAACCACTTCAAGACACATATAATCAAATTGTCAAAAATTAAAGATAAAGAGAAAATCTTAAAAGCAGCAAGAGAGAAGAAAATAATTATGTACAAAGGGGTCCCAATTAGACTATCAGCTGATTTCTCAAAGGAGACCCTGCAGGCAAGAAGGGACTGGCAAGAAATATTCAAAGTAATGTAAACCAAAAACCTACAGCCACAAATACTCTATCCAGTGAAACTGTCATTCAGAAGAGAAGGGCAGATAAGTGCTTTCAGGACAAAGTAAAACTGAAGCAGTTCATTAGATCCAAACCACTATTATATGAGATGTTAAAGGGACTGGTTTAGAAGAAGGAGGATCAAAATTATGAACATTAAAATGAAAACTACATCACAACAACCAGCATCAGAAGCTAGGGAATTGAAACAAAGGCAAACTAAGTAGGCAATGAGAGTGGAAAAAGATCTATAGGTACTGGGAACATCTAGGAGGGAGGTCAGCAGGGAGGGGGAAGGGGGAAAGGGAGGGAGATGGTACAGGAATTAAGAAGCATAGTAGGAGGGAATGGAGTAGACAGGAAGAGGTTGAGAGAACTATATGCACAACCAATAGATGGACTAAAAGGGGGGAACAACTGGAGGGAGGGGGGTCACTGGGTGGGGGGAGCAGAGGGAAAAGAAATTGGGACAACTGTAACAGTATAATCAATAAAACATATTTAAAATTTTTTTATATGGAACTAATAAAGACCCTGAAGAGCCACAGCAATCTTGAGGAAGAAGAACACAGTAGGAGGAATCACAATACCTGATATCAAACTATACTACAAAGCCACTGTAATCAAAACATAAGACAGATATAGAGATCACTGGAACAGAATAGAGAGCCCAGAAATAAACTGAGGTCTATATGGTCAACTAATATTTGACAAAATGGGAAGGAACATAAAAAGGAGTGAAAAGAGCCTCTTCAACAAATGATGCTGGGAGAACTGGACAGGGACATGCAAAAATATGAAACTAGACCACTAACTTATACTATACACCAGAATAAACTTAAGATGGATGAAAGACTTAAATGTAATCTGTGACATTGTAAAAGTCCTAGAGGAAAATATAGGCAGGAAAATCTCAGATATCCCATGTAGTGATATTTTCACTAATATATCTCCTTAGACAAGGAAAATAATGGAAAGAATAAACAAATGACATTGTTATGGCAGATTCAGTGAGAATTAACCACTCGGAGACAGTGGATAGGGTAAGAAAAAGGTTTATTGAGGGCTGGAGGGCTGGTGGAGCCTTAGGAACAAGTTTCCAAACATGCACCAACGTGGGCCTGAGGTTTAGATATGGTTTTTATACTCATGGATTAAAAAGGGAAAAGGACAAGGGATGAGGTGAGGTTCTGAGTGAGTCAGCAAGTCTGCTGCAGTCAGGAGATGTGGTCAGCACTCTCCAGGAAGTTGGTTTCACATAGCCCAAGTTTGTTCATTGTGCAATCCCAGGTACGGCTTACCGCAGGAAACTCTGTACAAGAGATCTCAGAGAAAAATCTAGGTTAAAGGCAAAGCTGATTAGGGGGTGGCTAGGGGGTCTGCTGGTCACTATATATTCCCCCCTCTAGGCCCTAGTCTAACTTATTGGGCACACTAAGAGACTAAAGTAACATAATTCCCCTCACCCTCATCCCTTTTTGTCAGAACAAGCAGCTGGTTATCTGTTATGGCAGCTTCGAGCTCCTGACAATGGTATGCAGAATGCAGGAAAGAATGGTGACTGCAAGGAGGAGAAGGACCAGGGATCCAATGAGACGTGTTACTAGGGTAATCAGTCAGGGGTTCCAATTGAATATATTCTGATATCAGGAAGATGCTTTCTGACGGTCATACTCCCTTTGTTCTATACAATTCTTTACAGTTTGTAAGGTACTTCTAATGACACCTGTGCGGTTAGCATAAAAATAGCAATCTTCCCCTAAGGCTGTACACAACCCCCCTTGCTTCATGAGCAGGAGATCTAACCCTCTCCTGTTCTGGAGGACTACTTCTGCGAGGGACTCTATTTGATCTGTAAGCTCCTCAAGAGTTTCATGTAAAGCTAATAGGTCCTGATCAACCGTGGTGGAGAGGGCTGCAAGTCCAGCTTGGCTAGTCACAAGATCTGCTGTCTCTGTAGCCAGGGATCCAGCTAAGGCAGCGCCAGTCAAATTTGGGAGGATGGGCACAACCCTCTGTACTCGCGATGTCTCAGAGGGGTGAAGGAGTAGGCTGCCTTTTTGTCCATTATAAACAGTAATTCAGGGAACAGTTTGGGCTAATATGCATGGTCTGTCAGGTAGCTCTTGAACAGGCAGGAGGTGATACTGGTTCGGCAGACAAACCTAGTCCCACTTGGGGCCTGAAGATAGCCACCAGGGAATTGGATTATTTGAGAGCAAGCTGCAACAGCCAAAGTCCCCTGGGGAGTCTTTGTGGTTAAGCCCTCAAAACAAGTCCAATTTCCAAAGATTCCCTCGATTAGGATGAGTGGGATAGTGTCAACTTCTTTACACTGGGTGATGGTTGGGACAACTGGCGATTCCACTGCTGTGTAGAAAGGTGGTCTCAGCTGGAAGCATGACCAGCAATCAGTGGCTATTTCAGGTTGACTCATATTAAGGGCTTTGTGGGTTGTCGCAACTATCCCGAAAAGTCCAGGGGGATCATTCTTAGATAGAGGCTGGCTTCTCTGGTGGGAAGTCCGAGTTTGTGACAGGGGGAATGGTCTTGGAGCTGTTCCCCATAGTCATGTCCCGGACCTTGTTTCTGGTGCCTGATATTCTCGGTTTTGTAGATGAGGGAACTGGGGGAGGCGATACTGCATGAGCAGGGCTTGAGCCCAAATGGTAATGAAAATGCCTGGATCAGGACCGGCACCATACCTAGCACAGAAAATGCAGAGACCCCAGATGTGTCCAGTACCCCTCCACCGAGGATCTATTGGATTGGTAATAATCAGGTAATAGCTGAACTCAGAGTTCTGGGTCAGTTGGAGGAAGGGTTGACTGTTCTTCCAAAATGTATTTCTGGCATAAAAGCCAATATCTTCACAGCCCCAATAGGGGCAGTGGTACTGAGCAACGTCCAAGCAATGTTCACTAGGTGCCTTAAAGGAACAAAGATAGAGCCCTCCTGCATAGTCAAGATATTTAGTCATGGAAGTGGGGAAGAGCTTTTCCATATCTAGGTGGAGTCGGACCTTTGCTGCGGTGGAATTCCACCATGCTGAGCTGAGCTGCTGGCCCGAATCAGTTCAATACAGACTGAATAGAAGTGATTGGGTCCCAATGACAGCAGGAAGAATGAAGGAGAGGAGGAAGCTGGCAAACTTCTGTTTGAAATCCATGACAGCCACCTGGCCCTTTACAGAAAACAATGAATTGATTCAAGGAGTGTACATACATGAATGTACGAAAAGCTAAGGCTATTTTTCCCGGGAGAGTCCAGTAGTTGGGGGCTACAGTACCTAGCAGTAAAGCAAAAAGAGTAATAGCAATATTTTCTATAATTAGGTACTCTGGGGCACTTCTGAGTCATTGAGATTTAAGTCGCAGCAAGCGGCGAGGCTGCTCCGAACTGGGTTCCTCTGCAGGGTCTGGGTCAAGGCCCCCTGGTGAGCATCCTGGGTCTGGAAGGGAATAGGTTTTTACTGGAGAGTGATGTACCCAGGCCATAATACCTGACACCTTTAAAGCTGTAGGGGTAGTAAGAACAACAGTGAAGGGTCCCTTCCACATAGGCCCTAAGGGCTGTCTTTTCCACACTGACTAAAACTTGATCCCCTGGCTTATGGGGATGCATGAGTGTGACTATAGGGATAGGGTGGCATTCTAGGACCTGTTTCTGAATGGCTGCCAGGGTTTTCTAGAGTGTCTGCAATTGTCTCACTAAGGATAATTCCCCTTTAACTTGTAAGTCCCCAAATCAAGGTGTGAGCAGGGGTGGTCTCCCATACACAATTTCAAATGGAGTCAGCCCATCTGAATAGGCATACAACTGGCTCAGAACAATGTTTGAGGCAAGAGCTCTGTCCATGGAACCCCAGCTTCTTGATGAAATTTACGGAGAGTTTGCTTAAGGGTCCAATTCATGCACTCCACTTGGCCTGAGCTCTGAAGTAGGCTGTGTAGAGGTTCCATTTAATGTGGAGCACATGGGCCACTGCCTGAACAATCTCCCCTATAAAAGCCAGGCTGTTGTCAGATCCAATGCTGAGAGGCATGCTGTAGTGAGAGATGACTAGGTTTAAGAGTCTTTGCTACTTCTCGGGCCTTCTCTCTGTGGGTTGGGACTGATTCAGTCCACCCTGAGTAAGTGCAAACTAGGACTAAGAGATACTTATAGCCTCCTGGAGCTGGACTGACTTGTGTAAAATCTACCTCTATGTTTTCAAACGGGGATATACCTTGCCAGCGATCGCCAGCAGCTGGGACTTGCCTGCTTTGGGGTTATTTTTCAGACATGATTTACAGCACTTAGGAGCAGAGGTACAGATAGCCCATAGGTTTGGGATATAATATTCCTTCCCCAGAGAAGCAGACAGTGCCCCTTTACCAAAGTGGGAAGTTTGGTGCCATTCAACAGCAAGCTGCAGGCCAACAGGGTTTGGAACAAGAATCTTTCCATCTGGGAGGATTAGCCAACCATCCTTCCTGTGAGCCTCTTCAGCCTGGGCCCAGACCATCTCTGCTAGGGAGTAGTGTGGTGGCTCAGAGGCAATTACTAGTGCAGGGGAGGTGGGGCCCACAGGAACCTGTCATTTCCCTTTTAAGGCTGCCTCCTTGGCAGCCTGATCTGCCAGCCTGTTTCCAACTTCTGTGTCACCGTTTCCCTTCTAGTGGCCCTTGCAGTGGACCACCGCTACCTTGCTGGTTTCCACACAGCTTGCAAGAGGGCTAAGATCTCCTCAGCATTTTTAATAGATTTTCCCTCTGAGGTCAGCAACCCTCTTTCTTTGTTGATGGCTCCGTGAACATGCAGCATTGCAAAGGCATAGCGGGAGTCTGTATAGATTGTGACTCTTGTTTGCTGCCTCTTCTAGAGCCCAGGTGAGGGCGACTAATTCAGCACACTGAGCTGACCATCCTTGGGGTAAAGACTCTGCTCAAACTATTCTGTCCTTGTTGGCTACCACTACTCCTGAATAACAAATGCCGTCCTTAACAAAGCTGCTTCTGTCAGTGAACAGGACCTCATCGGGGTCCTGCAGCAGGACATCTTTTAGGCCAGGCCTAGAGGCACATACCTGGTCTATTGTTTCCTCACAGTCATGTTCTGGAGTCGCTTCCTCGACTGGGAGAAGAGAGGCCAGATTTAGAGCTCACACAGCTTGCAGGTGCAGTTGAGAGTCTTCAATCAGGGTGGCTTGATAATGTGTGAGGTGACTGCCTGTGATCCACTTGCCCCTGTACCCCGAAGAAGAGTTTCTACTGTATGAGGGATGCTCACTATACGGTCCTGCCCTAAGGTGAGCTTGTCAGCCTCCTTAACAAGCAAAGTGGTAGCCACTATTGCCCAGAGACACGAAGCCATCCCTGGGAAACTGCATCCAGCCTTTTGGAAAGGTATGCAACCGGCCTCCCCCAAGCGCCCAATGTCTGGGTGAGGACCCCTCTTGCTACTCCCTTCTTTTCATGGACATACAGATTAAAGGGCTTTGTTATGTCTGGCAGGGCTAAAGCCAGGGCCTGGGTTAATTCTTTCTTCAATTTTTGGAAAGCTGCCTTCTCCTTTTCTCCCCATTCCTATGGGGAGCTGAGATTTCGAGTTGCCTCATGTAGGGGCTTAGCAATAGCTGCAAAGTTGGGGACCCATAGATGGCAGAATCCAGCCGTTCCTAAAAATTCACAGACCCGCTTCTTTGTCATAGGAGTTGGAATCCGTGTAGTGACCCCCTTCTTTTCTGCCGACAGCCTTCTTGTACCCTCAGAGAGTATAAGGCCGAGGAACTCTACCTTTTGCTGACATACTTGGGCCTTGCGCTGTGCGACCCAATAGCCTTTTTCTTGGAGTAAGGCTAATAAACTGGCCATTCCTTCTCTGCAGTTGTTCTTAGTCTGTGCAACCAGTAATAAATCATCTACATATTGGAGGAGGGTTAGATGAGTATTAGCCTCTGAAAAGGGGCTAAGGTCCTGTCCCAGAGCCTCCACAAACAGTTTGGGAGAGTTCTTGAATCCTTGGGGCAACTGAGTCCACATAAGCTGTTTCTTATGATTTGCCTCTGAATTTTCCCATTTGAAGGCAATGTTGTCTTGAGACTGGGGATGCAATGGGATGCAGAAGAAAGCATCCTTTAGATCTAGAGTAGTATACCATGTTCTGTCAGGTGGCAGCAGGCTCAAGAGGGTGTAGGGGTTTGGCACTGTCAGGTGGATGGTTTAAACAACTACATTTACCCCCTACAGGTCCTGCACTGGCATGTAATCATTAGTCCCCAGCTTCCAAACTGGCAGAAAAGGAGTGTCCCAAGCCGATTGGTACTCTCTGAGAATTCCTTCTCAGAGAAGTCAGTCTATATGGGGTTTAATCCCTAGCTGAGCTTCTTGGGAGATTGGATATTGCTGGAGATGAACAGGCATGGCATTGCTCTACAACTGGACCATAACAGGTGGTATATGGGTAGCTAGACCAGGCAGGTTGTTTCCTGCCCACACTCCAGGGAAGGCTTGTACTAAGTCTTCTGGAATAGCTTTTTGCAGTGACTTGGGTGCCTTGAGGAGCCGATATTCTTCCTTGATGGGCAGGGTGACTGCTAAAACCATCCGAGGGTGCACCTGCAGCTCAGCACCCTCTAGAGAGAAGGTGATGTGGGTTCTGAGTTTTCAGAGGAGGTCTCTTCTGAGCAAGGGAAAAGGGCAATCAGGGACCAGCAGGAATGAGTGAGTGGTGGTGGCTTCTCCTAAGTGTACTTTACAAGAGACACAGTAGGAGTACTCATCTATGCTCCCAGTGGCCCCTTGAACCTTGATGCGTTCTGTAGTGGCAGACCCAACCGAAGAGGTGACCACCAAAATTTCTGCCCCTGTATCAACTAGGAAAGTCATTGGTTGGCCCCCAACTTTGAGAGTCACCATGGGCTCCTGGGGGTCTAGAAAGAGAGAGCCTTGGCCTCTTCAGTGTGAGTCTGTATCTGCTGCAGTCATAACCTTTGAGGAGGGCTTTTCTTTCGCTTTGGGCACTGATTTTTTCAATGTTCCTTTTCCTTACAATATGCACATTGGTCAGAAGCTAGGCTGTCTCTTTTTCCCTTTTCCTTGCATTTGTTCTTCTTTTGGGCATGGGGCGACTGTGAATCTGAGGCTTCTGGGAAAGCAGCAGCAAGAACCTGAGCCTGTCTCTTCTCTTTTGCAATCTCCCTCTGTTTATCAGCCTCATCTCAATTGAGGCAAACCTTGGTTGCAACCTCGAGGAGCTGGGCCATATTCATGCCCCCCTCATCCCTCTAACTTTTGTAATTTCCTGCGGATATCAGCAGCAGCTTGGGTGACAAAAGGTCGTATTGATGAGGCAGGCATTCTCAGGGACCTCAGGGTCAAAAGGCAAATACATGCGATATGCCTCTTGGAGGCATTCAAGGAACACGGTGGGACTCTCCATTGAGTCCTGGATGACCTCCGAGACTTTATTCATATTGGTGGAATTTTTGGCTGCCTTGATCATGCCCTGGAGAAGGGCCTGGTGATGAGCCCGGAGGACATCCATCCCAGCATGAGTATTGGGGTCCCAATCAGGGGGCAGATCAGGCAGAACCGCCCTAACGTCTGCCTCCTTTTCCTGTTCAGTCCCTACAGCTCGGGCTCTCATATCTTCCCTAGCAGCCTTCAGAATCAGCTCCCTTTCCTCCACTGAAAAAAGGGTCAGGAGAAGTTGCTGACTGTCATCCCAGGTCAGGCGATGGGACTGACAGATAGATTCAAAGAGACCAGTAAGCACGCAGGGTTGCTCTGAGAAAGGGGGATTTTGAGCTCTCCAATTACAAAGGTCACTAGTAGTAAAGGGGACATACACAAAGGTGGTTCTTGGACCACGTGGGCCGGAGTTTACAACCTCCCTCAGTGGGCGGCTGGGGACTGCTGGTTGGGCCTCACCAGGACCCCTGGCTGGGTCCCGAATGCGATTCCTGGGTCTGAGATGGGAGGGAACATCCTGAGTCGAATCTGGGACAGAAGGGGAAGGCTGGGAAGGCTGGTTTCTCTCCTCACCCGCATTGGTGACATAAAGGGGAGGCTGAAGGAGGTGCTTATCATCATCAGGGGCCGAGGGTAGGGGAGCCGATTGAGGAGCCTGATTCTTACTGGGAGTTTGTCTGGTTCGGAGAACACGGTGGGTCTCAGACCCGACAGTATTCCGGAGCCAAGAGGGAGGGGCCTCTGCAAGTTCAAGCCACCTAAGGATATAATCACTCTGATCTGGGTGCCCAGGGTGTCCAAAAATCACACGCCAGACTCAGTTAATGGTGGGTACATCCAGAGTTCCCTCTGAGGGCCATCTGACCCTAAAAGCTGACCATTGTAATTCACATAGAGTCCTCAAGATGCCTGGGTTCATTGGGGCATTGCCCTCTCCTCAGTGATTAAAGCCCTTAGAGAAATTCTTTAACATACAGTCCAAGACTGTAGCTTTTGTCTTACTCTGACTGCCTTCCATTCTGACCAAAAGTATGGTTTTTGACAATACAAATGACTTGAACCATAAGGATGCCTAAAAAACCACTCAAGGATGGCGCAGACCACCCTCTTGGCACAGACAGACAAAGGGAGGGGGCTTCACAGAGGAAGCTACACTGATACCTGCCTAGCCTCTCCTCTCGCAAGGACTTGAGTCTGTCTTAGCTAAGGTTGCCTGAGCAAATTTCAGGTTGATCCAGCTGTTATGCCATATGACAGACTGAGGAATCGTAGGTTGGAGCCCACTCAGACTCCATAGGCACAGGCCCGTGGAGCCACAGACTGGAGCACCATAGGCAAGCCAGCCTGCATCCCACGTTCACTCACACACACACACACAGAGGTTAACACATTCCGTCCCTGATTCCCTCCTTGTCCGGACTTATACCCTAGGATGTCCCATGTTGACTGACAGGTGATCAGGCAGATCCAAATTCCAAAGAGCTCAGTAATTGTATGGCCTATGTCAGACCCATCAGAGTTCCACTAAGGGAAAACAAAACACGACCTTGCATCCAGGTGCCAAGGGGTGCCTTTCCCACTGATGATAAGTATCCTAAAGGACACCTATCCCTGTGCCCTTACTCACCTGTCCATTGAGACTGGATGTCTACCATTGCTGTGCCCTATACCAGGCCGCCAGAGGAAACCGTGGCCCGTACAAGTCATGAAGACACAAGAGATGCTCAAAATAGTCAGAGGGTGTGGCCACAGTCTCATCAACATTCAGAGGACTGCACAGAGTCCACCGAGTCCCCAGGGGGTCCACCAAAGATGGCACTGTACCCTGGAGCAGTATATCTTGCTGAGGCCTCCAAAATGTTATGGCAGATTCAGCAAGAATTAACTACTCAGAGACAATGAATAGGATAAGCAAAAGGTTTACTGAGGGCCGGAGGTCTGGTGGAGCCTTAGGAACAAGTCTCCAAACATGCACCGACGTGGGCCTGGGGTTTAGATAGGGTTTTTATACTCATGGATTAAAAAGGGAAAAGGGGAAAGGATGAGGTGAGGGTCTGAGCAAGTCAGCAAGTCTGCTGCAGTCAGGAGATGTGGTCAGCACTCTCCAGGAAGTTGGTTTCGCCTGGCCCAAGTTTGTTCGTTGTGCAGTCCCAGGTTCAGCTTACTGCAAGAAATTCTGTACAAGAGAGCTCAGAGAAAAATCTAGGTTAAAGGCAAAGCTGATTATGGGGTGGCTAGGGGGTCTGCTGGCCACTACAACATTACATCAAACTAAAGAGTTTCTGCTCAGCAAAAGAAAACATCAGCAAGATGAAAAAGGTACCAACCATATGGTAAAACATATTTGCCAATGATACCTCAAAAAGGGGATTGATCTCCAAAATATATAAAGAACTTACATGACTCAACAACAAGAAGACAGACAAACCAATTTAAAAATTTGCAAAGGACCTGAACAAACACTTCTCCAAAGGCATGTGAAAGAATGCTCAACATCACTAGCCATCAGAGAAATGCAAATAAAAACTACAATGAGATACTACCTCATACCAGTTAGAATGGCCATCATCAACAAATCAACAAACAAATGCTGATGAGGATGTGGAGAAAAGGGAACCCTAGTGCACTGTTGGTGGGAATGCATACTAGTGCAGCCACTGTGGAAAACTATGGCATTTTCTCAAAGAACTAAAAATGGAACTGCCTTTTGATCCAGCTATTGTATTGCTAGAATTATGCCCATAGAATCCTGAAACACCAATTCAAAATAACTTATGCACCCTTATGTTAATTGTAGCACTATTTACAATAGCCACGTGCTGGAAACAGCCTAAATACCCTTCTGTATATAAGTGAATCAAAAACTGTGGTACATTTACACAATGGAATACTATGCAGCAGAAAGAAAGAAGGAACTTCTACCATTTGTGACAACATCGATTGAGCTAAAGAGAATTATGCTCAGTGAAATAATCCAGGCAATGAAAGATAAATACCATACGATATCACCTAATACAGGAAACTAATGAACAACACAAACAAATTAGCTAAGTTGAACCAGAGGCAAGTAAACAAGGAGCAGACTAACAGTGACAAGGTGGGCGGGGGAGGGAGAGAAGAGGAGTAAGAAAGAGAAGGGTCTAGTCAAGAAACTAGTATGAATGACCCATGGTCATGAACAATGGGGTGGGGATTGACTGTGGGAGAAGAGGTGGGCAGAGTGGGGTGGGAGCTATGGGGGTAAAAGTGTGACAACTGTAATAGAAAAACAATAAATAAATCAAAAAAATATAAAATAATATTTTTTAAAAATTATAGGTATACACCATAAAAATCTGGAAAAATACTATTAATACTGTTAATTAACTGCCTGATACTTCCATAACTCCTTGTTTCCACATTATCTGCCTGTTATTCACCTAACTCTTCTTTAGTTATCTTTCCATTCAACAGTGATTTTGTAATATTTTCTATAGAAGAAACAGCAAAATAATTCTGCCTTTTCTCAAGCCTGATTGATAGAAATTTGGGGGGTTTGTTGTTTGTTCTTTAATTATTAAAAGCTTTTTCTTTCGATATTCATAATTTTTAAAGATTTTATTCATTTATTTTTTAGAGAGAGGGGAAGAGAGGAAGAAAAAGAGGAGAGAAATATTGATGTGACAGAGAAGCATCAATCAGTTGCCTGTCATGCATCCCCGACCAGAGACCCGGCCCACAACCCAGGTATGTGCCTTGACTGGGAATCAAACAGTAGAAATTTCAGTCTGCACCATGCCCAACCCACTGGGCTATGTCAGTCAGGGATCAATTTTCATAACTTGTTATTGGTAATGCCACACTAAAACTTTTTTCCAGATTCCTATTCAGATTCTCTTGCTTAGGCGCCTGCACTCTGATAACTGTAGCCCTTATAGTCACTTGGCTCCTGATCATCCACAGAATTCATATTATTTTCATAGGATGTACATCCTCAAGATGTGCATGGAAGCAGGTTGTCTTGATGTGGAGTGGCCAGGACACAGAGAGATCCTAAGGCAAACAGCACTCTAGGCCTTCAACACCTGGTTGGCACTGTTGCTTCCTTTCCCTTGCCCTGGAGAAAAAGCCCAGAGTTGGAAGGGACACATTTTATGAGGGTCCCTGAAACTGAACTTTATTAGAGTCATGGTAAATCCACTTCTGCTTTCAGGAATTGAGGAGAGAAAGAAAATTGAATCAGAATAGTATGTACACCCTCCCCTCCACACCCCCACTGTTATTAGGGATTTCTGGACCCAAGGGTAGGTAGGACGACGACCATGTCCAGCTTGAAGCAGCTAGAGGAGCTTGAGACCTTCGCCCATTGTCCTTTACAAGATTACAAAGGGTCTTAATATCTGAGAGGGAGGGATAGTTATTTTTTACGAACCATGGGTATGGACTTGGGGGGGGATGCTGGGGGAGGGAGATACTGGGTGGAGGGGAGTAAAGGGGAAAAAATTGGAACTACTGTAACAACATAATCAATAAAATATACTTTAAAAAAAAAAAAAAAAAGAATAGTATGTACAAAGCCATTCAGGGATAGGGGTGGTGATTCCAAAGGCCTGGGATTTTTGCAGAAATGGATATGAATGGGATGAAGAGCCTGGTGGTCTGAGGCAGACATTGACAGAATTTGGATATGGCAAAAAGGGGTAAACAGAAGGAGTGGTAAAGGCCAAGAGTGTGGGGGACCTCTCCTTGTGTTTTTGGGAATTGTAGCCCAAGATGTGAGCCAGGCCCACCCTGCGAAGACCTTTAAGTCTCAGCAAAAAACCGAAAGGCTGTGAGGCAGACAGGACTGAAGGCCACTCAGAGGGTTCCTATGGAAATTGGATTTAAAGAATGCATATTGTAATTAAAGAGCCTGTATAAAAGACTCATGGACATGGACAACGGGGAGGGATATGATTGCGGGAGAGGGGGTGGGTTGGGTGAGGGAGAGAAATTAGGGGAAAAGGAGACAACTGTAATAGAAAAACCAAAAAAAAAAAAAAAAAACAAGAAAAAACAATAAACTCTTGCCTCACAAAAAAAAAAAAAAAAAAAAAAGAATGCATATTGTGCTTTAGAGCTTGCTCTGCTTTTCTTATCTCTCAGCTATAAACAATCTGTAGCTAAGAATGTATGAAGCCTTGCACCTAATGCCAGTGTGGCATCAAGATGTTCAATAGATCTTGACACAGACAGATCACTATGTTCTCTATATTGATACATGTAATCAGTAACTGCCAACTGTAACCCAAGTGTCTAAAAGCTTATTGATGATTCATAAATCTTGAACTTGCATCTCCCAAATCCCCTCCTCAATAACAGGCATGGGAAATGGAAATTCGGCACTTTTCTCCCCTAAAGAGATTAGTCACCTCTCCTCCCTCCAGACACAATACAGTGTCATGGATAAATTTGTTCTGCTGTGGTCATGAAACCTCTGCTGGACAAGGAGTTTCCAACCAAGCCAAGGCATTTGAGGCAGGTCAGCCTCCTCTGGCACCCAGTGTGGGGCACTCAAATAAATTAACTCCTGGAACAACTGCAGGGCCAAAAGCCTGGCCATGGACAACCACAGTGCACAGATAGAAATTTCAGCTTCCTGCCCAGGGTAAGGGATTGCAGCCCCCAGGCTCTTTCTGGAAAAGGCTGCCTGTGTGAGTAAGATAGGGGAGGGAGGATCTTTCTTCTTTCTGCCATGCTCTTTGGTGGGGGTTTTGGTTTTGGCTTTGTCTCCTCTCATCCACTAAAGGACCATTTTGGCTTCTCTTGTTCAGTAAACCACCATAATCTTGTGGGCATGAGTCAAGCACTTTAAAAAGCTGATAGGACACTTGCCACTGTTAAGACTCCCATGAAAAAATAAGCTGATTCATGGACCAGGTTAGAGCACTAGGCTCCCACCAGCTGCAAGTCAAAGTCTGTGCAATGTCAGGAACACGTTTACAAGCAATCACTACCCAACCCCTGTGGCATCTCCTCACAGATAGGATTTTGTGAGAGTGAGAGAAGCTTTAAGCCAAAAATAGAATTTGTATGAGGGCTCTCGCAATGACTGAGCTCCAAAGATAAGAGGCACTTCCTCCCTCTGGCCCAAACTCTTGGGTGTCCCTACATAAGTTGGGACCTAGCAGAGGTGTCTGGGGTCAATCCCTGAGATGTGCAGGGGCCTCGTAAGGCATTTCATTCATGGCAAGTGAGGTAAGGCTGATCAAGGAGTGACACCCTTGGGAGCCTTCCTCACAAACAGCACTCTCTGACCCACTACAACAATTAATCCCTAGTTTATAATAAGGAAAATTACTGGTCCACTCGTGGGACAGGGGAAAAGGGCAAAACCAAACCAATTAGAAGGGACACACAACCCATGAAAAAGTGGGATCGCAGTTACTATCCAAAAAATAACAGCTTTACTTTTGGTTACTGCAGCAACTAATAAAAGGAACTGAATGCCAGATTAAGGAAAGGCATCTAATTAATCTACTGCATACTGCCGTGGCTCAAAGCACTACAGTCTCAGAAAAACAAAGGGAAGGTAAAAAAAAAAACCTCAGGCTTAAAAGGTGCCACAGCTGCAATAGAAGTAGGAAAGGGGGAGGGCAAGGGGAATATGTGGAGTGCTGCCAAATGATTGGCTCCACTGACCCCTCCCCTGGGGATCTTGGAAAGCCACAATAACTCTTGCCACCTCTGCTGACTGATACATGTCCGCTGGCTGTCACAGGTTCACCAGCTGTCACAGGTCCGCCTGCTCCTGCCTGCCTCCAACCTTGACAGAAAAAGTGTAAAATACTTTTTCCTATAATTGCCTAAAAATTAAGGTTCTGTTTAGTAAAGTAATTATATATTATGGTATACTGTTTTACTTACTCAACATATGTTCAAATATTCATGTCTCTCAATACCAAGAACTGAATTTTTGTCAGCCTATATTAATATCATATACCTTTTAGTACCACTTTAAGTAAACGAATATCATTTCATAATATATATTCCTTAGTTGACAAGAATTCCAAGATTTAAAATTTAAAATAGTTCCTTATAGCCTTGGAGTATTTCAAAGGGCCCTTGAAATATCTCAAGGATTTATTATTTTCTTCTTACCATAAGGAAGAAAACTCTAGACCAATCAGGCTTAATACATTTTGAAATACTTGGAAAGCTTTGTAAAATAAGAAAATTTTACAAAAAAAAGCTTAAAAACAATTGGCTAATATCTTTGCTCATTTACAGTAATCTATGTCCAAGTAGGCTTACAAGTAGCTCTTAAAAAAGTATGACAATCAAAGCCTTAGCAACCTCAATAATCTCCAACAATTACTAAGCATTATCAAATGGCTAAGGCCTAGCCTCGGTATAACTACCCACCAACTTGTTCATCTTTTCAACACCCTTAAGGAAGACCCAGATTTAAATTAATCTTGCACTTTATCTCTTCAAACTCTAAAAAACCTAAATATTGTAAACCAATATATTAAAACTGACAAATAAAAAGAATTACCAGTAATCCTTTTCACCCAATCAAACTTTTCTGCTTTTCTATGTTACACTCCCCTACAGAACTTCTTGGATAGCTTCAGCCACAGCTCACTATAATTAAATAATTAGCTCTTTCAAATTAACCTCAAAAAACTATAACTACTATATCTCTTCCCTTTGCCAGCTAATAATCAAAGGGCATAATAAAGCTCCGCAATTATTTGGCTATGACCCAAAAGTTACTTACCTGCCCTTAACTCAAGTTTATTTACAACAGCTTTTTAGTCAATCCCTAAATTTTCAATATGTAATAGTTAATTATATCAGAAAACTAAAAATCAATCTTCCTTCAGATATACTTTTACAAAATATCCCTTAATTAAATTTACATATTAAAAACAAAATTAGTCCTATCCCAATAACTGTGGCAAAAACTGTCTTTATAGATAAATCAAAAAACAAACAAACAAAAAAAAACTGGAAAAGCGACCATCACTTAAAGGAAAAACACAAATTGAAAAGATTGGGTGACCCACAATCACTCATCCACCCAGAGAGCTGAACTCTCTGGGGCCATTATGGCCTTCCAACAATGGCCAAATAAACCCCTGAATCTAGTCTGTAATTCTGGCTATACAGTATATACTATGCTCCATATAGATCAAGCTTTACTCAAAAAGTCTATAGACTTCCAATTACTCAGTCTATTTCTAACTTTGAAAAATTTAATTGACAAAAAACACATCCCATATCTGTCACTTATATTCACTCTCATTCAGGCCTTCCAGGCCCTATGTCAAAAGGCAACAAGTGTGCTGTTGCCTTCAGTGTATTAATTACCTTCCAAAAGGCAGTTGCCTCTCATCAATTTTACCACCAAAATTTTCAAGCACTGCCAATAATTTGGCATTCCCCATTCTCAAGCTAAGCAAATTATCCAGAAATATGCGGACTGCCAGGTGCTGGGTGCAGCACCACTCAGCAGTGGAATCAACCCTCGAGGACTGGTCCTCTAAGTAAT
Source organism: Furipterus horrens (assembly GCF_987537825.1). Classification (NCBI taxonomy): domain Eukaryota; kingdom Metazoa; phylum Chordata; class Mammalia; order Chiroptera; family Furipteridae; genus Furipterus; species Furipterus horrens. The sequence continues at coordinate 98,851,482 of NW_028327173.1, forward strand.
TTAGCAAACAAATGTCACTCATTACCCCCTGTTTAAAAATTTTAAATACCTCCATATATACTTACTCTAAAATGTTGCATGCCTCCACTCTTACAAAAAAATCAGTTAAGCATATTCGAGCACATTGGCTCAAGGTGTTTAATTTCTTAGGCCAACCACAGCAAATAAAACCTGATAATAAACCAGGCTACATAACCCACCACACCTTTAAAAATCTTATTAGAAAACAAAAAAAGGGAGAGTATGAAGTCCTCCTCAAAGAAGCTAACTAATTTAGCAACCTAATTAAACTTAAGTTTTAAATGATTTATTATGTTTCTTTCAAAATGTTAGGTCACAAAGATTCAAAAAGTCCCGGTAAATCATAGATGATCTGTGCAAGTTGAAGAAGGATTGTATAGGGGGAAGAAAAGAAAAAATAAAATGAGGGGAAATGAAGGAAAAAGAAGGAATAAAAGAAAGATTGTGCACGGCATGGGAGGGAAGGACATTGGAGTGGGTAACTCAGAAATAGGAATGGAAGTGGAAAAGAAATAAGAAGAAAAAGTAAGCATACAAGTCTTTGAAATATTGTAAATTTTAGATGTAGAAGCTGCAGTCCCAGAAATAAGCCCTGCCAAGCTTGCTATCTCCCCTGCCTTCTCTAGCCTCTGTGAAAATTGTCAAGGTTACTAGGTAATGAAAACAGTCCACTTTTTTTTTTTTTTTTTTTATTTTGGTTTTTCAATTACAGTTATCCCCTTTTCCCCCAATTTCTCTCCCCCACCCAGCCCACCCCCTCTCCCGCAATCATATCCCTCCCCGTTGTCTATGTCCATGAGTCTTTTATACAGGCTCTTTAATTAAACCCTTCCCTTACTTATCCCCCTTCTCTCCCTCTCCCCTCCCCCCTATTGACTTCTATTCTGCTCTTTGTTCTATTTAGTTCCTTTGTTTGTGTTGTTCTTTAGTTTCCTGTATTAGGTGATATCATATGGTATTTTTCTTTCTTTGCCTGGCTTATTTCACTAAGCATAATTCTCTCTAGTTCCATCCATGTTGTTGCAAATGGTAGGAGTTCCTTCTTTCTTTCTGCTACATAGTATTCCATTGTGTAAATGTACCACAGTTTTTTGATCCACTCATCTACAGATGGGCACTTAGGTTGTTTCCAGCACTTAGCTATTGTAAACAGTGCTGCTATGAACATAGGAGTGCATAAGTTCTTTTGAATTGGTGTTTCAAGATTCTTCGGGTATAATCCTAGTAGTGGAGTCGCTGGTTCAAAAGGCAGTTCCATTTTTAATCTTTTGAGGTAATTCCATACTGTTCTCCATAGTGGCTGCACCAGTCTGCATTCCCACCAACAGTGCAGTAGGGTTCCCGTTTCTCCACATCCTCGCCAGCACTTGTTGCTTGTTGATTTGTTGACGATGGCCATTCTGACTGGTGTAAGGTGGTATCTCATTGTGGTTTTTATTTGCATCTCCCTGATGGCTAATGATGTTGAGCATTTTTTCATGTGTCTATGGACCTTCTGTATGTCCTCTTCGGAGAAGTGTTTGTTCAGGTCCCTTGCCCATTTTTTAATTGGGTTGTTTGTTTTCTTGATGTTGAGTCGTATCAGCTCTTTATATATTTTGGAAATCAGTCCCCTGTCTGTGATGTCATTGGCAAATATGTTTTCCCATATGGTTGGTTTCCTTTTCATTTTGCTGATGTTTTCTTTTGCTGAGCAGAAACTCTTCAGTTTGATGTAATCCCATTTATTTATTTTTTCCTTTATTTCTCTTGCTTTAGGAGATGTATCCGTGAAGAGATTGTTACGTGAGATATCTGATATTTTCTTGCCTATGTTTTCCTCTAGGACTTTTATGGTGTCACGGCTTACATTTAAGTCTTTGATCCATCTTGAGTTTATTCTCGTGTGTGGTGTAAGTTGATGGTCTAGTTTCATTTTTTTGCAGGTCCCTATCCAGTTCTCCCAGCACCATTTGTTAAAGAGGCTCTTCTCACTCCATTTTATGTTCCTTCCTCCTTTATCAAAGATTAGTTGACCATAGAGGCCTGGGTTTATTTCTGGACTCTCTATTCTGTTCCACTGATCTATATGTGTGTTCTTATGCCAGTACCATACTGTTTTGATTACAGTGGCTTTGTAGTATTGTTTGATATCTGGTGTTGTGATTCCTCCTGCTGTGTTCTTCTGTCTTAAGATTGCTTTTGCTATTCGGGGTCTTTTTTGGTTCCATATGAATTTATGGAGTATTTGTTCTAGGTCTGTGAAATATGTCACTGGTATTTTAATAGGGATTGCATTGAATTTGTAAATTGCTTTGGGTAGTATGGCCATTTTGATGATGTTGATTCTTCCCATCCAAGAACATGGTATTTGCTTCCATTTATTTGTTTCTTCCTTAATTTCTTTCTTCAATGTTATATAATTTTCAGAGTACAGGTCTTTTATCTCTTTGGTTAAGTTTACTCCTAGGTACTTTATTTTTCTTGTTGCTATAGTAAATGGTATTTTCTTTTTTGTCTCTGTCTCTGCTATTTTATTGTTGGTGTACAGAAATGCCTTGGATTTCTGTATATTTATTTTGTACCTTGCGATTTTGCCAAATTCACTTATTATATTGAGTAGTCTTTTAGTGGAGTTTATAGGATTTTCTAGGTATACTATCATATCATCTGCATATAATGAAAGTTTCACTTCCTCTTTCCCAATTTGGATTCCTTTTATTTCTTTTTCTTGTCTGATTGCTGTGGCTAGGACTTCCAACACTATGTTGAAAAGGAGTGGAGAGAGTGGACAACCTTGTCTCGTTCCTGAGTTCAGGGGGAATGCTTTCAGTTTTTGTCCATTGAGTATGATGTTGGCCTCAGGCTTCTCATATATAGCCTTAATTATGTTAAGATATGCTCCCTTTATTCCCATTTTGCTGAGTGTTTTCATCATAAATGGGTGTTGAACTTTATCAAATGCTTTTTCTGCATCTATTGATATGATCATGTGATTTTTGTCTTTCATTCTGTTTAGGTGATGTATTATATTTATTGATTTGCGAATATTAAACCATCCTTGCATCCCTGGAATGAAGCCCACTTGATCATGATGTATGATCTTTTTGATGTGTTGCTGGATCCTGTTTGCCAATATTTTATTGAGGATTTTAGCATCGATGTTCATCAGTGATATTGGCCTGTAGTTTTCTTTCTTTGTTGTGTCTTGACCTGGTTTGGGGATTAGGATAATACTGGCTTCATAGAAAGAGTTTGGGATTTTCCCTTCTTCTTGGATTTTTTGGAACAGTTTGAGGAGGATAGGAGTTAGTTCTTCCCTGAATGTTTTGTAGAATTCGCCTGTGAAGCCATCCGGTCCAGGGCTTTTGTGTGCCGGGAGATTTTGGATTACTGAAAACAGTCCACTTTTAACCACATTTAAAAAATACAGTAATCACCAAAAATAAAATTGTTTCTCTTTCTCTAGCCTCAAAGCAGGAACAGGGGATGAGGTACTCTACACTCCCAACACACTCCCAGGGAATAGCTGCCACTGTTTAACCCCTTAATTACAGAAATAGGCTTGTCTCTGCTTTACATGCAGGAAGTCCTAGGTTTGTAACATCATAAAAAATGTTGTCATTCCAGCAAAGGTCCTGTGACTGGGTTTCTCCACAGTCTTACAGACTCAAAGTCTGGTTTGTAAGTTATTATGTAAGTTAACCATTTTTCACAAATTTGCTCATTGCAGGTTTATCTACCCCCCTGACAAGCCCCTACACCCACTACAACCAAGGGACCAAGTCTTACTAAAGACCTGGAAGACTCGAGGACCTGAAGAGCTGCTGGTTAAACAATAGACTGGTCCCTATGACATCCTGTTGCAAACTTGCATTGATCAGGAAATCCTAGTCTGACTCTCAGCCACAGATTCAGCCATACTGCGACTGGGGGAATGGCAGGATGCCCTGGTTACCAGACAACAGCTTGCCTGTGACCCAGGATTTTAAAAACTCCCTGTTACTCCCTGAAATGGAACTCCAGCCAGAATTCCTGGGAAGTCATCCAGCACCGTCTTTGAGGGACCTTTTCTACCAATCTTAAAGACCAAATTGATCAATTGCAGTTTGAACTCCATCAACAGCTTATGGACATTAAGCAGCTCACTGAAAAAAAAGGTGTTTCAAACCCTAAGTAATAATCTTCAATGGCTTAACCCTAAAAATTGATTTCAAGGACCAAATTTAAATATATGGATAATAGAAACAACTGGATGTGTATTGGTCATTGTTATACTCTGTGTCCTCCGATGTGTTTGCAAGCTCTTTTCCCATGATTGTATTTGAGAAAAGCAAGTAGCAAGTTTTATAGGCCTTTCTACTATAAGTGACATAAAAAACAGGGGGGGGGGTGTGGGGGACTACTCCTTGTGGTTTCAGGAATCGTAGCCCAAGCCATGAACCAGGCCCCTCTGGGAAGGCCTTTAAGTCTCAGTGGAAACCAAAAGGTTGTGCTGCAGATAGGACTGAAAGCCACTCAGAGGATTCCCATGTGAATTGGATTTAAATAATGCATATTATGCTTTAGAGCTTTCTCCACTTTTCTGATCTCTTAGTTAAATATAAACTATCTGTATCTAAGAATGTATGAAGCCTTGTATCTAACGCCAGTGTGACATCAAGATGTTTAATAGACCTTGACACAGACTGATCACTATGTCCTCTATATTGATATATGTAATCAGTAACTGTGAACTGTAACCCAAGTGTCTAAAAGCTTATTGATGATTCATAAATCTTGACCTTGTATCTCCCAAATCCCCTCCTCAACAACAGGCACTGGAAATGGAAATTCAGCTCTCTTCTCCTCTAGAGAAATTAGCCACCTCCCATTCCTCCAGACACAAAACAGTGTCATGGATAAATTTCTTCTGCCATGGTCATGAAACCTCTGCTGGACAGGGAGTTTCCAACCAAGACAGGGCATTGGAGGCAGATCAGCCTCACCAGATTCCAGGCCACTTTTTTATTCCACAGCTGTGATATAGCAGCCAGAAGAGGAAAGATGTTAGTAAAAGTTTGTTAGGACTCCATTCTAAACTCTGAAATGCTGATCCCTATAGCTTCACATTGACTCCTGCCAAGGGAAGTATACAGACTGAAGAGGAGAATAATTTTACCCTGAAGACACAGAGCTCTTGGTCCTTTCTATGGTGGTTGGGGATCAACAAGCAATCTAGCATGCAATATGGTGATGTGGCTAGCTTAGCAGATCAAGTTCTGTCCAATCCAGAAAGTTATGGCATGGGTGCCTTTAGCAACCTCCAGAACTCTCTCCAGGAGAGACTTGGCTTGCTCCTCTAGTGTTCACAGTCTTCATGCTAAAATCAAGTCTGGGAAGTGACAGAATTTCTAGCTGGCTGGATTTGAGGGTTAATATCTCAGACTACTCCTAGTGACCTGAGGTTATACTTTGCTCTGCCTTTTGCATTCAGACTCTGCTGAAGAATATCTGGTGATATTAGCCAGGTACCATTTACTGAGGTTGAACTGGGAAAAGGAGATGAAGATTAAAGCAAACTCCTTTTTAGTTGAGTGTGAGGAACAACACTCTGGGATACAGAGCTGACATAGAATGGGCTGTGCTGCCAAGTAGGGGGTTTAATCACTGGACATATTTTGGCAATGATTGTAGTATAACTAGTAAGAAATTATATAGGGAAGATTCATCTATGAAAGAGGGAGGTTGGAGAAAATGATTTCTAAGTTTCCTTGTAACTATAATTTTCTTATTCTTTCAGCCTTCTATGGATTTTAATAGTCTCTTCTTGTTTAGTACTGGTTTCATGTGAGGTAGTATGTCTCTCCACCTAGACTATAAGCTTCTGGAGAAATAGATACAACATTTCATTTTACTTTTGTATCCTCAGAATCTTAAGCACAACACTGAAACTAACTACTGATTGGGGGAAAAGGTAAAGGACTGAACAAAAATTAAAGAACTCAGGAGCACAGACAACAGTGTGTGGATTGTCAGAGGAGGGTAGAGGGAGTTAGAGGAGGATATGAGGGGGACAAATGGTAACAGGAAGAGACTTGACTTGGGGTGGCAAACACACAATACAGTGAAAAGATGGCGTGCTATAGAATTGTGTGCCTGAAACCTGTATAATTTTATTAACCAGTGTCACCCCAATAAATTCAATGAAAATGAAAAAACTATTCATTAGATAGTTGACGGTTTGATAGATCAATATAATCACTGGGGTTACCAAGTATACTAATTACTATGACCTTTTCTTTCCATATTCCACAACTTATAATAATAAAACAAATAGAGCAAAATGTTCAGAAATTGTGAACCTTAGTTTTAGGGTTATGGGGGTTTATTGTACTATTTTTGCATTAATTCATAATAAAAAATTTGAAACAAATCTCACTTAAAAAGTTGATAACAATGAGAGTTTCTAACAATAGGGGTTTGGTTAAGTCAATGTAGGGCAGTCATGATGAAAAGGCATGTTAAAAAGCAATGCATTACTAATAACATGAAGAAATATTCAGGATATATTGCTTTAAAGGGACAAATATTTTATCATTTTCATAGAACCAAAATCTCTACATCCTTCCACTCGAAAGCATCCATGTGGTCCTTTCTGCTTCTTTTCTCTTTCATTGTCAGATCAAAACAGCACAATATGCTTACCCTTTTTTCATGTTTATCACATGAGGTCCCAGAATTTATTTCTTCCAATAAGAAAAGGCCCACAACCACATGTATTCTCATTTTCTCCAACCAACTTGCTCTGTTACAGCTCCTCATTGCTTACTTAAAATTAAAAGTATTTAAATATCATATAGCATGACAAGAGGCAAAGGGTAGAAGCAGAAATCTGGACCAATTGTGATGGACATTCAGCACCCATGACCCTCCTGAACTGACATGTGTCTCTATTGTGCTATCTCATTTTTATAGTCAACTGCATAAAAATAATTGCTCAAACAATCAGCATCAAGTAATGGACGCAACTTAAATCTGCTTCCTTGTGAAGCTATTTGACACTTCTTTGCCATCATTAAATAACAACAAGCTTGTATTCTGGTCTTTTTTCTCCCCACTGGTCCATCATTATAGCCTGAGAGGAGCTGTCCTGACATAATCCTGAAACATGGGCCTTTGAGTAGCAGGTGGCAGAGAAGCTGATACTGAAGGCAGAACAAGCCAAGTTCCGTGTCAGCCAGCAGCAGAGCATTTGGAAAGCTGTCGTCTGTGCAACCCAGGAGACAGGCTTGCAGAAATCAAGTGCTTCCAGATCCCAAGCATTAACAGATGGGACAAAAGAGCCACCTTTAAGAGCAAAAACACATAAAACCTTTCAATTCGGTAAAATGACTCAGGGCAAAGAACATAGGGAAGGTGTGTCCTCCATAATTATTGCAAGGAGTACCATGGGTGAAACAGAGAAAGGGATGGAGGATGAGAAGGAGACAGAGAGCTGGAAAGAGAGTGAAAGGTGAGAGAACAAGAAAGAGAGAAAAAACTACTTTAGAATTATTCTCGAAATAGCCTTTGAGTGTGATTAATGTGATATGGAACTGATTGGAAGAATTTAGATTAGAAATCCACTAAGTTTTTAATGCAGAAACCAAGGGCATTAATGATGCCTTGTGTGCCTAGGTCCTGGCCTCCAGCCACACAGAGCCCACCAGAGGGCAGTGAAGTGAAGACCACCCTGGACAAAGCACTCCGTGACCCCATTTGCAGAGACACCAGAGGCACCTAGACTTGATAGACATTCCTGAGGACCCTGGAGGTGCAGGGGCATGGCCCCCACAGATATGACTTTGGTGGTGGGGACCCCAGGACACTGGATATCGGGAACCTGTATCTGTTTCCAAGGGCAGGTTCTGTTAGTCTGGCACAACCCTGCCTCCCAGGGGCAGTACCTCCCCCACAGGCTAAATGAGGAGCAGCCCCTGTGGCTGGGGCGGGACTTGAGGTGTGGGCCATACCAGGCCATAGGCATAATTCACACACTATAATATTCACCTGTTTAGTTGTGTACAATCTGAAGCCTTAGTATATTCATGGAGTTGTACAACCACCACTACAATCAATTTTGGACACTATTCACCCCAGAAGGAAACCTAATATCCATTGGTAATTACTGTTTCTTCCCAATGGCTTTGCCTACTCTGCAAATTTTATATGCATGGAATCATACAGTATGTGGCCTTCTGTTTCTGGCTCCATTCATGTAACACTATTTTCAAGTTTCATCCATGTTGTAACAGTGCTTTTAAGTATCATTCTTTTTATGGCTAAATAACACTTCATTTTATGGTTATACTACATTGTATGGCTATGCCACATCTTGTTAATCATAAGCTGATAGACATTTGGGGTTTTCCTAATTTTGCCTATTGTGTATAATGTTGCTGTGAAGATTTATCTAGAAGTTTTTGTGTGCATGTTTTCAATTTTGTTGGGTATAGACCTAGGAGTGGAATTGGTGGGTCATATGAAAACCCTGTGCTTATTTTTTAGTAATTGCCAGACTGTTTCAAAAGCAGCCACACCATTTTGCATCCCTCCCACAGTGTATGAAGGTTTCAGTATCTATAATCCTCTGTACCACTTGTTAACTCTCCATCTTTTTATTGTAACCATCTTAGTAGCTATGAAATGTTATCTCACTGTGGCTTTGATTTGCATTTGCCTAATTGTTACAGAACAACAAGTGGAGTCTTGTCTACCTGCCATCACTCTCTAGACAAAATTCTGGAGGCAAAGGTTTGGAGATAAAGAAAAGGAATCTTTATTCAAAAGCTACACAATTTTGAAATAGCAGCTTTCCACATGCATTAGTCACTTAAGTCTATCAATTAAGGCTAAAATTGTTAATTCTTCAGTTACAACTTTTTTTTTAAATGTGTTTTATTGATTACAGTGTTACATTTGTTCCAATTTCCCCCCAATATGCTCCCCATACCTATAGTTCTTTTTCCACTCTCATTGCCTATTTAGTTTGCCTTTGTTTCAATTCCCTAGCTTCTGTTGTTGTTTCTTGTGATGCAGTTTTCATTTGAGTGTTCATAGTTTTGATCCTCCTTTTTCTAAACCAGTCCTTTAATCACTCAACCCTTTCAGTTAAGGTTTGAACCCCTCCCCTCTAGAACACTCAAAGAGAATAACCATGCCACCCTCTGCCAGGCCAGCCTGATATTAGTCTGCACCCCCAGTTTCTTCTCCCACCCAAAATCCATCCAAAATACCATCCTTTGGAAAACTCAGGAAGCTGTAGCAAGATTATCCAGGCATTCCTGAGGATAAAAGCCTAAGATCCAGTCTCTTCATTCTCATAATTTTAAATATTCTGGCCCATAATTCCATGCACTCTGGAGGTGTTCAGCTTTCAGCCAATTCTGTCCTAGTCTGTTTACCATTGCCTCTGGCAAGATCCTCCCAAGACACTTCCCGACTCCTGCCCAGTGATCTAATCAGATCTCTATCATAATGACTATGCTGAATATGTTTTTTGCATACACCCTCTTTGTATATCTTCTTTGACAAAAGTGTTTACTCAAATCCTTTGCCCAGTTTCTTTTTCTTTTCTTTTCCTTTAGAAATTATTAAGCAGACTGTATCTTTATTTTTTAATATATTTTATTGATTATGCTATTACAGTTGCCCCAATTTTATTCTTTTGCCCCTCTCTGCCCAGTACTCCCCTCCCTCCAGCAATCCCCACTTAGTTCATGTCCATGGGTCATGCATATAAGTTTTTTGGCTTCTCCATTTCCTTTTCTACTCTTAACGTTCCCCTGTCTATTTTGTACCTACCAGTTGCGCTTCTTAATCCCCATAATTTTACCCCATTCTCCCCATTCCCTCCCCCTCTCCATGGATAACCCTCTATTTGATCTCCATATCTATGATTCTGTGTTGTTTATTTAGTTTGATTTCATTTTTATTTTTAGATTCAGTTGTTGATAGTTGTATGTTGTCATTTTAGTATTCATAGTTTTGATCTTCTTTTTCTTAAATAAGTCTCTTTAACATTTCATATAATAAGGTCTTGGCGATGATGAACTCCTTTAGCTTTACCTTATCTGGGAAGCACTTTATCTGCCCTTGAATTATAAATGATAGCTTTGCTGGATAGAGCAATCTTGGTTGTAGGGCCTTGCTTTTCATTGTAGTAGCCAGAAGACCCCCTCCTCACCCCCCAATCAGCTTTGCCTTTAACCTAGATTCTTCTCTGAGCTCTCTTGTACAGTGTTTCCTGCAGTGAATCGACCCTGGGATTGCACAACAAATGAACTCGGGCCAGGCGAAACTAGCTTCCTGAAGTGTGCTGACCACATCTCCTGACTACAACAGACATGTTAACTTGCTCAGACCCTCTTCTCACCCCCTCCCCTCCCCCCCATTAACCCATGAGTATAATAACCCTGCCTTAAGCCCCATGCGGCGTCAGTGCTTTGTTTGAGACTTGTTTCTGGGTCTCTGCCCAACTGCCGGCAATAAAACCTCTTGCTAACCCTATCCATTGTCTCCAAGTAGTTAATTTTTGCTAAATCTGCCATAACATTAGAGGGCCCCAGAGAGATATCCTACTCCCTGCCGTCTTTGGCGGACCCCCTGGGGACTCAGTGGACCCCGTGCGGTCCTCTGAACAGCGACGGGACTGTGGCCACATGCTCTGAATTTTGAGCATCCCTCATTGTTTTCGTGGTTTATACAGGGCCATGGTTTCCTCTGGTGGCCTGGTATAGGGGACAGCAATGGTAGACATCCAGTCTCGACGGACAGGTGAGTAAGGGCGTAGGGATTGATGTCTCTTTAGGATGTCTGTCATCAGTGGACAAGACGCCCCTTGGCATCTGGATGCAGGGTCGGGTTTAGTTTCCCCCTAGTGGAACTTTGAATGGTCTGAAATAGGCTATTTAATCATTGAGCTCTTTGGAATTCAGATCTGGCCTGATCACCTGTCAGTCGACACGGAACATTCCAGGGCATAAGACCAGACTAAGGAGGGAGCCAGGGATGGAACGTGTTAACCTTTGTGTATGTGTGTGAGTGAACGTGGGACGCCGGTTGGCTTGCCTATGGTGCTCCAGTCTGGCTCCATGGGCCTGTGCTTACGGAGTCTGAGTGGGCCCCAACCTATGATTTCTCAGCCTGTCATATGGCATAATGGCTGGATCTAATCCGGATTTTACTCGGGCAGCCTTAGCTAAGACGGACTCAAGTCCTTGAGACAGGAGATGTTAGGCAGTCATCAGTGCGGCTTCCTCTGCGAAGCACCCTCCCTTTGTCTGTCTGAACCGAGAGGGGGGTCTGCGCCATCCTTGAGTGGGATTTTTAGACATCCTTGTATTTCAAGTCATTTGTACTGTTAGGGCCATACTGTTAGTCACAATGGGAGGCCGTCAGAGTCAGACTAAAGTTACAGTCTTGAACTGTATGTTAAAGAATTTCTCTAAGGTTTTCAATCAACAGGGTAAGGGTGATGACCCAATGAATCCTGACACCTTGAGGACTCTATGTGAATTAGAATGGCCAGCTTTTAGGGTTGGATGATCCTCAGAGGGAACTCTGGGTGTATTCACCATTAGCCGAGTCCAGCGGGTGATTTTTGGACACCCTGGGCACCCAGATCAGAGTGATTATATCCTTAGGTGACTTGAACTTGCAGAGGTGCCTCCCTCTTAGCTTCGACAGTGGGCCAGGTCCGAAACACATCGCGTTCTTCTAACCAGACAAACTTCCAATAAGGATCAGGCTCCTCGACCGATTCTCCTGCCCTTGGCCCCTGATGATGATGAGCACCTCCTTCAGCCTCCCCCTTAAGATACCAACTTGGGTGAGGAGGGGAACAGCTTTCCCAGCCTTCCCCTTCTATCCCAAATTCGACTCAGGACTTTCTCTCCCCACCGGCTTCCCACCTCAGATCCAGGCAGCTAATTCCGGACCTAGCCAGGGGTCCCTGTGAAGCCCAAACAGCGGTCGCCATCCTCCCGTTGCGGGAGGTTGTTAATCCTGGCTCGGGTCATCTGAGAACCACCATTGTATATGTCCCCTTCACTACTAGTAAGCTTTATAATTGGAAAGCTCAAAATCCCCCTTTCTCAGAGCAACCCCGTGCTCTTACTGGTCTTTTTGAGTCTATCTGTCAGTCACACCACCTGACCTGGGATGACTGTCAGCAACTTCTCCTGACCCTTTTTTCAATGGAGGAAAGGGAGCTGATTCTGAAGGCTGCCAGGGAAGATGTGAGAGCCCTAGCTGTGAGGACTGAACAGGAAAAGGAGGTAGCCATTAGAGAAATTCTGCCTGATCTGGCCCCCGACTGGGATCCCAACACTCAGGCTGGGATGGATGCCCTCCAGGTTCATCACCAGGCCCTTCTCCAGGGCATGATCAAGGCAGCCAAAAAGCCCACCAATATGAATAAAGTCTCAGATATTATTCAGGGCTCAACGGAGAATCCCACTGCATTCCTCAAACAACTCTGAGAGGCATATTGCATGTATATGCCTTTTGACCCTGAGGCCCCCTAGAATGCCCGCTTCATCAACATGACCTTTGTCACCCAGGCTACTTCTGATATCTGAAGAAAATTACAGAAGTTAGAGGGATTTAGTGGCATGAATATGGCCCAGCTCCTCGAGGTTGCAACCAAGGTCTACCTCAATCGGAGATGAGGCTGAAAAAAAGAGAGATTACGAAGAAGAGACAGGCTCGGGCGCTTGCTGCTGCTTTCCGAGAATACTCAGATTCTCAACCACCCAATTCCCAGAAGAAAAGTAGAGGCAAAGGAAAAGGAAACAGGAAAAGCCTAAATTCTGACCAGTATGCATATTGTAAGGAAAAGGGACATTGGAAAAATGAGTGCCCAAAGCAAAAGAAAAATCTCTCCCCGAAGGTTATGGTTGCAACAGACATGGACTCAGACTGAAGGAGACAGGGCTCCCTCTTTCTAGGCCCCCAGGGGCCCACAGTAACTCTAAATATTGGGGGCTACCCAATATCTTAGTTGATACAGGGACAGAAATTTCAGTGGTCACCTCTCCGGTCGGACCTACCACTACAAAACGCGCCAAGATTCAAGGGGCCACTGGAAGCACAGCTGAGTACTCTTACTGTGCCTCTCGAAAAGCACAGTTAGTTGAAGCCACCACCACCCACTCGTTCTTGCTAGTCCCTGATTGCCCTTTTCCTTTCTTTGGACCGGACCTCCTCTGAAAGCTCAGAGCTCACATCTCCTTCTCTCCAGAGGGTGCTGAGCTAGGCGCGCCCTCGAATGGTTTTAGCAGTCACTCTCCTCATAGAGGAAGAATATTGTCTCCTTGAGACACCCAAGTCACGGCAAAAATCTATTCCAGAAGACTTGGTGCAAGCCTTTCCTGGGTGCTGGGCAGAGAACAATCTGCCTGGTCTCGCTGCCCTTATACCACCTGTCATGGTCCAGTTACAGAGCAATGTCATGCCTCTATGTCTCTGGCAATATCTAATCTTCCGGGAAGTTTGGCTAGGAATTAAGCCCCATATGGACCGACTTCTCAGAGAAGAGATCCTCAGGGAGTGCCAGTCGGCTTGGAATACTCCTTTTCTTCCTGTCCAGAAGCCAGAAACTAATAATTACAGGCTAGTGCAGGACCTGTGGGGGGTAAATGCAGTTGTGTGAAACCATCCACCTGACAGTGCCAAACCCCTACACCCTTTTGAGCCTGCTGCCACCTGACAGAACACGGTATACTACTCTAGATCTAAAATATGCCTTCTTCTGAATCCCATTGCACCCCCAGTCCCAAGACATCTTGGCCTTTTAATGGGAAAATCCAGAGACAAATTGTAAGCAACAGCTTAAATGGACTCCGTCACTGCAGGGGTTCAAGGACTCCCCCACACTGTTTGGGGAGGCTCTGGGACAGGACCTCACTCCCTTTTCAGAGACTATTCATCATCTAACTCTCCTCCAATATGTGGATGATCTGTTACTGGCCACACAGACTGAGAAAAACTGCAGAGAAGGAATGGCCAGTTTATTAGCCTTACTCCAAGAAAAAGGCTATCGGGTCACACAGCGCAAGGCCCAAATATGTCAGCAAGAGGTGAAATTCCTCAGATTCATTCTTTCCAAGGGTACCAGAAGGCTGTCGGCAGAAAGGAAGGGGGTCATAATGTGGATCCCAACTCCCAGGACAAAGAAGGAAGTCCGCAAATTTCTGGAAATGCCAGATTCTGTCGCCTATGGGTCCCCAACTTTGCAGCTATTGCTAAGGTGCTCTATGAGTCAACTCAAAATCCCAGCTCCCCATTGGAGAGGGGAGAAAAGAAGACACCTTTCCAGAAATTGAAGGAAGAATTAACCTAGGTCCCAGCCTTAGCCCTGTCAGACATAACTAAACCCTTTAATCTGTATGTTCATGAAAAAAGGGATTGGCAAGTGGGGGCCTCACTCAGACGTTAGGCCCTCAGAGAAGGCCGGTTATATATCTTTCTAAAAGGCTGGATGCAGTTTCCCAGGGATGGCCTTCATGTATCCTGGCAATTGCGGCTACTGCTCTGCTTGTCAAGGAGACTGACAAGCTCACCTTAGGACAGGACCTCACGGTGAGCATCCCTCATGTGCTAGAAACTCTTCTTTGGGGAAAGGGGGGCAAGTGGCTCACAGGCAGTCACCTCACACATTATCAAGCCACCCTGATTGAAGACTCTCAACTGCACCTGCAAGCTGTGTGAGCTCTAAATCTGGCCTCTCTTCTCCCAGTCGAGGAAGCGACTCCAGAACATGACTGTGAGGAAACAATAGACCAGGTATGTGCCTCTAGGCCTGGCCTAAAAGATGTCCTGCTGCAGGACCCCGATGAGGTCCTGTTCACTGACAGAAGCAGCTTTGTTAAGGACGGCATTCGCTATTCAGGAGTAGTGGTAGCCAACAAGGACAGAATAGTTCGAGCAGAGTCTTTACCCCAAGGATGGTCAGCTCAGTGTGCTGAATTAGTCGCCCTCACCTGGGCTCTAGAAGAGGCAGCAAACAAGAGTCACAATCTATACAGACTCCCGCTATGCCTTTGCAATGCTGCATGTTCACGGAGCCATCTACAAAGAAAGAGGGTTGCTGACCTCAGAGGGAAAATCTATTAAAAATGCTGAGGAGATCTTAGCCCTCTTGCAAGCTGTGTGGAAACCAGCAAGGTAGCGGTGGTCCACTGCAAGGGCCACTAGAAGGGAAACGGTGACACAGAAGTTGGAAACAGGCTGGCAGATCAGGCTGCCAAGGAGGCAGCCTTAAAAGGGAAATGACAGGTTCCTGTGGGCCCCACCTCCCCTGCACTAGTAATTGCCTCTGAGCCACCACACTACTCCCTAGCAGAGATGGTCTGGGCCCAGGCTGAAGAGGCTCACAGGAAGGATGGTTGGCTAATCCTCCCAGATGGAAAGATTCTTGTTCCAAACCCTGTTGGCCTGCAGCTTGCTGTTGAATGGCACCAAACTTCCCACTTTGGTAAAGGGGCACTGTCTGCTTCTCTGGGGAAGGAATATTATATCCCAAACCTATGGGCTATCTGTACCTCTGCTCCTAAGTGCTGTAAATCATGTCTGAAAAATAACCCCAAAGCAGGCAAGTCCCAGCTGCTGGCGATCGCTGGCAAGGTATATCCCCGTTTGAAAACATAGAGGTAGATTTTACACAAGTCAGTCCAGCTCCAGGAGGCTATAATATCTCTTAGTCCTAGTTTGCACTTACTCAGGGTGGACTGAATCAGTCCCAACCCACAAAGAGAAGGCCCGAGAAGTAGCAAAGACTCTTAAACCTAGTCATCCCTCACTACAGCATGCCTCTCAGCATTGGATCTCACAGCAGCCTGGCTCTTATAGGGGAGATTGTTCAGGCAGTGGCCCATGTGCTCCACATTAAATGGAACCTCTACACAGCCTATCTACCTCAGAACACAGGCCAAATGAAGCACATGAATTGGACCCTTAAGCAAACTCTCCGTAAATTTCATCAAGAAACTGAGGCTCCATGGACAGAACTCTTGCCCCTTCCAGTGTTCAGGGCCACATGTACTCAGTATTCAGAGGGGCTAACTCCATTTGAAATTACATATGGGAGACCACCCCCACTCATACCTCAAGTTGGGGACCTACAAGTTAAAGGGGAATTATCCTTAGTTAGACAATTGGAGGCACTCCAGAAAACCCTGGCGGCCATTCATAAACAGGTCCTGGAATGCCACCCTATCCCTATAGTTACACCCATGCATCCCCATAAGCCAGGGGATCATTTTAGTCAAAGTATGGAAAAGAGAGCCCTTACGGCCTATGTGGGAGGGACCCTTCACTGTTGTTCTTATTACCCCTACAGCTTTAAAGGTGTCAGGTGTAGCAGCCTGGGTACATTACTCTTGAGTAAAAACCTATTCTCTTCCAGACCCAGAATACTCACGAAGGGGTCTTGACTCAGACCCTGCAGAAGAACCCAGCCCACAGCAGCCTTGCATCTCACAGTGCTTAAATCACAATGACTCAGCAGTGCCCTACAGAGTACCTAATCACAGGCAATATCGCTATCACCCTTTTTGCTATAATGCTAGGTGCTGTTGCCCCAGACAACTGCAATCTCTGGGGGAGAGTAACCTTTGGCTTTCTGTACATCTGTGTATGGGTACTCTTTGAATTAATTCATTGTTTTCTGTAAAGGGCCAGGCAGCTGTCATGGATCCCAAGCAGAAGTTTGCCAGCTTCTTCCTCTTCCTCATCTTTACCGGTGTAATTAGGGCTGAACCACTGCTATTCAGTCTGTATCGAACTGATTCAGGCAAACTGCTCAGTTCAGCATGGTGGAATTCCACTGTGGCAAAAGTCTGACTCCACCTAGATATGGGAAAGCTTTTCTCCCTCTCTGTGACTAAATATCTCGATTATGCAGGAAGACTCTACTTTTGCTCCCTTAAGGGACCCAGTGAACATTGCTTGGACATTGTGCAATACCACTGTCCATGTTGGGGCTGTGAAGGCATTGGCTTTTATGCCAGAAATAAATTCTGGAAAAATAATCATCAATTCCTCCAACTGATCCAGAACTCTGATTTCAGTTACTACCTGACTATTACAAATCCATTAGACTCTCAGTGGAAGAGCACCGGACACATCTGGGTTCTCCGCATTTTTTGTGCTAGGTATGGTGCCAGTCCCGATCCAGGAACTTTCATTACCATTCAGGCTCAGGACCCAATCATGTGGCACCACTTCCCCCAGATCCCCAGTTTGCAAAAACATGAACTTGAGGCACCAGAAACAAGGTCTGGGATACAACTATGGGGAACAGCCCCTACGCCATTCCCGTTGTCACCAGCCCAGACCTCTCACCAGAGAAACCAGCTGCCATCTAAGAATGAGCCCCCGGATTTTAGGGGATAGTTGTGGCAACTCACAAAGCACTTAATATAAGCCAACCTGAAATAGCTGCTGACTGCTGGTTATGTTTCCAGTCAAGACCGCCCTTCTGTATGGCAGTAGGATCCCCAGCTGTCCCAATCATCACCCAGTGTAAAAGAATTGACACTATCCCACTCATCCTAATCAAGGGAATTCTTGGAAACAGGACTTGTGTTAAGGACTCGACCACAAAGACTGCCCAAGGGAATTCTGCTGTTGCAGCTTGCTCTATCTTCAGGCCCCTCCCCTGGCTGGTTTGGCTCAGTGGATTGAGCGTCGGCCTGCGAGCTAAGTGTCGCTGGTTCGATCTTCCAGTCAGGGCACATCAGAGAAGGAAAACTCTGACTCCAAAAAACCTCCGCTGCCTTGCGGCATACCTCTTCAGGGGAAAGGCTAAGGGAGTAAACCCCGACAGAAAATCCGGAGCCGGAGTCCCTAAGGCGGTTTGACGTTGTAGTCAACACCGGCAACTCCTGCGGCGCACCTGAAGCCAAGCTGTATTGACTCCGTCTTTCCCTTGGACCCTTCAGCTGCGAAGAGAGGGGGGGTCTGCTGCATGGGCAACAGCAGACCCTCCATATCACCCTGCCCAGGCTCTGTAGCTTCAGCTTCACTGGAGAGGACACTCCAGCGTCATCGCAAGATGTCGATTTAACACGGGAGGAGACAGATACCGTGTCACTCCTGAGTCAGACTGCACAGCGACTCTTAAGAAGCTACACCATCGTCTCTTGAGACGGACGGCTGCCGACGACTTAGATCTTCAGGCCCCAAATGGGACTAGGTTCGTCTTCCCAACCAGCATCACCTGTTCAAGAGAGACCTGACTGAAGGACCCTGTATATTAGCCCAAATTGTTCCCTGAGTTACTATTTATAATGGACAAGAAGGGAGTCTACTCCTTCACCCCCCTGAGACATCGCGAGTACAGAGAGCTGTGCCCATCCTCCCCATCCCAGCTGACGCTGCCTTAGCTGGATCCCTTGCTACAAGAACAGCAAGTCTCATAACTAGCCAAGCTGGACTTGAAGCCCTTTCCACTGTGGTTGATGAGGATCTATTAGCTTTACGTGAGACTATTGAAGAGCTTACAGATCAAATAAAGTCCCTCACAGAAGTAGTCCTCCAGAACAGGAGAGGGTTAGATCTCCTCCTCATGAAGCATGGTGGGTTATATGCAGCCTTAGGGGAGGATTGTTGTTTTTATGCTAATTGCATAGGTGTCATTAGAAGTACCTTACAAACTGTAAAGAATCGCATAGAGCAGAGGGAACATGACCATCAAAAGAAATTCCTGTATCAGAATATATTCAATTGGAGCCCCAGGTTGACAACCCTAGTGACAGGTCTCATTGGACCCCTAATTCTTCTCCTTCTTGCAGTCACTATCCTTCCCTGCATCCTGCGTACCACCATCCAGCACTTGAGAGCTAGCATAACAGATACCCAGCTCCTTATCTTAAGAAGGCCCAGGGGTGAGGGGGACTATGTTACTTTAATTTAGCCCCTTAGTCTGCCCAACAAGTTACTAGGGCCTAGAGGGGGGAATATGTAGTGGTCAGCAGACCCCCTCCTCACCCCCCAATTAGCTTTGCCTCTAACCTAGATTCTTCTCTGAGCTCTCTTGTACAGTGTTTCCTGTGGTAAATCGAACCTGGGGTTGCACAATGAATGAACTCAGGCCAGGCAAAACCGACTTCCAGAAGTGTGCTGACCACATCTCCGTCATCTGCAACAGACTTGCTAACTTGCTCAGTCCCCCTCCTCATCCCTTCCCCTTTTCTTTTTCCTCCTTTAACCCATGAGTATAAAAACCCTGCCTTAATCCCCATGTGGTGTTGGTGCTTTGTTTGAGACTTGTTTCTGGGTCTCTGCCTGACCGCCAGCAATAAAACCTCATGCTAACCCTATCCATTGTTTCTGAGTGGTTAATTCTCACTAATCTGCCATAACATCATCACTTTGAATACTTCTCGCCAGTCTCTTCTTGCCTGCAAAGTTTATTTTGAGATATCAGTTGATAGTCTTATGGGAATTATTTGTAGGTAACTCTCTTTTTTTCTCTTGCTACTTTTAAGATTCTCTCTTTATCTTTAAACTTTGGCATTCTAATTATGATGTGTATTGGTGTTGTCCTCTTTGGGTCCAACTTGTTTGGGACTCTCTGTGTTTCCTGGACTTGTATGTCTATTTCCTTCACCAAATTAGGAAAATTTTCTTTCATTATTCATTCAAATAAGTTTTCAATTTCATGCTCTTCCTCTTCTCCTTCTGGTATCCCTATGATTCAGATGTTTACACTTTGGGAGATGTCCCAGAGCCTTCTTAAAGTCTCCTCATTTGTTTGAATTTTTGTTTCTTCATCTTGTTGTGGTTGAATGTTTATTTCTTCCTTATAGTCCTAATTGTTTATTTGAACCCTGGCTTCATTTTCTTCACTATTGGTTTCCTGTGGATATCTCTTTATTTCATGTATTATAGCATTCATTTCTTCCATTATACATTTGCCCTATTCAATGAGTTCTCTGAGCATCCTACCACCAGTGTTTTAAATTCTGCATCTGATAGGTTGGCTATGTTCTCTGCACTTAGTTCTTTTTTTGGAGTATTGATCTGTTCTTTCATCTGATCAATACTTTTATGTCTCCTCAATTTGACAGCTTCCCTATGTTTACCTCTGTGTATTAGGTAGAGCTGTTGCACCTGTTACATTGTAAGGGCAAAGCCTTAGGTATCTGCCCGTGTACGATGACCCCTTTCACCACCTTGTAGTGATGTATGTGGGGAAGGGGTCAGAAAAGGGACAATGCTGCTTGCTGGGCACTTGCCCCTTTTTGAATCACTTTCTATATGCAACTGGCACTCCTCTAGCTGTTGCCCTAGTGATGGTTCCCAGAGTGGGTGGGTTTGTGTATGATCTAGGACCATTGGGGCCCTCTAAACAGACTCTCCTGAGAGGTGGGCCATTTCTTCCACCACCCCAACCCCCACTGGTTTTCACAGCCAGAAGCAATGAGACTTTATTTTCCCAGTGCTGGAACTGTGAGCTGCATGGTCTAGCCTGGGGTTGGGATTGCTCTCCAGTTCTCTCTCCTGGCTTTTATCAGCCACACATATATATGGGACCACTCGTTCCACTCACTGGCAACATCTGCTGCCTTGCCAACATTGCCTCACCTCCACCACACCGCATCTTCTCCATTCTGGGTCCTCATCTCTGCCCCTCTTACCATCTAGATGAATACAACTTCCTTAAATCCTTGGTTGTCAGACTTCTTAACAGTTTGATTTTTCTGGCAATTGTGATTGTTTTTTGTTTTGAGGTAGTTGTAATCCTTTTTATGTTTGTACAAGAGGAGAAGCATGTCTGCCTATACCTCCATCTTGGCCAGAAGTCTTAGCTACCCATTTTCATTAGGGCTATCTTTTTATTGTTGAATTGTAACAGTTCTTTATACATTCTGAATCAGACCCTTCTCATATATGTGATTTACAAATACTTCTTCCATTCTGTGGATTGTCTCTTCACTTTCATAATAGTGTCCTTTGAAGCGCAAAACTTTTAAACTTTAATCAAGTCCAATTTATCTTTTGTTGTTAATGCTTTTGGCATCATATCTAAGAAAGAAACTAATTCCATACTATCAAAATATTCTACCCTAAATATCTGTAGCAACTTTTAATAGTTCTGGAGGACTAGGACTAGCCCATTTAAGAATTACCAAGATTTTGATTGACTTCCGGCCAAGATGGAGGCCTAGACAGACACACTGCATCTCCCTCAACAACTAAGAAGTAATACAACTACCTAAAAACTAGAGACAACCAGAAGTTTCATAAAACCAAGCTGCATGGAAGTCCAACAAACAAAGATATAAAGAAGAAATACTCATCCAGACAGGTAGGATCGGTGGATCCGGGGCGGAGAGGACACGGTGTGGTGGTGGCAGCAGTGGTGGAAGTGTCAGGCTGCCAGAAAGAGCAGTCAAACATTTTTAAAAGTCAGGAGGGACACCTGGGAGCACTCCCAGCACCAGACCAGACCATGCAGCTCACGGTCCCAGCACTGGGGAAAATAAAGCGTCATTGCTTCTGACTATGCAAACCAGTGGGGGTTGGGGCAGAGGAAGAAACAGCCAGCCTCTCAGTAGAGTCCGCTTGTTTAAAGGGCCCCCACAGTCCTAGAACATCCACAGACCCATCCACTCTGAGAACAATGGCCAGAGCAACAGCTAGAGAGGCGCCAGTCCCATACAAAGTGGGAGAAGTGCCTGGAAAAGGGGAGAATGCTGAGCAAGCCACATTGTTCCCTCTCAGACCAATCCCCCACATACAGCGCCACAACACGGTGAAGCAGGTCGCCCTCTACTGACAAGAAAACCTAAGGCTCTGCCCCTTACAATGCAACAAGAGAGACAGCTCTACCTAGGACACAGAGGCAAACAAACACAGGAGCCTGTCAAGATGAGGAGACAGAGAAGTATTGCCCAAAATGGGGAATGGATCGAGGTTCCAGTGGGAGAACTAAAAGACTAGGAGATAGCCAACCTCACAAATGAGGAGATGGCCAACCTAACAGATGCAGAATTCAAAACACTGTTGATAAAGATGCTCACAGGCTTAAGTATGGCAAACGGATTAGAGAAGAAGTGAAAGCTATGCTAAGTGAAGCAAAGGAAAATCCACACAAAACCAATGGTGAAGGAAAGGACACTGGGGTTCAAATCAATGATTTGGCACATAAGAAAGAAATAAACAGTCAACCAGTACAGAACGAGGAAACAAGTATTGAAAAAAATAGGAGAGGCTTAGGAACTTCTGGGATAACTTTAAACATGCCAACATCCAAACCATAGGGGTGTCAGAAGAAGAAAAGGAAGAGAAAGAAATTAAATACTTATGTGAGAAAATAATGAAGGGAAACTCCCCACATTTGGTGAACAAAATAGACATACAAGTCTAGGAAACACAGAGGGTCCCAAACAAGCTAGACCCAAAAAGGACCACACCACGACACATCATAATTAAAATGCCAAAGGTTAAAGATAGAGAGAATCTTAAAAGTAGCAAGAGAAAAGCTGAGAGTTACCTACACAGCAGTGCCTATAAGACTATCAGCTGGTTTCTCAAAAGAAACTTTGCAGGCAAGAAGGGACAGGCAAGAAGTATTTAATGTGATGAAAAGCAAGGACCTACAACCAAGACTAGTCTATTCAGCAAAGATATCATTTAGAATGGAAGGGCAGATGAAGTGCTTCCCAGACAAAGTAAAGCTAAAGGAGCTCATCATCACCAAGCTGTTATTATATGAAATGTCAAAGGGACTTACTTAAGAAAAAGAAGATCAAAATCATGAACATTAAAATGACAACAAAGTCACAACTATCAACAACTGAATCTAAAATATAAAAATAAAATCTAACTAAGCAAACTAGAATAGGAACAGAATCATAGGTATGGGGATCATTCAGAGGATTATCAGCTGGGAGGGGAAGGGGGAGAAATGGGGAAATGGTGCAGGGATTAAGAAGCATAATTGGTAAATACAAAATAGACAGGGGGAGAAAATTGGAACTGTTGTAACAATATAATCAATAAAAAACATTAAAAAATAAATAAATAAATAAATAAAAATAGACATGGGGAAGTTTAGAATAGTATAGGAAAGAGTGAAGCCAAAGAACATATATGCACAACCCATGGACATGGACTAAGGGGGGTGGGATTGCTAGAGGGAAGAGGGGTACTGGGCAGAGGGGAGCAAAGGGGAAAAAATTGAAACTACTGTAACAACATAATCAATAAAATATACTTAAAAAAAGAATTATTGTGTTCTGTTTTTAAAAATCAGAGATACAATACAATACTGAATCTGCAGATGAAAACAGCACATCTTTATTCAAAAATGAAGATGTAGATCAGTCATTGAGGCAAATTCAAGTCAGGTTATTAAATTTCAGTTAAATTGTGAGGATCATGAACATTTTCTCCCAATATCCAAGTGGAAAAGGGAAGTCTCTTACAAAGGGGGAAATTCCTTTTACTTTGAATTTTCCAACAAACAATGCAAGAAGAAATGGAAGAACATCTATGAAACTCTCTAGAGACGAAAGTGTGGCTATAGAATGTTATATGTAGTTAACTTGTGATTAAAGTTTGAGTTCTATATTGAGGTTTTTAAAATAGTCTGTATAATGTCACTTTTGTCACCAGAAAACAATCCATAAATATGTAAACATAAATGTGTAATTATTTACATGTGATTCTATATGATTTCTAATTATTCTATATGCTTTCCAGAATGGAACATAATTATCTTGAAGACAATTTTGCTCTTCGTAGAACTGGGCCATAGGAGATACTTCACATTGTGTAGATTGGTTGCAAATATGACCCTTATGTACCTAGCCTCTCCTCCTTTTGACTTTTGGAAAGTTGATTTCTCCTATACAGTCATTTTCAAACTTTAGTGCTCATCAGAATCACCTGGAGAGCTTGATAACACAGACTGCTGGGCCCCACGCCCAGAGATTCTAATTGAGAAGGTCTTGGTGGGACGGACAAGTCTGCATCTCCATAAATTCCCAGCTGCCTCTGATGCTACTTGCTCAGGGAGCATACTTTAAGAGCCACTGCAGCCATCCCCAACTTACATTGTGCATTGACATCATCTTCATGCCTGGATCTCACCCCTAGATGTAATGATTCAATCTATTAAAGAGAAGACTAAGCAGTCAAGTGATTCTAATGTTTATCCTAGGCTGAAAATTGCTATGCCAGTGCCTAAACATGTCTTCCCTTCTTATCATCCTGTGTCTTCTTTTCCATCAAGATATGGATATATATGCATATTTTTATTTGAATATTACTGATTAAGCAGAAACTTTGGCAGGTTTAGGTATTGCCGTACTTCCCAGCATCTCTAATAGTGATCAATGCTGGGTGCTCCAAAAGGGTTTTTGAATGAAATAATGAGTTGGAACAAATCACTAAAAGGAATTATAATGCAGTGTGTTTATGGAAATTCCTTCCCACATCTTTTCATAAACCCTAGCTTTATATGTATAACAGAATCTCACTCCTTTGAAAGTACTTTCTGCCCCAATTCCTTTAATCTGTGTCACCTAGTCCCCAAGACATCTCAGTTTTGACCCAGGCTTTGGTGATCCTGTTTGAGGCTAAGTTCCACATGGGGAATATAGGTGGAAATGGGGGCCAGAGATCCTGTCCCACAGTCTGGAGGGGATTTGGAGACCACATCAGATTTTTTCCTTAAATGTATCACTATTACAAACAATGAATATGCTTATTTCATGAATAACTGAATTCTTATGTAAAGTCTGTCAAATGGAGCTTTCTTTCCTTTATCTCACAGACACTACTCTTGTCAAGTTCATCATGGTCCTACCTCTTGTCAAACACTGGTTACTTTTATAACTTCAACTTATTCAACTTCTCAACAGATTATCATTTGAGATGCTTTCAACTCTTGGCTTAGGTCATATCTCCTGCTCTGTTTCCTTCTATCTTCATGCCTTCTGCTTTTCTGTTACTTTACCAGATTTTCCTCTCAGTTCAACTTCTCCAGATGTTGGAAGGTCTCTGGATTCTTTCACAAAACTGCTCTTCATCCTCACAACCTTCACTAGTGATCTTATCCAGAGCTCTGACAGGAGACTTGGAGAGAGGAAAGAAAAGAGGATGGTTCTTCCTAAAATATAAACGTGTGTGTGTGTGTGTGTGTGTGTGTGTGTGTAATATGTAGCATATAATTTATAACTAATAATTCTCTCTGTTGTAAAACCACCTTCTGAATTACCAACAGTTTCATTTATTCAAAATACATGGAGACAAGGAAGATTCTTCATTCAGAAATTCCCAGAATTTCATAATGGATTCTGTTGGAAATAGGTAAAGTCAATCATTTCTTGGAACTTCCTTTTCACTTGTGAAAGCCTGCTGTAGGGGAGGCTCTTCTTTTTTGATTTTATGTGCACAGCTAATTAAAATTCTCACTGGGTTTATGATCAAAGAATCTTGTCTCATTGCATTCCCACATCCTTCCTTCTTCTTTCAATTTTTCCAAGATCTATTTTAAACTAGAAGTGTTGTGTACTTTTCAATGGTCCTTTGACCTGTTCCCATTAAATCAAAGAGGGGAAATCGATCTCAGCTATTCACCTAACAGCCAGTTTAAGATCTCGTACAAGTTTTCTGTGTCCAATCCCCTACCAGGGAAGTAGTTATATCTGAATGCTTCCCTGCCCGTCTGTCTGCATAGTTGATTGCTAATCTGAATCCATATTGTGAGTAATTTTGAAGTTAGACTCTTTGAGGTTAAGAGGGAAAGTGTGTAAAGGATGAAAGTCCCAGAGAACTTTTACAAACCTTAGGAGATTGATACAAGAAGTTTGCAATGAGCTGAAAAGGAGTGGGGAGAACTAATACAGCCCTGGATATTTTCCAATTCCCACCCAGTCTGTTTGCCAGATCACGTGATATCTTGACTTTTCCAAATATTGGGAAGAAAAAGCAGCCAAGCTTTCATGCAAGAATGAAAAGGCCTGAAGCACTTCAATTTCCGGGTGGTGAAATAAAGAGGACACACACCAAGAAAAGCCACTTAAAGTACATGCAGAATAGCTGCACAAAAGACTATAGGCATTTAATAAGAAAAAAAAAATAGAAAAATTGTCATTATTTGGGTAGACAGAAGAATTGTAATATAGGTATATTTTCATAAATTTCTTGGGCTTCTTCCAGTAATAGGATAATGCTATAAGGTTCAAAGTTCCTCAAAAATTTAACTAGAATTTGGCGATAAAGTACACAGAGGACAGAAGTCCTAGAGAACTTTTACAAACTTTCAGAGATTGATCCAAGAAGTTCACAATGAGCTGAAAAGGAATGGGGAGAATGAATATGGTTCTGGATCTTTCCCAAGTGATATTAATCATGAAACAAAATTACCACACAAGTCAAGTTATTCTTCCTACAAATATGGCATACTGCTTACTGAATGTTACAGTTCTTATTGTCAGAGGGGTCCTGATTTTATAGTTAGTATGCCTGAAACCCAGAGACATTAATTGATTGACTTCTCCTCAGGTGCACACTCCTCAGGGAGCTGTGATCTAGGGCAGAGCTGCCCAACCAAGGCAAATCTTCCATTAGTGGTTACCATAACTCTACCTGTAACAGAAGTAAGTGGGGGGCCAGGGAGGCATGGAAAGGAGTTACAAATTGATTCCAGACTCCTCTTATTTTAAGCCATCATGGAAATAGTTGGTGAACTTATTAGAAAAATTCCTACCAGGGTGTGATTCCACTACTCCTCTGGTCTCCTGAGTAGCAAGCTGAGGGAATGAGCAGGAATAAAACATTCAGAAGCCCTTGGTTCTTGAAGGTCACCTACACAAAAGGTAGACATGGAGAGCTGGAGCCTCCCTCTTTCATGTTTTTGGATACCTGAAAATTCTTTACCTAGGGACATTTTGCTGGGCCATTGGATATAATCCCTTTTCGGAAGTCTTAAATTACCACTTTTAGCAATATGTGGTATGATACTCTTTGTTTAAGCTGGGCAGCAGCAGTGAGATTATTTGCCCAAGTGTTGGCTAATGTAAGTGTTCTGTGCACATTTAAGATACGATAGGCTAAGCTATGATGTTTGATAGGATAGGTGTTATAAATGTTTTCAACTTATGATATTTTGAACTTATGATGGGTTTATCAGGATGTAACACCATTGTAAGCCAAGAAGAATCTGTAAGAGAATAGTCAATTTATTGATAGCTTGATTACACATAAAAAGGAATAAAGAATGTATCCAACCAAATAATTTTATTTAATTTTTGGTGGGGTAACTAGGCATGTAGATCAGAAGAACATAAGCAGTATGGCTTCTTCAAGGTGTTTGACTTGATAGAGAAGTGAGGCTCAATGGAAGCATTATTAGGTATATTTGTAGTTGATGAAAAAACAGTAACCCGAAGGATGTTGACAAATTAATTATGTTAGCTTGGAGGAAAGTCTCAAAAGACCAAGCTGGTGGGGACAGCTGATAATCTAAGTGACAGGATCTAGATCCTAAATGATTTCCAAGCCTAGAATAAAGAGCCAAAAACAAATAGACTGAATTTAATAAAAATAAAAGTAAGAAAGCTGAAGTTCTGAACTAAGATTTCCTCAAGTAATTACCCAATTTCAGTGTAAATAACATCTAGCTTAGAAGTTATCTTTGAGAGAAGGGACTGATGATGCGTTATAATGGATTTAAAAAGAAAAATAGAGGTGGGCTTAAGATTCATTAGTAAAAGCATGGAGTCCCCATCAGGGCAGGTAATAGGGCATACTAATATTTCTCCAGGATCTTTCTGTCTTGCTTCACACATGTGTCAGAAAGGCCAGTGGACACACTGTCCTGCAGTGCCCCTCTCCCATATGCCTTTGTTTGTCATGCTTTCCCATTAGTCTCATTTTCCCTGCCAGGATGTTAGTCAAACTAATAGGCATTGCTTAATTTTAACATAGTCTTTCTCACATTTCATCTGTTAAAAACATAAACTCATTTTGAAGACCTCGTTCAAACCCTGTCTTCTCTTTTTTATTTTTTTCAGATTTAATGTGTTTTATTGATTAAAATATTACATTTGTGCCAATTTCCCTTCCCTCTGCTCCCCTCCACCCGGTGGCCCCCCTCCCTCCAGTTGTCCCCCCCTTTTAGATTATGTCCATTAGTTGTGCATACAGTTCCTCCCAACCTCTCTCCGTCTATTCCATTCCCTCCTACCTTGATCCCCAATTCCTATATCATCTCCCTCCCTTTCCCCATTCCCCCTCCCTGTTGACCTCCCCCCAATATGCTTCCCGTACCCACAGTTCCTTTTCCACTCTCGTTGCCTGTTTAGTTTGCGTTTGTTTCATCTCCTTAGCTTCTGTTTTTTAAACCAGTCCCTTTAACATCTCATATAACAGTGGTTTGGATCTGATGAACTCTTTCAGTTTTATTTTGTCCTGGAAACACTTTCTCTGTCCTTCTATTCTGAATGACAGTTTCGCTGGATAGAGTATTCGTGGTTGTAGGTTTTGGATTTTCATTACTTTGAATATTTCTTGCCAGTCCCTTCTTGCCTGTAGGGTTTCCCTTGAGAAGTCTGCTGATAGTCTAATTGGGACCCCTTTGTACATAATTCTTTTCTTCTCTCTTGCTGCTTTTAAGATTCTCTCTTTATCTTTAATTTTTGACATTTTGATTATAATGTGTCTTGGAGTGGTTCTCCCTGGGTCCAGTCTCTTGGGAACTCTCCTTGCTTCCTGGACCTGCAAGTCTATTCCCTTCCCCAAGTCTGGGAAGTTCTCCTTTATTATATTTTCACTCAATTTTTCAAGTTCTAGTTCATCTACCTCACTCTCTGGCAAACCAATGATTCTTATGTTGGGCCTTTTATAGCTGTCCCAGAGGTTTCTGATCCTCTCATTGTTGCTTCCCATTTCCTCTCGCTGCATTGGTTGACTGCTTGTTCCTTCTCCATATTCCAGTTTGTTGAAATGAACTCTGGATTTTTTTTCCTCACCATCTGTCTCGTATGCGGTTTTGTTCCTTTCGTTATGAAAGTTTTTCACTTCTTTCTTATCTTTTTCCTGCTCTTTTGTGAATTCTGTAAGCCACCTGATAACAATGGCCCAGAACTGAGCCTCTGACAGGTTTCTTATCTGTTCATCTGTCAGGTTCTCTATCTGCTGCCTGGTGAGCTGTGTCACCGGTATTTCTATAGTTGTCTGCCACATTTTGACAGATGCGTTTTGTTTTCTTGGGCCGGCTGTCGGGGGCAGTGCCTGTGTACTCGTAATGACCCAGCGACCGGCGCCGTTTGGCGTCACAAGTCAGCGACCGGCGCCTGTCTGCGACCTATTTCGCAGCCCTGTGGTGCTTTCTTTCTTTGGGGGCGGGGGTCCAAAATGGATTCACACAGTTATTCAGCTAGGAGACCGGGATCCGTCCTCCCGCCCCCCTGGGCCTCACTGTTCAAGGCGATGCGGCGGCCGCTCTCCCCAGCGCTGGGGTCGCGCACTGCCAGGGGCTTGACTGCCGCAGGGATTTTTCGCCGCCCCGCCGCTCCGCAAACAGCTTTGCCCTCTTTAACTCTTACCTGCCCGAATGGCACCGCTGGTTTATAACTTCATATGTTGGGCTTCCGTGTAGTTTTATTTTCTGGAATTTCTAGTTATCCTTTGTTTTGAAGTAGTTGTATTCCTCTCTAGTTGTAGAGGGAGACTTAGCGTGTCCGTCTAAGCCTCCATCTTGGCCGGAAGTCCAAACCCTGTCTTCTCAATGTGGTTCTCCCTCCCTCACCAATGGAAGTGATCTTGCCATCCTGTGTGCTTATGGACTTCACAGCATGTGGTCCTTGTAAATCTTACCAACCTCTTCAGATAGGGTGTTGTTGACATCCTATACAATTTCAAAGGCAATTGAAGATATAAACTATATATTTACATATGCTTTGCATTTGTAACATAAGCATATTTGTATTATGAGGAAGAAAGGAGGGGAGGGAAAGGGGAGGGATGTTAGTGACCATAATGGGTACAACACCCTAACTACCAACTACTAAGGAGGAGTTGAGGTCAGTCATGTCAAACATCACATTGTATGTAATACTGGTTTGTCAATTATAACACTCTACATCAATATGAGGAGGCAATTCCCACACACAGAGATAAGCAGGTATTGTATTTGTAGACTGACATTTCTCCATCTATATGGATTAGTCCCTTAAAATGAAAAACACCTTTGTTGCCATGGTCACACCACCGCACATGTCAGGTGTCTATGATTATGCCCACAGAGAAAACTTATTCACAGCCCAACATCTGATGACATAGGGTAGGAAAACTAAGTACAGAGAAAAATCTGTCTCTAATGACGAAGTAAATGTTCAGAGCTTCTCATATAATACTTGAATTTGGACATAAGTACATCAGTGATTTGAAAGAGATCATGAGAACAAAAATCAGATTTGCCAAAGACACCACTCCAAACCAGAGATACAAAGAGTGCTTTCATTTCAAATTCAGGGTCATTTGACACAAGGCTGATGGTGAAATGGGCCTAAGTATTCAAAACCAAGATGGTTTTGCTTAAAGAGTGAAGGGCGTCAGCCTGTGAAAACTACATCAGTTTTAAAAAAAAATCTCATTTAACTTGCTGCAAATCCAACCCATTAAGTTCCCCTGTAAAGTGGGTTTATAGAGCATATGGAACTTGCTGGCTTTGGGGGATATTGCAAAGACAGATTTGTTGATGGAGAATATTATGCACTTTTCCCTATTTCCTACTTCATATTTATTATTTTCTCCTTTAAAAAAATTTTCTTTTTGCAGAGAGTGAGGTTTGAATCAAGCCAAAACCTCAATCTTTATATTTTATTTTTGAACATATTATAAGTAGACACTGAAACTAAATGTTGAAACATTTGTTCTCTTTTAACCAATCCACAGCAAAAATTTTTAATAAACTTTTCAAGACACTTAACAATTTACAGGATGTACAAAAATTCTGCAAAAACATGAAGATCTTACTTTTAAACAGCATGTTATTTACACTGTTTAAAAAATATATATTCAATATATTTTTCTTCAACCTCCTCCAGACAGCTTTTCAGATGAAGTACCTCTAAGCTTAAAGCAATGATCATCCTATTGTTAACCTGAAACAAAATTACAAGCACACTACAGAGTGTCCCAATATTCTTGAATCATGGAAGAAATACTATATTTATTGTACTTTTTTAGACAGATTGCTTTAAATTTAGACTTACTTTACCTAAAAAGGCATCTGAAGTTTGAGGGAAAATGTATTAAGTATATTAGTTAAAAACTTAACTAATAAACTATTTAAATTAAGTTTATCCTCTGTTGCCAGACTTTTCAGACAGCCTGTATATTATTTTGGCTTAAATTGCAGAGCATTTTACACACTAATGAATTACATATGGGTTGCAAAATTACTACCCAATAAAGCTAAAGATATGAGTGCCCATACTGACCTACAGAAAAAGGCTGATTAGGGCAAGGGCAAGGCATATAATCTCTCTGAACATTCAAGAAAAACAAACAAACAAACAGAAGTTAGGGATTGACATCCCTCTGGAGGGGATCACGTTTCTAATGAGCACATGGTTACTAAAGTTCTGAGATGCTCAGCTATTGATCACATAGGTATAGATGGTTAGTGCCAAATTTATGGTCAATTATTTGTTTGCTTATTCCACACATGTTATTTGGGTACCTACTCTGTGCCAGACATCATAATCCCCAGGAAACTCCTTTATGTTTAGGCACAAAGTTCTTAAAAGGCCCAAGCCTTGCTAAAATGAAGCTCAATTCACAGAATGGATGCCCTTTCTCTGAACACTTTGGGAAAGTGTGCCCAAGGATACCTACATTCATATGCACCACTGATGGAGGAGCCTTGATTCCTCCTGGAGAACCCCTTGCTGTACCCTGGCCTGGGACTATTCTTAGGCTGCAGGCAGATGATGATGATGATGCTATTTTGTTGCCTCTAGTCAAGAAGTGTGTTTTAAGCACAGTGAGCAACCCTACTCTTCAATTCACATTAGCATAAGGATCACAAAGCAACCAAGAGTAAATGTACATACCATTCTAATCTATGATTAACTGTATTATACAAATCAGGACTATTTTATCTTATTGTATTGTAAATAAACAATATTACAATTTGTTAATTATCAAATATCAGCTTTATTGGTTTAGAATAACTGCTTCTACAACTCCTACCAAGACACCCCAACCCAGTTCATTTCCTCAGTGACCAGGTGTCTCTCCATTTTTAAACATTCAAACTGACACTTACATATAAGTACACACATATCTAGAAATGTGCTAACTTAGAGTCCTACCCCATTGAAGTTTCTCTTTCAATATTTTCTCATGATGTTACCTCAAATATCTTCTCCTTGATCAATAAAAATCTACCTGAGATCCTCCATTAACATTCTCTCCACTTTGTTAGACTGTCAGTCCTTAAGCTCCTTCCAGTATTATAGAAACTCTTGTCATCATAATATTAATTTGTAAATACAAAATTGAAGTTTAAAAGGAGTAATGATCTGGGAATTAAGCATCAGAACCATGAAAAAGCTCAATATAACAAAGAACACCAACCACAGAGTTGTGTCAAATGTAAAACACATGTACTCTGTTCTTCCCTCCAAAGTTCATTCTGAATAACTTCTCTAACCTATAATTAGAATATAGGTTTAGCCTTATTGACAAACGCCCAAAATAATGGTTTGTGTTTCTATTCCATAAAGTTTCTAGGGACTCTAGATTTATCTGCCTTGATCTTCTGCTTCCCTCAAAGTGCTACCTTCATCTACATGACCCTCTCCACCAAGTTCATATTTCAGGTACCAGGAAGGCAAGAAGTGGAAGGAAGGAGAATGTCAAGTAAGACCAAAGCATGAATGTGGTTGATATAATTTCTGTTCATATTATCCTAGCCAGAACTTACCTACATGGCCACACTTAGCTTACAAAGAGGCAGGAAATGAAGTCTGCATTTTGTTCAGTCAGCTTTACCCAACTGAAAATTCTATTGCTATGAAAGATAAAAGAATGTATATTGGTAAACAATATACCAGTATTTTGCCATACCAAAATACTTCTTCATATTTCTCTGCTCAAATTTTCATATTCAATATCCATAGTCCTATAAATATAGTACATAATGGACTATTCAGCCTGTATTTCAGGGTATTCCTGAGCAGACTCTACTTGATCAATCTTTTATTACCAGCTGGGGCTTTGAGAAGCCCCTGAAATTAGCCACACTACCACCACGGCTCACTATGCCCACTGGCATCTTTCAGAGCCTGAATCAACTCCCAAACCTTTCCATAAATTTCTCCCTTCTTGCTATATTCCATAATACTCTCTTCCTCCTCTGAACTCATTTTGCATTTGTTGCCAGGCTACTCTACCTACTGAATTATTATAGCAGATGTTTTGGATGTCTTACCCTCGTACCTGCTGAGACCATTCTACTACAAGAAACTGCAACTCTACGACTGAAGGCTTCCTCTTGATCTTCACACAAAGCCAAAAGTTCTGGGGAGGAAATATTCCCAGGAGCCGCCCCCTTAGTCAATGATGTGTGGGAATTAGAAGACAGCTACCCCATCTCTCTCTTTAAGTATCTTAATATCATGTTGTGTTCTGTGCCATTTCTTAGTACAATTACCAGTTTCTTACTTCAGTTGTCTTCCTTCCCTTTTCAGTCTCACTACTTTAACTTTCTTATCTATGGTTTCTGGAATCACTCCTAATTAAAATAGTAGTCCTCAAATCCTTGTCTCAATGTCTGCTTCTGGGGAAATCCAAACCAAGATAATCACATCCCATCTTTTCCCACACTCAGAATTCTGGACAATGCCAGTGCCTGCATCTGATTATCGCTGTGTCGTAACCTCACACCTGACACACATTAAGTGCTTGGAAGATGTTGGAGGTTAGCCAGAACTGACTACATTTATTTTTTTCTTCTTTGTTCTAAAGGCAGTGTAGTAACTTTTTAGTTCAGCCCCGAAGTTGCTAAGAAGTAGTTGCTGCAAACTTAGAAATCTGGTCGAGGTAGGTACTACACAGTAAGTAAACATAGAAGTATTTTTTTTTTATGCTTTACAAAGCATAAATCTCTTTTGGCTCCATCACCATCACTTCATTAAGCAGTAGAAAACTGACCTTATACAGTAAATCAATTTGCACTGTTTTCTTTATTTTCTGTTAAATGAACATTCTAACTCAATTGTTATAAAATTTATAGTTTACATGAACCTCCATTGTCAACATTTCTCCCAAATGTTAGCAATTCAAAATCCATAGAAAATGGTTCCATTTATACAGCAACAACAGTATTTAGAGCATATATATGGTTCTCTTCATCCTTCCTTCTCTCCTTACTCTGTATGCCCATTATTCTATTTTCCTTTCTCTGAGAGACTCTTATAAAAGAGATAAATATTTCCATCAGGTGAAGCCTTGGATAAGCTGTATACTGTTTGCATTTGCACCTATCATTTTTGTTATCCCTCCAGATCATTTATAAATTTTGTACAGTTGTGTATAGGCACATATGTAGAAATTGTTCAAGCATTTTGAATTCACTAAAATCCAGAAGGAACTTTGCCAACTCTATTCTCTTCTTATTTTTTAAACCCAAATACATTTAAAGGGACATTCAATACTTTTGTTTTTGAACCAGTTACTCATAGCCCATTAAAGTGTTGTGTTTTAAAAGCTATTTGTTATTCAAGAAGTCCGGGGGTCTCATTTAAAAATCTTTTTTAAATACCTTTCCTCTAAAACAGGAAGTTGCATTTTGTGAAGAGTAAACACAGTCTGACCAGAGTGAGGAATGACTGGGTTCTATGAGTGCCCAAGTCTGCTATCTTTTAGCTCACATATAAGAACCCACATGAATAAGAATTTGACCAATACAATTAGAGTTAGAAAGTAATAAACTGAAAATGAGAGGCTTAAATAAAATACCAACAAAAATAACTTTTCCTTCTGGGTCAAAAACTATAGATTATTGGAGAGGATGTTTTTCTCAAAATCTAGAGAGTTCTCAGGTTCAGGGCATGAGTCCTTATAACATGTAGCTACCAATTACCAACAAGATTTTCTCACTCTTAATATTTTATTTCACATTTTTTGGTATATCTTATTGATTATGCTGTTATGGTTGTCCCAATTTATCTTCCCTTTGCTACCCTCCACCCAGCAACCCCCTCCTTCCAGGAGTCCCCTCTCCTTAGTCCATGTCCATGGGCCATGCATATAAGCTCTTCTCAACATCATCCTGTCCATTCTGCACCCTCCTACTATGCTTCTTAATTCCTGCACCATTTTCCTCCCTCTCCCCTCGTCTATCTCCCAGGTTACCTCCCTCCACATGCTCCCCATACTTATGATTCTGTTCCCACTTTGTTTGTCTGCTTAGTTTACCTTGGTTTCTATTCCCTAGCTTCTGTTCTTGATGGTTGTGATACTGCATTCATTTTAATATTCATAGGTTTGATCTTCTTTTCCTTAAATAAGTCCATTTAACATTTCATATAATAATGGCTTGGTGATTATGAACTCCTTCAGCTTTACCTTATCTGGAAAGCACTTTCTCTGCCCTTCCATTCTGAATGATAGCTTTGCTGGAGAGAGTAATATTGGTTATAGGTCCTTGCTTTTCATCATATTGAATATTTCCTGCCAGTCCCTTCTTCCCTGCAATGTTTATTTTAAGAAATCAGCTAACAGTCTTATAGGTACTCATTTGTAGGTAATTCTCTGCTTCTCTCTTTATCTTTAACCTTTGGCATTTTAATTAAGGGGTGTCTTGGTGTGGTCTTCCCTGGGTCTAGTTTGTTTGGGACTCTCTATGCTTCCTGGACCCGTATGTCCATTTTCTTCCCCAAATTAGGAAGATTTCCTTCATTATATTTTCACACAATTTTTCAATTTCATGTTCTCCCCCTTCACCTTCTGGCAACCCTATGATTTGGATGTTGGCACGTTTAAAGCTATCTCAGAGGTTTCTAAGGCTCTCCTCACTCTTTTCAATTCTCATTTCCTCCTTCTGTACTGGTTGACTGTTTATTTCTTCCTTATGTTCCAATTTGTTGATCTGAACCCTGGTTTCCTTTCCTTCACCACTTGTTTTGTATGTATTTTCCTTCATTTCACCCATGATAGCCTTCATTCTTTCCCTTTCCTGTTTAATCTTTTCTGTCAAGTCTGTGAGCATCTTTATCACCAGTGTCTTAGACTGGGCATCTTTTAGGTTGGCTATCTCCTCATCTGCTGGGTTCACTATTTGCTCATTTCTTAGTTCTGTCACTAGGACCTTGATCTTCTCCCCCTTGTAGGGCAGTACTTCTCTGTCCTCACACCTAAACAGCTTTTGGTGTTTGCCTCGGTGATTTAGGTAGGTCTGTAGCAACTGTCACGTTATAGTGGGTGGAGCCTTAGGTATTCCTTAGTACTGGCAACCTGTTTCACTGCACTTTGGCACTCTATGTGGGGGAGGGGTCTGAGAGGGAACAGTGCCAGCTGCCGCCACTTTTTTAGGCTCTTCTCTCCCTTCCTGTACTAAGCAAGCTGCCTCCTTTTCAAGGCTGGTAACTTGATCCTCCACCCAAACCTCACTGGCTTTCACAGTCAGAAGCAATGTGGCTATATTTTCCACAGTGCTGGAACCACAAGCTACACTGCCTGGTCTGGGGCTGGGATCCATCTGGTTGGGATTGCTTCTCAAATTTAAGCTGTATGACTGTGTTTTTCATCATGGCTACAGTCACTGTACTACTAGTTGCACCTGCCAGCCGTGCTTGCCAGTTGTTCAGTTGCCAAGCACGGCTCCCACAGTCACAGCTCGCTCCTCTTTCTCTCCATCCCAGCTCTGCCGCTTCTATCTTTCTGGCTGATTATTTTTTTATTTCTTTGCTGAACTTCCCTATAGCTTCTATTTTCTGGATTTCTTGGGTTTTTTTAGTTTTGAAGTGGTCGTAAATTTCTTCTTAGTTGTGAGCAGATGCAGTGTGTGTATTTACGCCTCCATCTTGGCTGTAAGTCTTCTTTTCACTTTTAATTTGCATTGTAGTAACTGAAGAAGAAACTATCCAACAACTAGGGGTTATATATGTGGGAAAATATGTCATCCAGGCTAGAGAAAGCAAATTGGGCTTTTCTTCTTTTTCTTACTGCTTCCTATCTCTTCACCATGATATGGACTTAAGAAAATGTATAACTACTCTCTGTATTAGGGCTGACATAACAAAGTACCACAAAACTGATAACTTAAAGCAACAGCAATACGTTCTCTCACAATTCTGAAAGCTACACGTCTGAAATCATGGTGTCAACAGGGCTGTGGTCCCTCTAAAGGCTCTAGGGAAGGATCCTTCCTTGCCTCTTCTGGTGTCTGTTGTTTCTTGTCTTGTAGATGCATCACTCCAATTTCTTCCTCTGTGATCATATCTGCCTTTTCTCCCTGTGTTCTTCTGACACCAGTGATTTTGGATGTAGGCCTCACCTATTCAAGCATGACCATATGTTAACTAGTGACATCTGCAATGACCCTATTTCCAAACAAGATCACATTCTGAGATTCCAGGAATGCATAAATTTGGGGTGGACACTATTGAACTCTGTGGAGCCTATCTGCTGCCCGGTCCCAAAATACACATTCATCCCATGAGCAAAATACATTCTCCCTGTCCCAACTTCCCCAAAAGTCCTAACTCACTGAGTCCAAAGTCTCAAAAATACATCATCAACTCAAAAAGTTCCAAATCTCATCACTTAAATTATCTAAATAAGATATAAATGAGCTCTCGTGTATGAGCTACTCTAAGACAAAATACCTCTCCATTTGTGAACCTGTGAAACTAGAAAATAAGTTAATTGCTTCTAAAATGCAATGGTGGGACAAGCATAAGATAGTCATTTTCATTCTAAAATGGAGGAAATGGAAGAAATAAAGGGATCACTTTTTCCAAGCAAGTTTGAAACCCAGCAGGGCTTATTTCATTAGGTTTCAAGGCCTTGAAATAAGCCTCTGTGTCTCCATGTTCTGTCCTCCAGGCCAATGGAGGCCCTAGGAAACATCCAGTCAGCCCTTATCTCTGAGTAGTCTGTTTCCTGTTTATGGCATCTGAGAAGCTTGACAGCCTTACTTCATTCTATATTATCTCTGTCTCCCCACATCCAAGCTGGCAGTATTTCTGCTGGTATGATATGCCCAGAAACTTTGTTGGTCTTCCATGGATATCATATATATTTATGCCATTAGACACAAGGATCCTTCATAGATCTTCCTAGATAACTCTATCCTTATTCCTAGCTTCTGCTGAAATGGTTGAGTGAATCCATGTCATATAACTAATCTCTTCAATTAAGGTTGTCCAGTCTCACCCTTGGCCTTTTCTCCAGAGCATGCCTTGGCAACTTTGGCAATGTGGGTAGGCTTAGAGTTTTCCAAATCATCAAGTGCCGGCTCTTTTCTGTTTACCAGTTCTTTTCTCAGTTTCTCTTTACTTCTATATTTTACTATAAACAGGAAAAAAAAAAACAGATCATAAGTTCACACTTTGCTTGGAAATCGACTCAGGTAAATATCTAAGTTTATCATTTTAAAGATCTATTTTCCACCCAGTGGTAGAACATAATTTAGCCACATTTTCTGCCATTTTATAACAAAGATCTCCTTTCCTCCAGCATCCATAACTGTTCTCATTTCCTTCTAAGGTCTCAGATGAAGCATCCTTAATGTTCACATCTCCAGTAACATTCTGATTATGACATAAAATGTGTTCTCTAAGAAAATGAGTACTATCTCTATCATCCTATCCCCTTTCTTCTGAGATCTTACCAGAATCAACTTTAATGTCCATATTTCTACCGACATACTCCTCAAAGCAATCTAGGCTTTTTCTAGCATGAATCTCAGAATTCTTCCAGCCTCTACCCACTACACAATCCAAAGCCAATTTCACATTTTTAGATATTTGCTACAGTAGAATTAAATTTTCCAGTACCAAAATTTCACTCAGTCAGGATTTTATAAAGAAACATAATCAATCAGTAGCAGTGACAGATGATAGATGATAGAGATAGATGAGATAGGTAGACAGGTAATAGAGACAGAGAGATTTGTTAGAATGATTTGGCTCACTTAATTGTGGAGGTTAGCAAGCCAAAACGTTCAGGGCTCTCAAAAGAGTAGTTCATGCTATAGTCTTGATGTAAAACTTCTCTGAGAAATCTGTTTTTCCCTTTAAGTCTTCAACTGATCAGATGAGATTCACCTACAGTATTCAGAATTATTTCTTTTATTTTTTTATTAAATTTATTGGCTAATAATATTACCTGAGTTTCAAGGGTAAAATTCCATAATACATCATCTATTGCATTGTGTGCTAAACACTCAAAGTCTAGTTTCCTTCCATCACCATATATATTGACCCCCTTTGCCCTCTTCAGCCTCCCCTCAATGCACTTTCCCTCTGGTAACCACACTACTGTTGTCTGTGTCTATGAGTTTGTTTGTGTGTTTGTTCATGCATTGCTTTCTGTTTTCTATCCCACATATGAGTGAAATAATATAGTTCTTGTTCTTTTCTGTCTGACTTATTTTGCTTAGCATGATACTCTCAAGATCATCCATGTTGTCACAAATGGCAAGAGTTCATCCTTTCTTATGGCTGAGTAATATTCCATAATATATATATGAATTACATCTTTTTTACCCAATGACACATCAAAGGACATTTAGGTGGTTTCCATGACTTGGCTAACATACACACACACACACAAACACACACACACACACACACACACACACATGTATATATATACACAGATAAATGTTTCCGGTTTTGGGGGTAGACACTCAGAATAGGGATATTTGGGCCATATTGGTAGCTCTATTCTTAATTTTTTTAGGATTCTCCACACTGTTTTCCATAGTGGCCATACCATTTTACATTCTCTTTAACAATGTATGAGGGTACCTTTTTCTTCACATCCTATGCAACACATATTTCTTGTTTTATTAATAGTAACTGTTCTAACAGTTGTAAGGTTATCTCATTGTGGTTTTGATTTACATTTTCCTTATAACTAGTGTTTATTCCTAGGAGTTT
The DNA here is from genome assembly GCF_987537825.1 of Furipterus horrens. Lineage (NCBI taxonomy): Eukaryota > Metazoa > Chordata > Mammalia > Chiroptera > Furipteridae > Furipterus > Furipterus horrens. The sequence continues at coordinate 98,891,645 of NW_028327173.1, forward strand.
TATTCTTTTTGTTGAAATTGCAGGTGAAATTGCTTTCCTCATCTGCTTTTCTTAATTTTTTTGTTAGGATATAGGGTGGGCAAAAGTAGGTTTAAAGATGTGAGTAGGTGCAGCACAGAGTTTATTCTTGTATTATTATTTATTAATTATTATTATTTTTTAATGTGTTTTATTGATTATAATATTACATTTGTGCCAATTTCCCTTCCCTCTGCTCCCCTCCACCCGGTGGCCCCCCTCCCTCCAGTTGTCCCCCCCTTTTAGATCATGTCCATTAGTTGTGCATACAGTTCTTCTCAACCTCTCTCTGTCTATTCCATTCCCTCCTACCATGATCCTTAATTCCTATATCATCTCCCTCCCTCTCCCCATTCCCCCTCCCTGTTGACCTCCCCCCAATATGTTCTCCATACCTATAGTTCTTTTTCCACTCTCGTTGCCTGTTTAGTTTGCCTTTGTTTCAATTCCCTAGCTTCTGTTGTTTCTTGTGATGCAGTTTTCATTTTAGATTTCATAGTTTTGATCCTCCTTTTTCTAAACCAGTCCCTTTAACATCTCATATAACAGTGGTTTGGATCTAATGAACTCTTTCAGTTTTATTTTGTCCTGGAAACACTTTCTCTGTCCTTCTATTCTGAATGACAATTTCACTGGATAGAGTATTCGTGGTTGTAGGTTTTGGATTTTCATTACTTTGAATATTTCTTGCCAGTCCCTTCTTGCCTGCAGGGTCTCCCTTGAGAAGTCAGCTGATAGTCTAATTGGGACCCCTTTGTACATAATTCTTTTCTTCTCTCTTGCTGCTTTTAAGATTCTCTCTTTATCTTTAATTTTTGACATTTTGATTATAATGTGTCTTGGAGTGGTTCTCCCTGGGTCCAGTTTTTTTGGAACTCTCTGTGCTTCCTGGACCTGTAAGCCTATTTCCTTCCCCAAGTCTGGGAAGTTCTCCTTTATTATATTTTCACTCAATTTTTCAAGTTCTAGTTCATCTTCCTCGCTCTCTGGAAAACCAATGATTCTTATGTTGGGCCTTTTATAGCTGTCCCAGAGGTTTCTGATCCTCTCATCGTTGCTTCCCATTTCCTCTCCCTGCATTGGTTGACTTCTTGTTCCTTCTCCATATTCCAGTTTGTTGAAATGAACTCTGGATTTTTTTTCCTCCTCACCATCTGTCTCGTATGTGGTTTTGTTCCTTTCGTTATGAGTGTTTTTCGCTTCTTTCTCATCTTTTTCCAGATCTTTTGTGAATTCTGTAAGCCACCTGAAAACAATGGCCCAGAACTGAGCATCTGACAGGTTTCTTATCTGTTCATCTGTCAGGTTCTCCATCTGTTGCCTGGTGAGCTGTGCCACTGGGATTTCTATAGTTGTCTGCCACATTTTGACAGATGCGTTTTGTTTTCTTGGGCCGGCTGTAGGGGGCAGTGCCTGTGTAGTCGTCACAATTGAGCGACTGGCGCCTGTCCGCGACCTATTTCGCAGCCCTGTGGTGCTTTCTTTGGGGGCGGGGGTCCAAGATGGATTCACACAGTTATTCCGCCAGGAGACCGGGATCCGTCCTCCCGCCCTCCTGGGCCTCACTGTTCAAGGGGATGTGGTGGCTGCTTTCCCCAGCGTTGGGGTCGCGAGCTGCCGGGGGTTCGACTGCAGCCGGGGTTGTTCTCCCCGCCGCTGTCCCAGGTGCGACCGCAAACAGCTCCGCCCCCTTTCGCTTTTACCTGCCCAAAGGGCGCCGCTGGTTTATAACTTCATATGTTGGGCTTCCATGTAGTTTTATTTTCTGGAATTTCTAGTTATCCTTTGTTTTGAAGTAGTTGTATTCCTCTCTAGTTGTAGAGGGAGACCTAGAGCGTCCGTCTAAGCCTCCATCTTGGCCGGAAGTCTAATTATTATTATTTTTATATAAACAACTGTAAACCTATTTTTGCCCTACCCTGTATAGGAATGCAACGGATTTTTGTACATTGATTCTGCATCCTACAATTTTACTTTATTTTATTATTTTCAATAGTTTTATGGTGGGATCTTTAGTGTTTCCTATATAAAGAATCATCTCATATGCAAAAAGTGACCTTTTTACTTCTTCATACCCAATTTGGATGCACTTTATTTGTTCTCTGGATAAGACTTCCAGTTCTATGTTGATTAACTTTGATGAGAGTGGATATCCTTGTCTTGTTCCTGATCTTAGAGGAAAACCTCAGTTTTACACCATCGAATTTGATATTAGCTGAGGGTTTATCATATAAGGCATTTATCCTCATAAGGTACTTTCTTTTATACCCATTTTATTAGTCATAAATGGTGTTGTATATTGTATATATTCTCAAATTATTTTCCTGCATCTATTGATATAAGAACATAATTTTTATTCTTTATTTTTTTTAATGTGTTGTGGAGCATTGATCAATTTGCATACGTTAAACCATCCTTGTGTCCCTACTATAAACCCCACTTGTATGTGATGTATTATCTTTTGAACGTATTGTTGTGTTCAATTTGCTAGTATTTTGTTTAAAATTTTTGTATCTATATTCACCAGTGATATGAGCCTGTAATTTTCTTTTTGTGTGTGTTTTCCTTACCTGGTATTGGTATTAGAGTATTGTTAGCCTCATAAAACAAGTTAGGAAGTATTGTCTCTTTTTTGTTTTTATGGTAGAATTTGAGAACATAGGTATTAACTCTTTGAATGTCTGGTAAAATTCACTAGTGAAACCTCTGATACTGAACTTGTACTCTTCGGGAGGTTTTTGATGATTGTTTCAATTTCTTTATTGTTGATCAGTCTATTTAGATTTTCCAATTCCTCATGATTCAGACTAGGAAGGTTATAGTATCTAAGAACTTGTCCACATCTTCTCAGTTATTAAATTAGGTGAATATAGCCTTTCTAGGTATTCTTTTATAGTTCTTGTATACTGAGATGCCCATTGTAGCTTCTCCTCTTTCATTTTACTTATTGAAGTCTTGTCTCTTTTTTCCTTAGTGAATCTAGCCAGAGATTTGTCCATTTCATTAATCTTTTAAAAGAACCAGTTCTTTGTTGTATTAATTTTTGTATTCTCAAAATTGTGAATCCAAGATGGTGGAGGAGTAAGTGGAAGCTACACTAACTTCCTTCTAGGACAAATCTGTAATTACAACTTAATAGTGGAGAAATTATCTGAACAACCAACTGAACTCTAGCTGGAGAGAAGTCATACAACCTGGAGAAACAGAAAAGACCACTTCATCACAATGTGACTGGTAGGAAGTACAGACACCTGAAAGAGCTGACTGGGCTCCCAAGGGTGGTGGCTGAAGGGACTGAGAAACAGCTCAGCAGCCAGGGGTTTCCCCAGAAAAAGACAAGGTCTAAATGCCCAGCTGGACTTCCAAGCCTACAGAAACAGAGCAGAAAGTAAAATAGCAACCAGCTGTTAAAAGAGAAAAGCCACAGGGTTTGTTACTGGCCTGAAAGAAACAGGTGGAGACAAAGAGCACTTAAACATATCACATATGAAAATATTTTCACACCCACTTACCATGGGATCAAGCAGAGGAAGGGCAGAGAGGACTAGAGATGCTTGGGGAGAATTTGGGGAGGTGGCTTTGAGGAGAGAACTGAAGGAGCAGCTGACTGGGTCCCAGTTCTGACTCATTTCCCATACTGCAGGCAAACCATTCCCCTCCAAGTGGCATCAGCCTGAGGAGAAGCTAAAGCCCCGCCTACAGGAATTAATCTGCTCCACCCTCAGGGTTTAAACTTGTCATCTGATCACAGATTGAAGAGATTAACAACTAAGGGAAACAGACAAAGGCATTATATCTCTGATAGTCTTCAGCAAGCTGCCTCAGCTGAGACTGGTACATGATTTGATGCCACCAGGAGCAGATCCAGGAAGTGCAGATCAATCTAAGAAGCAGCAACCAACAAGAAGAGTCACAAAAATGGGGAGACAGGGAAACAAACCCCCATCAAAAAATAAAAAAGGAATCCCCAGACAGAGTGCTAAATGAAATAAAGGAAAGCAAACTATCAGACATGGAATTCAAAACATGGGTTATAGGGAACCTCAATGAGCTCAGCGAGCTCAAAGAAAACTACAAAGAACTCCAGGGAAACCACAAGGAACCTACTGAGAATAACAGCAGCATGAAAAAGGACATAGAATTTTTCAATAAGATCCAGGAGGCAATAAAGAATACAATTTCTGAATTGAACAACACAGTAGAAGGAATTAAAAGCAGGCTAGATGAAGCAAAAGATTGGATCAGCGAGCTGGAGGACAACGTAGAAAAAAATTTCCAGACAGTGCAACAAAATAAAAAATGACAGAAAAAGAATCAAGAAGTTTTAAGAGGGCTGCAGAACAACATGAAATGTAATAATATTCATATAATAGGAGTACCAGAAGGAGAAGGGGAGGAAGGAATAGAAAACCTGTTTGAAAAAGTAATGACAGAAAACTTTCCTAACTTGATGAAAGAAAAAGTCACACAAGTCCAGGAAGCACAGAGGGTTCCAATGGAGATAAACTCCAACAGGCCCACTTCAAGACACATCATAATTAAAATGACAAAACTCAAAGACAAAGAGAGAACCATTAAAGCAGCAAGAGAGAAACAACTAATGACATACAAGGGAGCTCCAATAAGGCTATCATCTGATTTCTCAACAGAAACCCTGCAAGCCTGAAAAGAATGGCAAAAAATATTCCAATCAATGAAAAAAAAAAAAAAGGCCTACAATCAAGACTATTCTACCCAGCAAGGCTCCCATTAAAAATGGAAGGTAATATAAGCTGTTTCCTAGACAAAAGAAGTCTAAAAGAATACATCTCCACCAAACCAGCATTGCAAGAGATGCTAAAGACTCTGCTTTAAGAAGATGAAGAAACAGAGAGATATGGAGAGGAACACAAGTACGAAGGGGGTAAATGACAACAAATAAGTACCTATCGATAATAACCTTAAATGTAAATGGATTAAATGCACCAATCGAAAGACATAGGGTAGCTGAATGGATTAGGAAGCGTGACCCACATATATGTTGTCTAAAGAAGACCATCCTCAGAACAAAAGAATTACACAGAATAAAAGTGGGGGATTGGAAAAAATATTTCAAACAAATAGACGTCAATAAAATGCTGGGATAGCAATACTTATATCAGACAAAACAGATTTCACAGCAAAGGCCATAAAAAGAGACAAAGAAGGGCATTTCATAATACTTAAGGGAACAATCTATCAAGAAGATATAACCATTGTACACATATATGCACCCAACATAGGAGCACCCAAATATATAAGGAAAATTATGAAAGACTACAAGAAAGATATCAACAGCATAGTAGGGGACTTTAACACTCCATTGTCAACAATGGAAAGATCTTAAAAGCAAAGAAACACCAAAGATATTGAGACATTGAACAACACTCTAGATCAAATGGACTTAGTTGATACATATAAACCTTTCACCCAAAAGAAGCAAAATATACATTATTTTCAAGTGCACATGGAACACTCTCAAAGGTAGACCACATGGTAGGATATAAAACAAGCCTTAAGAAATTCAAGAAAATTGAAATTTTATCAAGCATCATCTCAGATACCAATGGATTGAACTAGAAATCAACCTCAAGGAAAAAATTCAAAAATATTCAAACTCATGGAAAATGAATAACATGCTATTAAATAATGAATGGGTTAACAATGACATCAAGGAAGAAATCAAGAAATTTCAGGGAAACAAATGATAATGAACACACAGCAACCTAAAACCTATGGGTTACAGCAAAAGCAGTCCTGAGAGAAAAGTTCATAGTAATACAGGCCTACCTAAAAAGGATAGAAGAATCTCAAATAAAAAATCTAACATACAGCTACAAAAACTAGAAGAACAACAACAAAGAAAGCCCAGAGTGAGTAGAAGAAAGAAAATCATCAAGATCTAAGCAGAATTAAATGACATAGAGAGCAAACAATTTGAAAGAGCAATAAAACCAGAAGCTGTTTCTTTGAAAAGATAAATAAAATCAATAAGCCTTTAACCAGGCTCATCAAGAAAAAAAAAAAGAGGACCCAAATAAATAAAATCAGAAGTGAAAGAGGAGAAATCACAACCAATACCACAGAAATACAAAGAATCATAAGAATTTACTAAAAACAACTGTTTCACAAGAAATTTGATAATCTAGATGAAATGGACAAATTTCTGGAAACATAATCTTCCAAAACTGAATCAAGAAGAAGCAGAAAGCCTGAATAGACTGATAACAAAGAGTGAAATTGAAACAGTAATTTAAAAAATTCCGGACACACAAAAGCCTGGACCGGATGGCTGGTCAGGTGAATTTTACAAAATGTTTTGGAAAAAAACTAACTCTTATCCTTCTCAAAAGTATTCCCAAAAAAATCAAAGAAGAAGGAAAAATCCCAAACTCTTTCTATGAAGCTAGTATTACCCTAATTCCAAAAACAGGTCAAGACACAACAAAGAAATAAAACTACATGCCAATGTTGCTGTTGAACACAGAGCTAAAATCCTCTACAAAATATTGGAAAAATGGATCCAGCAACACATTAGAAAGATTATACACCACAATCAAGTGGGATTCATCCCAGGGATGCAAGGATGGTTTAATATTCACAAATCAATAAACATAATACACCACATAAACAAAATAAAAGACAAAACCCACGTGATCATGTCAATAGATGCTGATAAAGCATTTAATAAGGTACAACACTCATTTATGATGAAAACACTCAGAAAAATGGGAATAGAGGCAGCATACCTCAACATAATAAAGGCCGTGCATGAGACACCTGAAGGCAACATCATATTCAATGGACAAAAACTAAAAGTATTCCTCCTGAGATCAGGAACAAGACAAGGCTGTCCACTCTCTCCACTCCTATTCAACATAGTCTTGGAAGTTTTAGGCACAGAAGTCAGACAAGAAAAAGAAATAAAAGTCATCCAAATTGAAAAAGAGGAAGTAAAAACTGTCATTGTTTTCTGATTACATGATAGTGTACATAGAAAACCCTATAGACTCCATGAAAAAACTACTCAACCTAATAAGTGAGTTTGGCAAAATAGTAGGGTATACAAAGTCAATATTCAGAAATTGAAAGCATTTCTGTACAGCAGCAATGAAATATCAAAGATAGAAACTAAAAAAAAAAAAAATCCCATTTACTATAGAAAAAAGATAAATAAAGTACCTAGGAATAAACTTAACCAAGCAGGCAAAAGACCTGTACTCAGGAAACTACAGAACACTGAAGAAAGAAATTAAGGAAGATACAAATAAATGTAAGCTTATACCCTGTTCATGAATAGGAAGAATTAACACCATTAAAATATCCATACTACCCAAAGCAATTTATAGATTGAACACAATTCCTATTAAAATACCAGCAATATATTTCACAGACCTAGAATTAATACTTCAAAAATTTACATGGAACCAAAAAAGACCCTGTTTAGCCATAGCAATCGTGAGAAAGAAGAACATAGTTGAGGAATCATAATTCCTGATACCAAACTATATGACAAGGCCACTGTAATCAAAACAGTCTGGTACTAGCATAAGAACAGACATATAGATCAATGGAACAGAATAGAGAGCCCAGAAATAAACCAAGGTCTATATTGTCAAGTAATATTAAACAAAGGGGGAAGAAACATAAAATGGAGTGAGAAAATCCTCTTCAACAAATAGTGCTGGGAGAGCTGGACAGAGACGTGCAAAAAAATGAAACTAGACCACCAACTTACAACACACACCAGAATAAACTCAAGATGAATCAAAGACTTAAATGCAAGCCATGATACCATGAAAGTCCTAGAGGAAAACATAGCAGGATAATTTCAGATATCCCATCTAGCAATATTTTCACTGATACATCTTCAAAGCAAGAGAAATAAAGGAAAGAATAAACAAATGGGACTACATCAAACTAAAGAGCTGAGCAAAGGACATGAACTAACACTTCCCCAAAGAGGACATACAGAGGGTCCATGTGCTTATGAAAGATGCTCAACATCTCTAGCCATTAGAGAGACGAAAATAAAAACCACAATGAGATACCACCTCCCACCAGTCAGAATGGCCATCATCAACAAATGAACAAACAATATGTGCTGGCAAGAATACAGAGAAAAGGGAATCCTGGTGCACTGCTGGTGGGAATGCAGACTGGTGCACCACTATTGAAAACAGTATGGAATTTCCTCAAAAAACTAAAAATGGAACTGCCTTTTTAACCAACAATTCAATTGCTAGATTTGTACCTGGAGAATTCTGAAACCCCAATTCAGAAGAACTTATACACCCCTATGTTCATAGCAGCAATATTTACAATAGTCAAGTGCTGGAAACAACCTAAGTGCCCATCTGTAGATGAGTCGATTAAAAAACTGTGGTACATTTATACAATGGAGTACACTGTAGCAGAAAGAAAGAAGGAACTTCTACCATTTGCAACAACATGGATGGAACTAGAGAGAATTATGCTTAGTGAAATAAGCCAGGCAATGAAAGAAAAATGCCACATGATATCAAATAAAGAACAACAAAAATGAGAGAAATTGAACCAGAGGAATGTAAACAAGGAGTAGATTAACAGTGATGGGGTGGAGGGGACAGAAGGGGAATAAGAAGGGGAAGAGTATAGTCAAAGAACATGTATAAAAGACCCATGGACATGGACAACTGGGTGGAGACTGACTGTGGGAGAAGGGGTGGGCAGGGCGCAGAGAAACATTAGGAAAAAAAGTGGGACAACTCTAATTGAAAAACAAATAAAAAAATTTTAGTGGGGGAAAAAGAAATGAAAGCAAAATAAATTAATAAATGAGCCAGCAAATCCCCCCTCATCCTCCCCCCAAAATATCCTCACATGTAGGAAAGTGAACAAAAGAAAATGTAAAGTATGGAAATGCAATTTTAGTGAATATTGGAAGGACAAGAATTTTTCTTCACACTATATTTTTTCTCCCTACCTGATCCCTCCAGAGTTTGGCATTCTGAAGAAATAAGTAATGGCATAAGGTTCTTTGCATAAAACTAATAAGACAAGTTGTTAATAGAGGTTTTGTTGATCAAGGCTTTGACTGAAATGTCATGTGTAAAGGAGGTATGCCTAGGCTCTTGTTGTTACCATAAATCCCTGAGGAACAGGGATTGACTTTTGAAGGCAATAAAAGCCCATAAGAAATAAGGCCTGGTACCTTGGTTGGTTGTGTGGTTCATGGCAATCTTTCCAGGGAAGGAATGAAGGCTGTTTTCTTGAAATATAACTAGAAGGGACCTTAAAGCACAATGGAAAACCCGAAGGACTTGGAAAAGTCAGGTGTGTACGGGCAAGGCTGAATGGCAGATATATGGTTCAGCTTCTGTGCCCTGAAGGGCAGACTGAAAGTCACCCTAAAGGTTCCTTGTGTAAGTTCAAGCAAAGCAGACTTAAAGATCATATGTGATCACTTGCTGCTCTTGTTGTGTTTATGCAAACGAACTGGATAAATTAAAAATGGACTTAATGCAGTCCCTTTAATGACAAGGAGGGTAATCTTAAGGAGAAAAATTGCGATTCAAGTAAAATCACAATGCTCAGTGGTAGACTATAAAGTAGTGCAGCTGTCTTTAAAATTTATTTTCATTTAGTTTGTTTTCATTTGAAAGTTAACTTGTTCTGTGACATCATCAAAGATGCTTAATTTATGGGCAAGAAGAATGTCAAATGCCTTGCAACTGGATGTCTTTCAAATAAGACAGTCTCACAGATTTAGAGACTGGTTTGTGGTTTATGTTGCATAAATTAACATGTGTTTTCTGTTTTCATAGGGCATAAGTCTATGTATGATCTCATTACCTGAATGATTGTCTGTACGTAGAGGCCTCACTTAATCCTGTCTGCATCGCTGCCTCCTGAGACTCAATGGTTTGGCTGAACCAGGTGGCTGGGTTGGTGAAGTATGGGGTGGTCTGTGGACTTCACTTTAAAACTGGTTTCTCTTTTTTATCCTAATGGCATGGACAGAAAGGGCCCAGAGATCTGAGAGTGGAGAAACCTAAAACATTCCCCTCAGCCAAAACTAAGTATAGTGGGCAAAAGGGCTTTGGACAGGTGTGACGTATCTTGCACACCTTCCTCCAAAGAAGACTTTTCTTTTCCTAATGTGAAACATTGAAAAATTAGTCCATGCCTTTTGTCATTTTGTGGTTATGGATTTAATGATGCCTTTTTACCCTGTTGCCAAATCTGTTGCCCCCAGAATACAAGAAGGATGCCAGCCTTTTAAATCAAGAATGCCACTGTCCGGGGACAGCCAACTGACCTGGAGTCTGCAAGATCCTTCCCCATGTGGGAAGACCACCCTCCCCTCCACACACCCACTCTTATTAGGGATTTCTGAACCCAAGATTAGGTAGGAAAACGACCCTGTCTTAATTGAGGCAGCCTGCGGAGCACGAGACCTTTGTCCATTGTCGTTTATAAGAATATAAAAGGTCTTAAGTCTGAGAGGGAGGAACTGTTACAGAGCGGGGGGGGGGTCCCAAAAATATATTAATTAATTATATAAAATTTTGTATTCTTTTTGTTTTCTATTTTATTTTTATTCTGCTCTAATTTTTATTATTTCATTCATTCTAGTGATTTCGGCTTTGATTGTTCTTCTTTTTCTAGTTCTTTAAGATGAAATGTTAGGTTATTCATCTGAAATTTTCATGTTTCTTGATGTAGACCTGTAATAATGTACACTTCCCTTTTATTATTACTTTGGCTGTATCCTGAAAAAAATTTATCTATTGAAATGTCATTCTCATTTGTCTCTGTATTTTTTATATTTTCTCTCATTTCTTCTTTGACCCAGTCGTTTAGTAGTATGTTGTTTAATTTCCATGTATTTGTGGTTTTGTCCACTTTCTTTTTGCAGTTGATTTACAATTTCAAAGCATTGTGGTCAACGACTATGTTTGGTATGATGTCACTCTTCTCAATCTTGTTGAGGCTAATTTTGTGCTCCAACACATGGCCTATCCTTGAAAATTTTTCATGTTCACTAGAGAAAATGTATATCCTGGTGTTCTGGGGGGGAAAAGATCTCTAAATATCAACCATGTCCAGTTGGTCTGATATATAATTCAAGGCTCATATTTTCTTATTGATTTTTTTGTTAGAGTTTTCTATTCATTGCTGTAAATGGAGTACTTAGGTCCCCTACTATAATTGTGTTTTTGTCAGTCTCTCCCTTTAGTTCTGCTTGTAGTTGCTTTATATATTTTGGTACTCCAAGGTTGAGTGCATATACATTAATGTGTTATATCTTCTCAACTGATTGTCCCTTTTATCATTATAAAACGTTCATGTTTGTCTCTTGTGACCATTTTTATCTTAAAATCTATTTTGTCTGATATAAGTACAGCTACACTTACTTTCCTCTGAATGCCATTTGCTTAAAGTATCACTCTTTACCCCTTTGCTTTGTGTTTGTGTTTGTCTTTGCAGCTAAGATATGTCTCCTGAACCCAGAATAAAGTTGGTTTTGTTTTTGATACACCCTGCTACTTTATATATTTTAATTGAATTCAGTCTATTTACATTTAGAGTGATTGCTGATATATGAGAATTTCCTATAGCCATTTTATCTTCTATTTTCTGGTAGCTCCATGTCCCCATTGCTGTGGGTTTTTTTCCCTTGTATTTCTGTTATTTTAATTCGGTTCTATTCCATAATTTTTTCCTCCATTTTCTCTTTTTTGTTATGTGGCTCATTTCTAGATTTCTTTTATGTTGTTACCATTAGGTTAATACAAAAAACTTTATATATACAGTAGTCCTTTTTCCTTGCATTGCATCTTATCTCCCTCTATTCATTTTGCAAATTTACTCCTTTTCCCTGACTCCTTTTATGTTTTTGTTGTCACAAATTATCCCTTCTTATACTGTGCATTCATTTCCAGTTGCACTAACTATTGTCTTCTTTTAAAATATTTTTACCTCCTTTAATTTTTAAATTATATTTAAACATTTAACACCCTTTCCTGGATTCTGGTGAAGATGGAAGTGTAGGTAAATGCAGCTCACCTCCTTGCACGACCACATCAAAATTACAGCTAAACTGCAGAACTATCATCAGAACTATCAAAAAATTGAGCTGTATGGAAGTCCAACAACTAAGGAATTTAAAAAATCACATTCCTCTGGATGGGTAGGAATGGCAGAGGGTAGAGATGGGAGACATGGAATTGGCTGGTCCCAAAACCTACATGTGGTGGATATAAAATGGAGTAATATCTCAGGAGAAAGGAAACCTGGCCCCACACCAGCTCAACCATCCCAGGCTTGTTCCAGTGCCAGGAAGATAAGTTCCCATAACTTTGAGCTGTAAAAATCAGTGGGGTTCAGTCAACTGAAGAAACAGTGGGATTCTCAGGCCTCTCCTCTCAGAGGACCCTGCACATGGACTTCCTCATACTTATTCTTGGGCTCCAGCACTAGGGCAGCACTTTGAAGGGCACCAGTGGCAGAAGGTCTAGCTAGCATCAGGGTGAGGGCTGATGGTCAACTTCCTCCCAGACAGAACTGCAGACAGTAGCCATTGTTCCTTTTCTAATCCCTCCCTCACAGAGAGCCACAGTGCAGCAGAACCATATCTGAGTCTCCATCAAACTGGCTCACATGGTTAGCCCCACCCTGACGATTACCTAAGGTTCCATCCTATCCAATTTTGGACCCACACAACCTGGTAGCAGTGGATTTTCCACTTGAATGGCTGGGCTAGGCTCAGGCTTCAAATGTTGCTAAATCTGTTCAAACAAGCAACAGCTGAGCCCAGCCCCACACCTCTTGCTGAGGGACCCCAGGCCCAGCACTTGAAGCAACCATCTACAGATTGCTTTATAGCTTATGCCAAGGGGCCCCAGAGAGAACACAGGTGACATTTGCCTGCACCACCTGGGAAACCCCAGAGCCTGTATATTTAGTGGACAGTGACAGACCACATCAAAGCACCACCAACCATATACCTCCAAAGCCACAGATGGAAGTGGTTGTTGGCCTGGGGTCACAGCCAGTCCTATAAGCTGTTTGGCCTGGGTAAATCCCTCCCATTGACCTTCCAACAGAAATAAAGACTCTACTACAAGAGAAAGGAGTACTCAGTCCACATGAGGGTACAATTCAAGTACTCAGCTTAGAGAATAGGGAAAGCTATGTCACTGGATTCTACAGCACACCTACTACATTAGCCACATTACTAAGACACAAAGCCAAAGTCGCTCTACCTAATACATAGAAACCAACTCAGGGAGGCTGCCAAAATGAGGAGACAAAGAAACATAACTCAGGGACTTCTGGCCAAGATGGAGGCATAGACAGACACACTGCATCTCCCTCCACAACTAAGAAGGAATACAATTACCTCAAAACTAGAGACAACCATAAGTTCCAGAAAATTGAGCTGCATGGATGTCCAAAAAAAAAGTTATAAAGAAGAAATACTCATCCAGACAGGTAGGAGGGGTGGACTCAGCGTGGTGAGGACATGGTGTGGTGACAGCAGCAGTAGCAGCAGCAGGTTGGCGGAGTTACATGTTTTAAAAAGTCGGGAGGGACACCTGGGAAGCACTCTCAGCACCAGACCAGACCACAGAGCTCATGGTCCCAGCACTGGGGAAAATAAAGCCTAATTGCTTCTGACTGTTCAAACCAGTGGGGGTTGGGGCAGAGGAAGAAACTGCCGGTCTCTCAGCAGAGTCAGCTATTTTAAAGGGCCCCCCATCCAGGGTCCTAGAAGGTCCACAGACCCACCCACTCTGGGAACAATGACCAGGGCTCCAGTCTCATACAGAAAATGGTGAAGTGACTGGAAATGGGACAAGTGCTGAGCAAGTAGCATGGTTTCCTCTCTGACCTCTCCCCCACATACAATGCCACAAAGTGGTGAAACAGGTAACCCTCCCTCCTATCCCTGGTGAATACCTAAGGCTCTGCCTCTTACAATGTAATAGGTGTGCCAAGACAGGGGGTCAAATCAGCTCTACCCAATACACAGAAACAAATCCAAGGAGGCTGCCAAAATGAGGAGACAAAGAAATATGGTTCAAATGAAAGAACAGGTCAAAACTCTAAAAAAAGAACTAAACAAAATGGAAAAGAACTAAGCAAAATGGAGACAGCCAACTATCAGATGCAGAGTTCAAAACACTGGTGATAAGGATGCTTAGAGAACTCATTGAGTATGGCAAACACATAAGAGAAGAAATTAAAGCTACAATAAGTGAAATAAAGAAAAATCCATGGGACTCAATAAAGAAGGAAAGGAAGCCAAGGTTCAATCTAATGAATTGGAATATAAGGGAAAAAAGTCTACCAGTACAGAATGAAGAAACAAGAATTCAAACAAATGAGGAGGGAATAAGAAAACTCAGGGGCAGCTCCAAAAGTGCCAACATCCACATCATAAGGATGCCAGAGGAAGAAAAGAGCAAGAAATTGAAAACTTATTTGAATAAAAATAATGAAAGAAAACTTCCTTAATTTGGTGAAGGAAATAGATGAACAAGTCCAGGAAGAACAGAGTCCCAAATAAGTTGGACCTAAAGAGGATCACATCAAGACACACTCATGATTAAAATGCCAAAGGTTGAAGATAAAGAGAAAATCTTAAGAGTATCAAGAGAAAAGCAGAGAGTTCCCATATATCAGCTGATTTTTCAAAAAAGTTCCCATATTATTGGCTGATTTTTCAAAAGAAACTACAGACAAAAAGAGAGTGGCAAGTATTCAAAGTGATGAGAGGCAAGGACCTAAAATCAAGATTACTCTATTAAGCAAAACTATCATTTAGAATGGAAGGGCAGATAAAGTGCTTGCCCAAAGGGCGTGCTTGGTGGATGAAAACAAGGGAGGAAAAACAGGACAGTTGTAATAGAATAATTGATAAAATAAAAAATAAATTCTATCCTGAACAAGAGTTGCAATTTCCTGCTTCTGTCTATTAATCATCTTACTCTACTCTGTATCCTCTTGTATTTTTATTTCAGGTAGAGGAGCACTTTCTACATTTATTGTAATGCAGATTTTGTAGTGGCAAATGCCTTCAACTCTGTATGTCTGGAAAAGCCTTTATTTTTTCTTCACATCTAAAAGCATCACTTTTCTGGACATGTTATTCTTGGCTGGTCGTTTCTCTCTTTCAATAGTTTGAATATTTTATTCTACTTTCTCCCAGATTTTGGGCTGTCTGCTGGAAAATTCAATGATAGTCTAATGAGGTTTTCTTTATAGGTTGCTATCTTCTTTTCCTTGACTGCCTTGAAAAAAATTTTCGTTAGTAATTCTTGACAATTTTAATATACTGTACCTTGGAGAAGGCCTTTCTGGATTCAAGTAATTGGGTGTTCTGTTAGATTTTTGTATACGAGGACCTAGTTCTGTCCATAATTTTTGGAAATTCTCATGGATTATTTGTTTGAATGGGCTGTTTCCTTCTCCCTCTTTTCTCCTCTGGTATACCCATTATTCTTATATTGCTCTTTTGCTCTTTCACATGTACTCAGGTATTTCTCACAGATTTTTTTTTTTTTTACTCTTGAGATACTCTCTTCTTCCACTTGAGTCATTTCTATATTTCTGTATATTGTATCACTCCCTTCTCCATCAGTCTTGCTTTGTATTCTAAGCTCAGTAGATTGTTCTTCACCCTTTATTAAGTTATTAAACTCCAGAATTTTTGTATGGCTTTTTAAAAAATTTTAATCTCTTTGGTGAATTTTTTGTTCTTTATTGACTTGTTTATCTGAGTTTTCTTGTACCTTGTTGAGGTCTTTTAGAACTGCCATCTTGAATTTTTTATCATTTGAATCACAGTCTTTGATGTATTTATATTTATTTTCTAAAGCTTTTATTTTCTTTCTGAGTTTGCTGTGATCTTGGTTGTGCATTGTGCTTGATGGATTATTTTTATGCCTGAGCATTATTTGTGAGAATGAAAACTTTTATTTTAGTATAATATTTGACTCGTTTAGCAGGTTGATAAGAAGAGGTCTTTCTTTTCCTTTCCAGTAGGTGGTGTTGAAGCTCAAGTTTTTATTTTCTTTTATCCACACTGGTTTGGCTTTCAGGACGTCCATAAAACAGTGTTCCTTCAACCATGGAAAATGCCACATATTCCCTAAATGGGGCACTCCCCTTTTGTCCCAGTAACCTCAGTCTAGAGATTTCACTCTTGTGATTTAAAAGTGGTAGACTATGGTTCTCCTGTATTTCCTGGAGCTACCTTCCTGTAGCCAGAAGCTACAGATAAGAGTTGCTTTGTCAAAATTGACTCAGCCTCTAGGAGGCTGCATTGTGATGGGTAGGGGTGATGTGGGTCAGGAAAAGTAGGTTTGTAAGTCTGCTTGTCTGTTCTCTCCTTAGATTGAGTGCAATGAATACAAAGCCATTAGGAAGAAAATATTTTTCAATTTAGTCACAATCTGCCAAGTGAGAATTTTACTGTTGGGTGGGTTAGAGATGGATGGGATAGGCGGTTTCCTGCATCTGCAGAATTTATTGTCTAGTAATGGTGGGTTGTGGAATACTGCAACCCTGTGAACCACTGCTCTATCCCTAACCCTAGGCCTATCCTCAATGTATGATGCCCAAACAGACCTGATTGCTGTCTCTGCCCCTCTACTTTACCCAGTTGGGGGCTACACCCTGATCCTTTACTGCTGTTGAATCCCACTGGTGATGCTACAAGATCTGGACCGTCCCTGGCTTCTTTATATATATATATACTTTCCCTGCCTTCACCCTAATCTCTGCTATCTCTGGTATGTGCCCCATATCAGATGTCCCAATACAAAAATCTCTCAGATATGTTTGTTTATTGAGCAGGAAATTCTTTGATGAATTGTAGCTGTCTGACTTGTAACTTCAAGAGGAGAGACAGGGGGATATGATTGTGGGAGAGGGGGTGGGTTGGGTGGGGGAGAGAAATTAGGGGAAAAGGGGACAACTGTAATTGAAAAACCAAAATAAAAAAAATTTAAAAAAAAAAGAGGAGAGACAAATACCATATATTTCACTTATATGTGGAATCTAATGAAACAGACTAACAGATACAGAGAAAAGACTAACAGCTCTCAGAGGGGAGGAGTGTTGGAGGACTGGCTGAAAAATAAAAATGGATTAAGTTTTTAAAAAAAACTCATAGACACAGACAACAGTGTGGTGATTACCAGAGGGAAAGAGGGGTGCAGGCAGGTAGACAAGGGTCAAGGTGGTGGAGGTAAATAACAAAAGGAGATAACTTTGGGTGGTGAAAACACAATACAATATACAGATGATGTATTATAAAATTGTATACCAAAAACCTGTATAATTTTATCAACCAGTGCCGCCACAATATTCAATAAAAAAAATTTTTAAACACTATGGTATTGGCAGAAAAATAAACACAGAAGTCAATGGAACAAAATCGAGAGTTCAGAAATAAATTCACACATATGGGCAATTTATTTTAGACAAAGCAGCCAAAATCATACAATAAAGAAATAAAAGCTTCTTAAATGGATGGTGTTGGAAAAACTCGTGAGCCACATATAAAAGGATGAAACTAGATTGCTAGCTGATACCATTTAAAAAAATCAACTCAAAATGGATAAAAACTTGAACATAAGAACTGAAACAAAAATCATAGAAGAAAACATAGGCACTAAATTATGAAGCTTGGTCTCAAGAGGGCTTTTCTGAAATTGACCCCAAAGGCAAAAATATAAATAAAGATAAAAGAAAAATAAATAAATTGGGTTTCATCAAACTAAAAATCTTTGGCATAGCAAAGAAAACAATCAACAATACAAAAAGGAAACCAACAAAATGAAAGGATATATTTGAAAATAAATATCTCTGATCACAGGCAAATACTTAAAATATATAAAGAACGCATACAGACATGCTGCATCTCCCTTCACAACTAAGAAGGAATACAACTACCTCAAAACTAGAGACAACCAGAAGTTCAAGAAAATCAAACTGCAGGGAAGTCCAACAAACAAAGATATAAAAAAGAAATACTCGTTCAGACTGGTAGGAGGGGCGGAGCCAGGGTGGAGATGACACAGTGTGGTTGGCAGCAGCAGCAATGGCAGCAGTAGGCTAGTGGAATAATCACACGTTTTAAAAAGTTGAGAGGGACACCTGGGGAGCACTCCCAGCACCAGACCAGACCACACAGTTCATGGTCCCAGTGCTGGGGAAAATAAAGCCTTATTGTTTCTGACTGTGCAAACCAGTGAGGGTCAGGGCAGAGGAAGAAACTTCCCGTCTCTCAGCAGAGACCGCTTGTTTAAAGGATTCCCATGGTCCTAGAATGTCTGCAGACACACCAACTCTGGGAACGACAGCCAAGGAAATAGCTAGAGAGGCACCAGTCCCATACAAAGTGGGAGAAGTGCCTAGAAAAGGGTGAGTGTTGAGCAAGCAACATTGTTCCCTCTCAGACACCTCCCCCCACAAACAGTGCCACAACGTGGTGAAACAGGTCGCCCTTTACTGATGAATACCTGAGGCTGCACCCCTTACAACATAACAGGTGCTATAGCTCTACCTAAGACAGAGAGGCAAACAAACACAGGAGCCTGTCAAGATGAGGAGACAGAGAAGTATGGTCCAAAAGAGGGAACGGATCAAAGTTCCAGTGGGAGAACTAAAAGACGAGGAGATGGCCAATCTAACAAATGAGGAGATGGCCAACCTAACAGAGACAGAATTTAAAACACTAGTGATAAAGATGCTCACAGGCTTGACAGATATGCTTAAGTACGACAAATGCATAAGGGAAGAAGTGAAAGCTATGCTAAGTGAAACAAAGGAAAATCCACACAAAACCAATCGTGAAAGGAAGGACACTGGGGTTCAAATCAATGATTTAGAACATAAGGAAGAAATAAACAGTCAACCAGTACAGTAGGAGAAAACAAGAATTGAATAAAATGAGGACAGGCTTAGGAACCTCTGGGACAACTTTAAACATGACAACATCTGAACCATAGGGGTGCTAGAAGGAGAAGAGGAAGAGCGAGAAATTGAAAACTTATGTGAAAAAATAACAAAGGAAAACTTTCCAAATTTGGTGAAGGAAATAAACATACAACCCAGGAAGCACAGAAAGTCCAAAACAAGCTAGACCCCAAAAGGACCACACTGAGACACATAATTAAAATGCCAAATCTTTTTTTTAAGTATATTTTATTGATTATATTGTTACAATAGTTCCAATTTTTTCCCCTTTGCTCCCCTCCGCCCAGCACCCCCCTTCCCCAACAATCCCCTCTCCAAGTCCATGCCCATGGGTCGTACATACAAGCTCTCCTGCCTCACCCTTTCATATATTCTTCTTCTTCTTTTTTAAAAATAATTAATTAATTAGTTAAATATTTTAACAATAAAAAATAACAATCCCTCCCTCTCAGACATAAGACCCTTTACAATCTTATAAAGGACAATGGACGAAGGTCTCAAGCTCCTCTAGCTGCTTCAAGCTGGACATGGTTGTCGTCCTACCTACCCATGGGTCAAGAAATCCCTAATAAGAGTAGGGGTGTGGAGGGGAGGGTGGCCTTCCCACAAGGGAAAGGATCGTGCAGATTGGTTGGGTGTCTCTGGACAACGGCATGCTTGGTTTAACAGGCTGGCATCCTTGTTGTATTCTGGGGGCAACAAGGTTAAAGGACATCATTCAATCCGTAACCACTAGATGACAAAAAACAGGTATTAATTTTTCAATGTCCCACATGAGGGAAAAGAAGGTCTTCTTTGGAGGAAGGTATGCCAGGTACATCTCACCTGTCCAAAACCCTTTTGCCCATTATACTTAGTTTGGACTGACGGAAATATTTTAGGTTTCCCCTCTCTCAGGCCTCTGGGCTCTTTCTGTCCAAGCCATTAGGGTAGAAAAGAGGAACCAGTTTTAAAGTGAAGCCCACAGACCACCCCATTCTTCACCAACCCAGCCACTTAGTTCAGCCAAACCATTGAGTCTCAGGAGGCAGCAATGCAGACAGGATTAAGTGAGGCCTATACGTACAGACAATCACTCAGGTAATGAGATCGTATGCTTATGCCCTTTGAAAATAGAAAACACATGTTAATTTATGTAACATAACCCACATACAAATCTCTAAATCTGTAGGACTGTCTTATCGGAAAGACATCCAGTTGCAAGGCATTCGACATTCTTCTTGCCTTTAAATTAAACATCTTTGATAATGCCACAGACATAGTTTAACTTTCAAATGAAAACAAATTTTAAATGAAAAGAAACTTTAAAGACGGTTAGTTGCACTACTTTATAGTCTACCACTGGGCATTGTGATCTTCTTTGAATCGTGATTTTTCTCCCTAAGATTACCCTCCTTGTCATTAAAGGGACTGCATGAAGTCCATTTTTAATTTATCCGGTTCATTTGCATAAACACAACAAGAGCAGCAAATGATCACTTATGATCTTTAGTTCTGCTTTGCTGGAACTTACACAAGGAACATTTAGGGTGACCTTCAGTCTCCCCTTCAAGGCTCAGAAGCAGATCCACATACCTGGCATTCAGCCTTGCCTGTAAACACCTATCTTTTCCAGGTCCTCCTGGTTTTCCATTGTGCCTTAAGGTCCCTTCTAGCCATTTTTCAGGAAAACAACCTTCATTCCTTCCCTGGATAGATTGCTATGGACCGCTCATCCATCCAAGGTACCAGGCCTTTTATCTCGTGGACTTTTATTCCTTTGAAAGTCCGCCCCAGTTGCTCAGGGCTTTTTAGTAACAACCAAAGCCCAAGCATGTCTCCTTTAGGCAGGACATTCCAGTCAAAGTCTTGGTAAAAAAAAAACCCCTCTGTTAACAATTGGTCTTATTAGTTTTATGCAAAGAAACTTAGGTCATTACTTACTTCTTTAGAATGCCAAATTCTGGAGGATCAGATAGGGAGAAAAATATACAGTGTGAAGGAAAATCGTTGTCCTTCTAATATTCACTGAACTTGAATTTCTATTCTTTATATTTTTATTTTTCCCCCCACTAAAAAATTTTCTGTTTGTTTTTCCATTACAGTTGTCTCACTTTTTTCCCCCTCTTGCTTCCCTGCACCCTGCCTCCCCTTCTTCCACATTCAGTCTCCACCCAGTTGTCCATGTCCATGGGTCATTTATACATGTTCTTTGACTAGACCCTTCCCCTTCTTACCCCTTCTCTCCCTCCCATCTCCCCCTTTGTTACTGTTAGTTTATTCCTTGTTTACATACCTCTGGTTCAATTTTGCTCATTTGTTTGTGTTGTTCATTAGTTTCCTGTAACAGGTGATAGCATAAGGTAGTTTTCTTTTGTTGCCTGGCTTATTTCACTAAGCATAATTCTCTCTAGTTCCAATCATGTTGTTGCAAATGGTAGAAGCTCTTTCTTTCTTTCAGTACTTATTCATTGTCATTTTCCCCCTTTGTACTCGTGTTCCTCTCTGTCTCTCTCTGTTTCTTCATCTTCTTAAAGTAGATCCTTTAGCATCTCTTGAAATGCTGGTTTGGTGGAGATGTATTCTTTTAGCCTTCTTTTGTTTTGGAAACTTCTTATTTAACCTTCCATTTTGAATGAGAGCCTTGCTGGGTAGAGTATTCTTGGTTGTAGGCGTTTGTTTTTCATTGCTTGGAATATTTTTTGCCATTCCCTTCTGGCTTGTAGTGTTTCTGCTGAGAAATCTGATGATAGCCTTATTGGAGCTCCCTCGTATGTTATTAGTTGTTTCTCTCTTTCTGCTTTTAGGATTCTCTCTTTGTCTTTGAATGTTGGCATTTTAATTATGATGTGTCTTGAAGTGGGCCTGTTGGGGTTCATCTTCATTGGGACCCTCTGTGCTTCCTGGACTTGCATGATTCTTTCTCTCCTCATGTTACGAAAGTTTTCTGTCATTAGTTTTTTAAAGAGGTTTTCTATCACTTGCTTTTCTTCTTCTCCTTCTGGAATTCCTATGATACGGATATTATTACATTTCATGTTATCCTGCAGCTGTCTTAGAGCTTCTTCAGTCTTATGCAGTCTTTTTTCATTTTGTTGCACTGCCTGTGAGTTTTTGTCTACATTGTCCTCCAGCTCTGATCCGATCTTCTGCTTCCTCTAGCCTGTTTTTAATTCCTTCTACTGTGTTCTTCAATTCAGAGATCGTATTCTTCATTTCCTCCTGGCTCTTATTGATAGCTTCCATGTCCTTTTTGATGCTGGTATAATTCTCAGTAAGTTCCTTATAGTTCTTCTGGAGTTCACTGTAATTTCCCTGGAGTTCTTTGTAGTTTCCGCTGAGCTCATTCAGCTTCTCCATAATCCATGCTTTTGATTCCATATCTGATAGTTGGCTCCCTTCTATTTCATTTAGCACTCTTTCTGGGGACTCTACCTTTCCTTTCGATGGGGGGTTGTTTCTCTGTCTCCCCATTTTTGTGGCTCCTATTGTTTGTTGGTGCTTCTTAGAATGATCTGCACTTCCTGGATCTGCCCCTGGTGGTGTCAGATCCTGTACCAGTCTGGGCCTAGGCAGCCTGTTGGAGACTTCCAGGGATCTACTGCCTTTGTCTGGCTTCTTTAGTTGTTAATCTATTCAATCTGTGATTAGCTGTCAGGCTTAAGGACCGTGGGTGTGGCAGCTTAATTCCTGTAGGCAGGGCCTTTGCTTCCCCTCAGGCTGATGCCACTTGGCCGGGAATGGTCTGCCTGCAGTGTGGGGATGAGTCAGCACTGGGACCCAACTGGCCGCTTCCCCAGCTCTCCCCTCAAAGCCACCACAGCAGACTCTCCCCAAGCATTTCCAGTCCTCTCTGTCTTCCCTCTGCTTGTGCCCAGGGTTAGTGGGGGCAGAATATTTTCATATGTGATCCGCTTAAGAGCTCTTTTTCTCCAGCTGTTTCTCTCCGGCTAGCAAGAAACCCTGTGGCTTTTCGCTTTTCTCAGCTGGATACTATTTTACTTTCCACTCTGTTGCTGTAGGCTGGGAAGCTCAGCTGGGGATTTAGACCCTGCCCTTCTCAGGGGGAATCCCTGACTGCTGAGCTGTTTCTCAGTCCCTTCAGCTGCCACCCATGTGAGCCCAGCCAGCCCTTCCAGGTCTCTGCACTCCCTACTGGTCACGTTGTGATGTAGCGGCCTTTTCTGTCTCTCCGTGGTTATAAGACTTCTCTCCAGCTGGTGTTCAGTTGATTATTCCAGATGATTTCTCCAAAATTACATTGTAAATCCAGACTAGTTCTAGGAGGAAGTTAGTGTAGCTTCCACTTACTTCTCCGCCATCTTGTTTCTCTAAAATGCCAAATGTTAAAGATAAAGAGAGAATCTTAAAAGTAGCAAGAGAAAAGCAGAGGGTTACCCACAAAAGGGTGCCTATAAGACTATCAGCTGATTTTTCAAAATACGGTTTGCAGGCAAGAAGGGACTGGCAAGAAGTACTCAAGGTGATGAAAAGCAAGGACCTACAACCAAGATTATTCTATCCATCAAAGCTATTATTTAGAATGGAAGGGCAGATAAAGTGCTTCACAGACAAGGTAAAGCTAAAGGAGCTCATCTTCACCAAGGTATTATATGAAATTTCAAAGGGATTTAGTAAGAAAACGATCAAAATTATGAACATTAAAATGACAAACACAACTATCAACAACTGAATCTAAAAAATAAAAGCAAAGTCCAACTGAGTAAAGCAGAATAGAAATAGAATCATAGGTATGGGGATCATTTGGAAGGGTATCAGCTGGGAGGGGGAAGGGGGAGAAGTGGGGAAATGGTGCAGGGATTAAGAAGCATAATTGGTAAATACAAAATAGACAGGGGGAAGTTAAGAATAATATAGGAAAGGGTGAAGCCAAAGAACTTATATGCACGACCCATGGACATGAACTAAGAGGAGTGGGATTGCTGGAGGGAAGGTGGGTACTGGGGTGAGGGGAGCAAAGGGGAAAATCGAGACAGCTGTAACAACATAATAAATAAAATATACTTTAAAAAAAACCTCACACAATTCGATAAGGATTCAATTAAAAAATAGTCAGAAGGCCCAAATAAGCACTTATACAAAGATGTGCAGATAACCAACAGATACATGAAAAGATATTCAACATCACCAGCTATAACAAAAATGCAAATTAAAACCACAAGGAGATACCACTTCACACTGTTTAGTTTGGCTATTATCAATAAGAAAATAAATAATGAATGTTATAAAGGATGTGGAGAAAGGAAACCATCATGCACTGCTGGTGCAAATATAAATTTGTACAGCTTGTATGGAATACAGTATGAAGGTTTCTCAAAATATTAAGCTACTATATGACCTAGCAATCCCTCTTCTGGGTATCTACCTAATACGTTTGAAAACACTCATTCATAAAGCTATATGTACCCCTATATTCATTGAAGCACTATTTACAATAGCCAAGACAAGAAAACAAACTAAGTTTACTTCAGTGGATGATTGAATATATTCAATGGACTACTACTCAGCTCTAAAAAATAAAATGTTGCAATTTGCAACAACATGGATGAGTATTGATAGGATTATACTAAATAAAATAAGTCAGATAGAAAAGAACAATAATCCTATGGTCTCACTTCTATGAAAGATATAAAACAAAAACCAACAGACAAACAACAATAAATAAATTCTCATAGATACAGACAATTTGTAGTGGTTACCATAGCTTAAAGAAATTGGTGGTAGGATGACAAACAAAAAAGGGTTCAAATATAAGGTCATGAAAGGAGACTAGACTTCAGGTAGTGGGCACAAAATAGAGTATACCAATGTATATTATAACATATATATGTTGAGAGAGACTCTGGGTCCCTCGAAGTGGATGAAGAAACTACTCAGGCACTCTCCATCTGAGGAAGGGAGGGAAGGGGTTTTCTCTAGTGGAAAATTGCCCTTGTTTCTTTATTAGCCAGGGTTTTTATCCACTTTCCACATGCGGAGGTACTTTATGAAAATATGCAGCCCTTCCCCAAATGGTAGGGAGTGAAAGGGAAATGCAGATCAATATAAGGTTGAAACATCTAGGTATTTTACAAGGTGAAAAGCATTTCCTCTTATTTAATTGTTCTGTTCTTCACATTTTACTGACAAGGGTTTGAGGCTATACAGAGAAAAACAGAGCAGGTTCCCTTTTCCTTAAGAGCCACTTTTTATTTCTATTCTATTTTTAAAATCCCTTGGACGGTGGGATTCTGAGCAGGCCTGGAAGACAACCTGCAGGCTAAGGGCCCAGCTGGGGGCGGCTCCGCACAGTGGTCAGAGTCTTTTAAACCAAGCCTGTCTGCTTCCCACATCTCCCCATGCCTGTCTGTCCCCCACATCTCACCCTTCTTTATTAAGTTCCTGAGATATTGAGGTAAGGCCATTAAAATCTGTTACTTGTTTTTCATGTATTTTGTCATGAGCAAACAATTTGCAAAGATATCTCAACACACAGGGTATAACAATAACCAGAATGCATCCAATAGCTCCTATCACCCAAAATCTTAAATTTAGTTCATTAAACCAATTTTTAGGGTTGAGCCATTGTAAGTTTTCTTGCAAAGTTTGAAAAACCTTTTGTTCAGTCAGTTTTTTAATGTCCTGAACTTGCTGCTGGAGCAAACTAACTGCTTTACCTGGCCTTTAAGGTGAGTGGAAAAGGCCCATTTTAGATGACGCTGGACCTCCTCCCATGAATGCTGGCTGGAGTTCCATATTAAAGGGGTGACACAGAGTCTGGAAAACTCTGGATGACAGGTGAGCTGTTGGTGGGTGACTAGGGAATCCTGCCCGTCCCCAAGCCATATCATTGCAGACTACACGGCTGAAAGCTGAGTGAGGATTTCATGGTCAATCCGTGTTTGTTGGAGCATGTCCTGTGTGGAGTTAGTAAAGAGAATGTCTACTGCATGAGCTGTCTGAATGGACTCTGTCAGGGCAGTGGCAGTGGTGGCAGCTGTTGCTGCTACGGCAATAGCAGAGACAATGCATGCAACGAGAACACCTAGAAATCATTGCACTCACACCAGGGAAAGTGCATGGTTAATGGCTGTGAGTCCTCCTGGATCCTCCCATTCTCTGGTGACATTAACTGGCAGCCACAACTCGGCCTGTCTACGGATTATAAAAACAGTGGTTAAATTGAGCTGGGTAACATCACTGTGAGTAAGGCAGCTGGCATAAATGGAACCTGTTGAGGGAGTAAGGTTATATAAGTTGGAGACATTGTTATAAATCAGTCCATGTAGTCCAGGAGTGGCTAAAAAGAGATATGGGAGAGAAGTACAAACAGTAACCCAGGAATTATCAGTAATATCAAGAGTATAGGACATATATGCTCCTTTTGCCTCATATTGGACATGGCCTCTAAGACATTCAATAAACAGAAGGCCAATACACCACAAATTACCGTGCCAAGGGCTGGTATGTTCTGGAGCAACAATTCTAATGATTGGATCTCCCAACCCTCCTCTACTTCAGCCAAGGTCAGGGTATTTTTCATTAGGTTTTGCTGGACCATTACTGGTATACATGGACCATCCTGCACCCCTGTCTTGCACTATTAATGAGGTATGGGTAATTTGTTTAAATGAAGGCTCATCACCTCGACACAAAGTCCAAGCCACCGTGGTGGGAATTTGAGCCGTGGTCTGGCAAAGGGGACTATCAGGAGGGTTATTGCTGTTTCCATTTTGAGTTAGGTTAATTCCAACTGAACCTATTAGAAAGAAGTCAGTAGACAGTGAAGGGGAAGAGGCTGCTTCGACAATTGCGTAAGTATACCATTGAAATTTAAGGGGTAAACATAAAGTATTAGTTAGGATAGAAAAGCAGGCGGGTAATTCTTCTGCTAGAAAAGTGGTGCCTGCTAGGGCATAAGCCAATGTTTTTTTTCCTCCAGAGGCCCATCAGGTGGAAGCCATGTCCCCCTGTCCACTTAGTGTCATTAGAGGACAATGGGGGTTCTGAGTGCTACCAGGTTTGAAGTTTAAAAGTAGGTAGGTCCAGAACATTGCATCAATATATATGATGGGGCTATGATGGTAGGCCTAAGCCTCCAAATCAAGTTAGTAAGGCAATTATAAGTAATACCTTAGCCGAACTAGAAGACACTATGGTCATATAGGCCAGGAATCTATTTTCTGGTGTGTCCTCTGATTCGGTGTTTTGGAGAACCTTTTCAGCCTCTTTGTTGAGGGCTGTTAACTTTTCCCAAGTTATTCTAGGGGAAAGATTTTCTGCTTGCTTTTTTGCATTATGCTTCCAACGGCTTCAGTATTGGCAGCATCGCTCATCCATTGACATTTTGTTTAGTTGTTTTGTCACATTCTCCAGGCGCCTGACCTGCTTGTCCTGGGATGCTTTCCACGGGAGCAGCAGATGTTCGTCACCCATGGAATGGCTTTACTCACTTTGCAAGAAGCCACAAAGGACCTGTTGTGGTGGAAACACACGCATACCCTCTTCCCCATGTCAGTAAATCAACTGGGCCTTCCCAAGTTCCTTCCCCTTGAGGGTCCCAGTATAACACTAGGGGGCGAGTTCCCCTATCCTCTGGTGCATGGCAGCAAAAATGCCATTCAATAGCTGAAGTAAGAGAGTCATCACAGTTTAAAAAATTATAAGTATACACTGCTATCATAGTTAAATCTTTGGGAGAGGACTGCACACTCCCCCTTCTTTATTTTTTGAGAAGATTTTAAAAAGTATGATGGGCTCTTTCCGCAATGGCCAGGCCTGTGGGATTATAAGGAATGCCTGTTTTATGTTTAATATCTTATCTTTGTAGAAATTCCTGTGGAGCGAGCTACATAGCCTGGTCCACTATCAGTTTTTATTTGTTGCAGACATCCTAAGTAGCTGAACAACTTGAGCCAGTGTGGTTGAATATGCTTTGCTGACTCTCCTGCAAGAGCAGTGGGGTGTAAAGCTCCCCAATAGGTATCAACTGAAACATGAATATATTTAAGTTTTCCAAAAGGAGGGTAATGAGTGACGTCCGTTTGCCAAATTATTCGTGGGGCTAGTCCCCAAGGGTTTATACCCATGCTGGGGGGTGCCTCACCCACAGCCTGACAGTCTGCACATTCTCTGATAATTTGCTTAGCCTGGGAGCATGGAAGGCTAAATTCTCGGTGAAGCGCATGACTATTTTGATGATAAAACTGATGCGAGGCAACTGCCTTTTGAAAGGTAATTATGACACTTACTAAGGCATCAGCTCAGCTGTTGCCTTCTGCCATAGGGCCAGGAAAGCCTGTATGGAAGTGAACATTGGTGATAAACAAAGAGTGTTCCCTTTTATCCAATAGGTTTTGCAAAGACAAAAACAGATTGAGTAATTGAGGATCAAGAGACCCCTTAATTAGGGCCTGGTCTAGATGAATAACAGTATATACAATATACCCTGAGTCACAAACTAAATTTAAAGGCTCATGGGGCCACTGCTGCAGAGCCATAATGGCTCCTGCTAGCTCTGCCCATTGTGTAGTTGAGTGTCCATGGGTGACACAATGTTTTCATTCTAGGTCCTCTTCCCAGGTAATAGCAGTCTTGCCTGACTTTCCTGGCCCATCTACAAATATCGTCTTTGCTCCTGATATTGGGGTCTGGCTCAATTTATCCTTTAGCTGAATGTTTAATTTTGGAATATTTTGCAAAAGCTTGACAGAAGGAAGACTGAGTTCAATTTTTCCTACATAATCAGCCATAGCACACTGAAATTCTAAAGATTGACTAAACATTTGCTGTAAATAAAGCTGCGTGAGAGGAACATGAATGACCGCTGGGTCTTGGCCAAGAAGTTGCTGGGTCCTCTCATGAACCTTGACAATTAAGTGTCAAAGAGATGATATATAAGTGGTGATAGTGCATTAAGGCTGATGAGGGAGAAATAGCCATTCGATCATGCTTAGGTGTGGCTACAATTGGCCTATTAATCCAGTAGGAGTACTTAAGGTTGGAAAGCAGAAGAGCCTGACAGGATAGTGAGGGCTAGTTCTTTCTAGCTGCTGATTACTGATATGCTGATTGACAAGGTTTAACTCTTCTATTGCCTGTGGAGACAGGGTCTGAGGATAATTAAGATCAGAGTCTCCTTTTAAGGTGTTAAAAATATGAGTTAATTGGTGGGTAGTAAAGCCAAGGCTAGGCCATATCCAGTCGATAGTGCCTAACAGCTGTTGGAGATTATTAAGAGTTAAGGGCCTTGGCGGAATAATTTGAATTACTAGAGGCCGAATAGTTCTATGAGAGATCACATAACCTAAGTACTTCCAAGGCATTGACTGCTGTGCCTTTTCAGGTGCAATTTGTAAGCCTGCTTGGGCTATAGATTGCTGTAAATGAGCAAAGGTATTTGCTAATTGCCCTTGAGATTGGGCAGCAACCAGAATATCGTCCATATAATGGTATATGATGGACCTGGGATGCTGCTCTCTAGTGGGCTGTAAAGCCTGATGTACAAAATGCTGACAAATAGTAGGACTATTTAGCATGCCTTGTGGCAAGATTTTCCACTGGAACTATTGCAGCGGCTGAGAATTATTAAGCACTGGGATGGAGAAAGCGAATCGCTCTCTCTTTTTCTGCTAGAGGTATTGTAGAAAAACATTCTTTTAAATCTATGACTAAGAGTGGCCAGTCTTTAGGTATGCAGGCTGGGTTAGGGATGAATCGGTTGAAGAATTTCATTAATTTTTCCAAGGTCATGTACAAGTCTCCATTTTCCAGATTTTTTAGGAACTACAAAGATTGGACTATTCCAGGGGCTATTATAAGGTTCTATATGCCCTGCCTCAAGTTGTTGTTAAACTAATTCATGAAGTTTTTCTAATTTCTCCCCCTTTTGTGGCCACTGGTCAACCCACACCAGCATGTCTTTAAGCCAGGTGAGAGGTAGAGGAGATATTGGGACAGTGGCCATTAGGGAAAATGTGATAGGGTAATTTTCATTTCCCATTGAGTAAGAAGGTCTCTTCCCCATATATTTAATGGGGCTGGGAGGACATAGGGTTGAATACGCCCCTCTTGGCCATCTGGGCTGTAACACTGAAGTGACCAGGTGCTTCTCTTAGGCTAGGAAAGACCTCCTATATCTGTTAGGGGAGTATCAGCCTCTATTAGGGGCCATTCCAAGGGCCAGAATTGGTTAGAAATCACTGAAACATCAGCCTCGGTATCTAATAATCCAGGGGAGACTTTACCCTTAATTTTAACCTCAATTATAGGTTTATTTAATTGAATAGAGGTTGTCCAAAAGACAGATTGATTATTTGCACTTCCAACATTCCCCTCTCCCTGCACAGCATTCTGGGTTTTAGGTACTGTATGGGGGAGGAGAAGGAGCTGCGCTATACAGGTGCCTGGAGCAATAACATGATATCCTGAAGCCTGCAGCATTATTTCAATTTCTCCTTCATAGTCTGAATCAATAATACTTGGTTGAACTAAAATTCCTTTAGTAGTGACACTAGATTTTCCTATAATTAGTCCTACTGTGCCTTTAGGCAATGGCCCCCATACCCTGGTAAGAACCAGGGAAATTTGATCCTGTTCCTTTAAGATTAATTCCAGGGTGGAGACCAGGTCCATTCCTGCACTTCCCCCTGCTGCAGCGCTGAGCTCTGCTACTCAGCACCTCCATGTCCAAAATAACTGGCTGCCTGTCTCTACAGAGCTCCTGTTGTGGGTTGGGGCACCGGAGCTCGGGCCCCCTGTCTATTTCCCTGTTGTTGTAAGGGGTTGCCATCCTTATCGAATTTTGATTGGCACTCATTGGCCCAATGCTTGTCTTTTCGGCAATGGGGGCACATCTGATTAGAAGCTCTTGGTTTTTCTGAATTCTTAGGTGCAGAACAGTATTCTTGCTGCATATGGCCAGGCTTGCCACACCAAAAGCATTTCTGGTTTGTAGAAATGGCAGTGGCTAGCAAGGTAGCCTTGTGCTCCTCAGTCCCTATATTTTGGCATGCTTTTAAATATTGCCCTATGTCAGTAAAAGTAGATTTTACTGGGGTTAGCACCTTTTTACAATCATTATTGGCATTTTCATAAGCTAGCTGAAGTGATAAGGTCTGAGCCACCTCCTGGCTTTATACCTGCCTTTGAATTCCTTGTTGCAATTTATCTATAAAATCCATATACGCTTCTGTGGCCCCTTGGCAAATGTTAACATATGAGTTGGGACCACAGACATTGGATTCCAGGACTCGCCTTCATGCCTTCAAGGCGATTGCCGATCACTGGGCAAAAACCCGAGGATCTAAAGCGGTTTGCACGTTGGCTGTATTATACATGCCAGTACTGGTGAGCATTTCAAATTCAATAGGAGTTTGGTGGTCTGTGTTTACTGCTGCTTGGTGACAGCAGCGGTCAGTATATTCAGTGAGCCAAATTGTGTATTGAGCTGGAGTGAGAACGGTTCTAATTAAGCTCTTCCAGTCACAGGGAGTCATAGTGTACCCCTCTGTTAGTGCCTCAATTATTCCAGATGTAAAAGGGGACTGGAGCCCATTCTCTTCAACACTCTTTCTTAGTTCTTTGAATATTTCCAAAGGTAAGGACTCATTAGTTACTTGTCCTCTCTGGCCTTGCCTCATGATTATGGGAAAAGCTGAAATAGCTTTCCAATCACCAGCTTTTGCTGCTTCCCACAGGCAGCTGTGCATAGCTACAGGGGTTTCATTAACAAATGATAGAGGGCAGCAGCAGGGGTGGGGGCGCTGGCATGGGCCAGCTTTCAGGTTCTTTGTCCCAGGGCAGGAGAGGCGCCATGGGCAGGGTGGTCCTAGCTTACACAACCCCTGTGGGTGGCGGATTTAATGCTTTCTTGGCAAAGTTCTCATTATAGATATTTAATCTCTCCTCTTCCTTCTCCTGAATATTCGAGATGGCGGGATTGTCCCCCAAACTGAAAATTTCCTCCCCGCTTACTTTGCTTTTAGTTTTTACGGAAGGAATATGCAGGGGAGTTAATGCTGTATGAATTATACCCCAAGTAACTAAATTCTGATGACCTACGGGGATCCAGTTCTCCTGGAGACATTTAAGTTTCTGTCCTACTGTTTCTAAACCTCTAAATCATATGACCCTTTATCTGGGAACCAGGGACAGTGTAGATTCACTGCTCATAATAGATTGAGTAAATTCCTTTTTCCCACCTGACATTCTGCAGCTTTTAAAAACTGAAAGAGCCAGCGGAAGTAAACATCCTGTTCTTTAGAGAGACCCGGCCCCATGATAGAAAGAAAACAGAAACAGAATTTTTATGAAAGAGAGTTATTTAGCTCTCTCTCTCTCTTATATATAAATCCTAAATTGGGAAACGCCACGGGGATGGGGCTGTGATTGTTTTTACAGTGTGCCTAGCATTGTGTTGACTTTGTCTTCCAGCTGGTGGGAAACCTAGTGTTTCTGTCCCAGCCCACGTTCCAGCTTATCCTGTCACGGGAGTCTTGTATATCGGCAAGTACCCCTAGCAGGCATGTTAACAACTCGTCCCGTGCCCGCAGTGTTGTGCTGTT
Source organism: Furipterus horrens (assembly GCF_987537825.1). NCBI lineage: Eukaryota > Metazoa > Chordata > Mammalia > Chiroptera > Furipteridae > Furipterus > Furipterus horrens. Next base: position 98,924,200 of record NW_028327173.1, read on the forward strand.
TTTTTGAGAGAAGAGAGAGTGAAAATGAATGTGAGTATATAGAAAGGAACAGAACAGCTGAGACGTTTTTAGAAAAGAAAGGAGAAAATTTAGAAAAGAAAAGAAAGCTCCCTTCCTTTAGGTAGACATGTTGGCGGCCTTACCAATGAAGACGATGACTTGGCCAATTCTCCCCTCTGTCTAGGCGTACTGTCCACAGTCCTCGGCTCGTAGCCCATGGCACTTCAGCGAGTCCTCTGCCCCACATTGGGTGCCACCTGAGAGAGACTCTGGGTCCCTTGGGGTGGATGAAGAAACTACTCAGACTCTCTCCATCTGAGGAAGGAAGGGAGGGGGTTTTCTCTAGTGGAAAATCACCCTCTTTTCTTTATTAGCCAGGGTTTTTATCCACTTTCCACATGCGGAAGTACTTAAGGAAAATGTGCAGCCCTTCCCCAAATGGTAGGGAGTGAAAGGGAAATGCAGATCAATACAGGGTTGAAACACCCAGGTATTTTACACAAGGTCAACCTGCCAGCCAAGGGCCCAGCGGAGAGCACCTCTGCACAGTGGTCAGTCTTTTAAACCGAACCTGTCTGCTTCCCACATCTCCCCATACCTGTCTGTCCCCCACAATATGTTATTGTTAACCAATGTCATCCCAATAAACTTAATTTTTTAAAAGTAGTTAAAACATTAAAAAAAAAAGAAATCTCAAGAGAAACTCAAAAATATTTTTAATTAAATGAAAAGGAAAATACACCTTAGCAAAATTTGTGGGGCTCAGTGAAAGCAGAGCTTAGACAAAAACTTATACATAGAATGCATATATTAGAAAATAAGAAATCTAAAAATCAGTAACCAGATACTTCCCCTTAAAACACTAGAAAAAGAAGAGCAAATTAACTCCAAAGTAAGCAGAAGAAAATAAATAAAAATTAGAACAGAAATCAGTGAAATTAAAAACCAGAACTCAATGGAGAAAATCAACAAACTCATTAGCTGGTTCTTAGAAAAGATTGATAAAAGAGGTAAGCCTCTAGCCAGGCTGATAGAAAAAGTAAAAGAAAAAAAAGAAAAGAAAGGAAGACACAGACTATACTGGGAAACACAATTTTTGTTGAGTTAGATCTGACACTTATTTTTGACTAACTTCTGGCACCTGAATCCTAAAATGGTGTCAGTTTTTTTCTATCACATCAACTTTTTAAGGTATAGGATACCCTCTCTTGGTCCCAAAAATCATACAGAATGTACATACGAAGGAAAATAAAGAAAATATTACCTGAATATACTGTTTATTTAGAGTTATTTTATTCATATCAGAGAAGGAAAACTCTGATTCCAAAAAACCTCCGCTGCCTTGCGGCATACCTCTTCAGGGGAAAGGCTAAGGGAGTAAACCCCGACAGAAAATCCGGAGCCGGAGTCCCTAAGGCGGTTTGACCTTGTAGTCAACACCGGCAACTCCTGCGGCGCACCTGAAGCCAAGCTGTATTGACTCCGTCTTTCCCTTGGATCCTTCAGCTGCGAAGAGAGGGGGGGTCTGCTGCATGGGCAACAGCAGACCCTCCATATCACCCTGCCCAGGCTCTGTAGCTTCAGCTCCACTGGAGAGGACACTCCAGCGTCATCGCAAGATGTCGATTCAACACGGGAGGAGACAGATACCGTGTCACTCCCGAGTCGGACTGCACAGCCATTCTCGGCGGTGCAGATAGACTCTTAAGAAGCTGCACCATCGTCTCTCGAGACGGACGGCTGCCGACGACGACGATTTTATTCATATAAAGGCTATATATTGTTACTGTAAGTAAAATTGTGTACAAGTAGTAAAGTTCTGCTACCAAACATACATATTAGGGTATTTTATCTTTTCAAATGACAGACTAGGAAACGACAAAATGAGATACTTGAAACAATCTTCTTCAGTTGGCAAAGCTTTAACAAATTGCTTCACGAGACCCAGTTTTATGTGCAGAGGTGGGAATGTGATCTTCTTTCTGTCAACAAGTGGTTCGTGAAGAATGTTTGGATCACCAGGTTTGAGGTCAGATCTTGGAGGCCAATTGGACTTCACCCAATGCTTCTCATGAGCTCCGCTGTCCTACATACATGGAAAACGGGGATACTTGGTGTATCCACATTGCTGACCAAGAAGGAAGCAGACCATTTTAAGGCCAACACAGATGATCCAATTGTGCTTGTGATATTGCAACAGATCAATTACTCTCTTTATGTCTTCATATTCTTCACAAACTGAATGGCCAATTGGGACTGCACCAAGTAAATTGCCATTGTTGAGGAGGACACATCTCAAGCCCTGCTTTGAGCTATCAATGCACAGTCGCCATTCAGTTGTGTTCTAGATTAAAATTCCCAATTCTTCCATTAAACCATGTGTGTTATGGCAATACACAAAGCCACCATCACTTCAAAAGTACTGCAGAAATGCACTTTATCTTGATCAAAAGTAGGATACCTTCACTCCTTTTTCAAGCAAGTTTTTCTTGTGCAGTCTTGATGCTAGGAGTTCTGAAGCCTTTTTGGATAGTCCCAAATCTTGTGCCAAATCATTCAACTTATGCTGATCAAATCCCTTACAAACTGAGTCATCTTCAATTTCAAAATCTTCATCATTGCTGTCATTTAGTTCTTCACTATACTCCAGTTTTTCAAAAGAGGGTAGTTCAATGAAATATGGCACTAGGATTTCAGCTGAATGAGGCACTGGGTGTATAGCTGACAGTATATTAGGATACTCTATTTTACATTTATTTTTCTTGTTATATCCTGACGTTTTTACTATACAAAAGTAGTAATCACTTGAATGATCTCTGGACTCACGCCAAACCATAGGTATACCAAATGGCAATTTATCACGTGTTCCCTTCATCCACATTCATAAACTCTCAACACATTGCTTGCACACCTTGTGAGAGGCCCAAGAAATCTTAATCACCAAGTTTTACTTTAAAATATGCAAAATAGGCTTGCCTGACAAATGTACTGATATTTGTCCTTTGGGAATGGTGAAACTGCCACAGATATAACAAAACGAGTCAGGGTTGTTTAGGCACTTACAATGAGAAATAGCAGAGGCAGACATGATGTGAAGGAAAGTAAATAAGTACATGTGTAAATTTAAAAAATTAATTCTGCCAACACCTTTATACAGACAAGAACTTGGACTAAACTTCAGAATACGATTCACTATATAGAGTGGCATACAACCTCTCACCACACTGTCTTATGTGTAACTGAATAGCTTAGACAAGTATAAACCTGTCCCTGGTGTCCAAGGTCATCCCCCACACCTCCCCACTCGAGGGAGGTTTGCTCTCAACCAATAGGAAAAAACTAGTGCTTCACTCGATCCAGGCTCAATCCAGCCTAGTGTGGTTGCATTAAGATACACTTTACAGAAAAAAATTGATGTGATAGAAGGAAACTAACTACAGTTTTGAAATCACCATGCCTATTTAAGTATAAAACAGCTGAAAAATCAAAATCAACAGGAATTATGTTAAAAATTGTTCCCCTGTGTTATTAATCTCATCAATAAAAGAGGGAACATCACTACAGAACTTATGGACTTTTAAAAGATAATAAAGGGCCCTGGCCAATGTAGCTCAGTTGGTTGAAATGTCAACACATATCCCCAAAATTTACAGATTTGATTACTAGTCAGGGCACATACTTAGGCTACAGGTTAGATCACCAGTCAGATCGTATGGGAGGCAAACAATAAATGCTTCTCTCTCTCTCTTTCTGTCTCTCTCTCTCTGTCTCTCTCTGTCTCTCTCTCTCTCTCTCTCTCTCTCTCTCTCTCTCTCTCTCTCTCTCTCTGTATATATATATATGTTTCTATCCCTATTTCTATCTCTCTCTCTATCTCAAATCAGTGAACATATTTAAAATTTTTTGAAGATAATAAAGAAATATTATGCACAACTTTATGCTCACAAATTTGATAATCTAGATAGAATAGACCAATTACTTGAAATACATAATCTGTGAAAACTTACATGTGAAGAAATAGACAATTTGAATAGACCTATATTCATTAAATAAATTGAAATAATAACAACTTTTTAAAACAGAAAGCACAATATCCAGATGGATATACTGGTGAACTGTAAGAGAAATTTGGGAGACAAATTATATTAGTTCTCTATAAGATCTTTTAGAAGTTAGAAGCAAGGTTAATATTTTCTGACATTCAAAATGAAACAAAGACATCACAAGAAACCTATAGAACAATATTTCTCATTAACATAAATGTAAAAATCCTAAACAAAGTATTATTAAATTGAACTTAATATAGAAAAGGAGGTATGCATCACAACCAAATGATATTTATCCAAGGTATGTATAAACAGAATTTTTAAAATGACATGATCATGTCAATAGATGCAGAAAAAGCATTTGATAAAATCCAGCATCCACTTATGATAAAAACTCTCAGCAAAGTGGGAATAGAGAAAATATACCTCAACGTAATAAAACCCATATGTGAAAACCCACAGCCATCATCTTATGCAATGGGTAAAAACTAAGTGTTTCCCTTAATATCAAGAACAAGACAGGGATGTCCACTTTTACCACCCTTATTCAACATAGTAATGGATGTCCTGGCTACAGCAATCAGAAAGGGAGAAAAAATAAAAGGTATTCAAATGTGAAAGGAAGAAGTAAATTTGTCATTATTTGCAGATGACATGTTACTGTATATAGAGGACCCTAAAGATTCAACTACTAGAACTGATATATGAACTCAGAAAAGTAGTAGGATATAAATATGCAGAAATAAGTCTCACTTTTATACACCAATAATGAACTCACAGAAAGGGAAACTAAAAAAAAAAGAACAATTTTAGGGACTTCTGGCCAAGATGGAGGCCTAGACTGACACACTCTATCTCCGTCCACAACTAAGAAGGACTACAACTACCACAAAAACAGAAATAACCAGAAGTTCCAGAAAATAAAGCTACATGGAAGTCCAATGTATGAAGTTATAGTAGTCTCTCTCTATATCGCGGTTCACTTATCATGGCCTTACTGTATGGCGAGATTTTTAAAAATATTATATTTAATTATTTATTGCAGATTTTTTGCTATATCGTGGGATTTTGTGGTACAGTATACATATGTTGTTAAAGTTACATAGGTTTAAGAGTGTAGAATATGTTTAAGAACATAAGTAGTGTTTATAAAAGTGTGTAAAATGTTAATAAGGAAGTGGGAAAGGTTAATAAGAAACTGGGAACAGTTTATAAGTGTGTGGGAAGGGTCTATAAAGCCTTAATATAAATACTAAAATAAATGTACGGTTCCTACTTCGCGGATTTTCACCTATCGCGGGGGGTGAGTCTATAACTTAATACACGCGATAAGTGAGGGAATGCTGTATAAAGAAGTGGTGCTTGTCCGGACAGGTAGGAGGGGTGAACCTAGGGTGGAGAGGTCAAGCGGTGACAGTGGCAGGAGAGTGGTAAGCACAGACACCCACATTAAAAGGGAGGCAAGAAGAGTGGGAAAAGAATTATAGGTATGGAGAACATTTTGGGAGGAGGTCAGCCAGGAGGGGGAAAAGGGAGGGAGATGGTACAGGAATTAAGAAGCATAGTAGGAGGGAGTGGAGTAGATAGGAAGATGTTGAGAAGAACTATATATACAACCAGTGGGCATGGACTAAAGGGGTGGGCAACTGGGGAGGGTGTCACTGGGTGGAGGGGTACAAAGGAAAAAAATTTGTGACTACTATAACAGCATAATCAATAAAGCATATTAAGAAAAACAATTTTATTTACAATTGCATCAAAAAAAAATACCTAGGATAAACTTAACCAAGAATAAAAAACCCATACTTGGAAAGTTATAAGACATTGAAGAAAAAAACAAGAAAATACAACTAAGTGGAAACATATACTGTGTTCATGAATAGGAAGAATTAACATCATTAAAATGTCCATACTACCCAAAGCAATCAATAGGTTCAATGCAATTCATATCAAGATATCAATGGCATATTTACAGATCTATAACAAATATTACAAAAATGTATATGGCACCAAAAATGACCCCAAATAGCCTAAGCAATCTTGAGAAAGAAGAACAAGGTTGGAGGAATTAAAATACCTGGTATCAAAGTATACTATGAGGCCACTGTAATTAAAGCACTATGGTACTGGCATAAGAAAAGACACATGGATCATTGGAACAGAATAGAGATCCCAGAAACAAATCCATGTCTCCATAGTCAATATTAGACAAAGGAGTCAAGAGTATACAGTGGAGTAAAGACAGTCTCTTCAGTAAGTGGTGTTGGGAGAACTGGACTAGTACATGCAAAAAAAATTAAACTAGATCATCATCTTAGATGCACTAGAATAAACTTAACATGGATAAAAAACCTAAATCTAAGTCATGATACCATAAAAATCCTAGAAGAAATCACAGGCAGTACAATTTTGGATATCTCGCTTAGCAATATTTTTACTGATATATCTCCTGGGGCAAGGGAAATAAAGGAAAACTAACAAATGGGACTACATCAAATTAAAAAGCTCCTGCATATCTAAAGAAACCAGCATCAAAATGAAAAGAGAACCGACTATATGGGAGAACATATTTGCCAATGATACATCATACAAGGGCTTAATGTCCAAAATATATAAAGAACCAATATGACTCAACAGAAGGAAGACAACCCAATTAAAAATGGGCAAATACCTGAATAGACACTTCCCAAGGAGAACATACAGATGGCCCATACACATATGAAAAAATGCTCAACATCAGTAGCCATCAGACAGATGCAAATTCAAACCAGAATGAAATATTACCAGACACCTGTGAGAGTGGCTATCATTAATAAATCAACAAACAACAAGTGGTGTTAATGGTGTGGAGAAATGGTAACCCTAGTGCACTATTCGTAGGAATGCATACTGGTGAAACCACTGTTGAAAACAGTATGGAATTTCCTCAAAAAAACTAAAAATGGAACTGCCTTTTGACCCAGTGATCCCACTGCTGGGAATATACTTTGAGAATCCTGAAACACCAATTCAAAAGAAATTATGCACCCCCAGGTTCATAGCATTGCTATTTATAATAGATTTGGAAACAGCCTAAGTGCCCATCAGTAGATTAGTGGATCAAAAAACTGTGGTACATTTACACAATGGAATACTCTGCAGCAGAAAGAAAGGAATTCCTACCCTTTGTGACAGGATGGATGTGACTGGAGACTATTATGCTAAGTGAAATAAGCCAGTCAGTGAAAGATAAATACAATATGATCTAAATTATAAGAGGAATATAATTAACAAAATAAACTACTGAGCAAAATAGAACCAGAGGCATAGAATCATGGAAAAGACTAATGGATGTCTGGGGGTGGAGGTGGGGGCTGATTAAAGGAAGGTGAAGGGACTAGTCAAAGAACATATATGAAGGACCCTTTGATATGGACAACAATGAGGGGACTGATTATGGAATTGGGAGGACAGTCTGGGTTGAGGGAGGTGAAAGGGGAAAAAGTGGGACAACTATAATAGCCTAAACAATAAAACATTTTTTTTAAAGTAATGGGTGCCCAAGCAAAAGAGCCCGACATTGATATTGGCTGTGCAACAAACATCAGATATAGATCCTTCTGAATTTTTGGAAAGGATCTAGAAGGCCTATCAAAAGCACACTTATGCTAACCCAGAGCTACCAAAAACTGTCCAGATGGTAAATAGGACCTTTATTGGATAAAATGAGCTGGATATCAAAAGGAAACTTCAATGTTTAGATAGAGAATTGGGAATGAATTCCTCCCAGCTGGTGGAGTTAGCCTTTAAAGTTTATAATGCCTGGGAAACAAGAAAATTAGAACAAGCCACCATTTTCTCAGAACATAGTGTGAGGAATCCAGAAGGAGAGATGGAACTTGAGAGGAAGGAGGAAAGACCTATTAGGTGCCAATCAATGTGCCAATTGCAAGGAGGAGGGTCACTGGAGAAGAGAATGCCAAAACTCAAACAGGAAAATAAAGAGGATGGAAAACCTTGCTGAGAAATGCTAGAAAAGAAAGGGGAATCTGATTACCAATGGGAGGCCCAAGGGCTCCCAAGACATCTCCCAAACTACTACTATTTACCCACAGGAGTTCCAGATACAAGTGATGGTGGGGAACAAGCCAATTGGTTTCCTTATAGACACAGGAGCTATGTACTCAGTGCTAAAGACAAAGTAAACCAACAAAAGTTCAGATGCTGTAGTGGTTACTAGAGTGACTGGACAATTTCAAAAACAGGTGTTCCTTCAACCCCTAGTAATGCCTATTTGGGGATCAAAAGCTAATGCACTTTTCTCTACATGCCAGATTGCTGGGCTGAGATTTCTTTGTAAAATTACATGCCCAAGTAACTTTTTCTCCTGAGAAGCAGCAATTATGTGTAGAAGTCCAGCTGGAACATGCTCTCCAGCTCCAGGCACTCTCAACTTACCCAGAAGGACCAAGATAAACTCTTCTCGCCTAAGATCTATGAGCAGGTCAATCAAACCTTTTGGGCCAACAGAACCCCGGGTGGAGTGGTTAACAGCCAGTCCATCCACAATACTCATCCTACGGTGCCCAATCCTGCCATTTTGTTTGGCAACTGAAATGGGACTTGACAGACTACCACAATCTTAAACCTGGCCATCCTGCTCCCAGACTCAGTCCTTTAGCATGATTGCTTGGACTAACCACTGATAGCACCAGACTGAGAATTATATACAGATGGGAACAGCTTCATGGAAAAAGGACAATGACACGCCAGGTTTAGACTTCCTCACAGCATTAAAAGTGACAACGGACCATTGTTCACTTCAGAAGATTGGACAGCCATCTTGGAGACCTCAATCTTTGGGAAATAGTGAGAAAATGAACCATACAATAAAGAAGACTCTGGCAAAAATATGCCAGGAGAAATAACTGAACTTGGACCAGGGATTCTGTATTGCCTTGTTCTTAATTAGTGTAGCACCCAGAAGTAGGGCTGAATTGACCCCTTTTGAAATAGTGTGTGAGAGACGCTTCCAAGTCTCTGTTTTAGGAACACCCCCTTTAGATTTAGAGCATGAGTCAAAAATTAAATAATATGAACAACTTTTAGGGCTAACACTGACCATTTTGCCCATTTCAGGTCCATCTCTCCATTTTACAAGCCCTTACACCCATTCCAGCCAGGGGACCAAGTCTTACTAAAGACCTGGAAGAGACTCAAGGCCCTGGAATCCACCACACATGGAAAAATAGGCACCACCTGAGGAGGAATTGGACCATGCCGCTGTGGATGATATTGAAAGGGAAAACTCAACCTGCAATCCTGAAGGAGATTTAAAATTTCTCTTTTGGAAAGGGATGGTGGCTCTCAAAGCTAAATTCTTCCTTTTCTTTCTTCATTTCCCAGGTGGTGGCTTGGGTGTAGGGGAGGTGTCACCAAAATCCCAATTCCACAAAAAAGATATAGCAAGGACAACGGGGAGGGATATGATTGCTGGAGAAGCAGTGGGCTGGGGGGTGGGGGGAGCAATGGGGGAAAAATGGGACAACTGTAATTGAAAAACCAAAAAATAAAAGAAAAAAAAAGATATAGCAAGGACTAGAAAAGCCTGTATTTAAAGAAGTTATAGGATGTGTTTGCAAACTGAAGGACCTTTAGTTTCCTGATATGGAGTTAGGGTATGGTCCTTTCCATTGTTAAGAAGAACAGGACTGAAAGTGAGTTAGGTTAAAATGGTTGTTTCTGAATGTATGATTGACAGGGGGGGAAGCCTTCCTATTCCCTTCTGTAACATGGCAGAATGGGGAAGTGCTGACCTTGGAAAAGGATGGGATTGGCTAAGAAGAAGAACCCTTCCAGAGCACATAGAATTTTGAGCTGGGAGACTTAAAAAAGAGGGTAAGGAGAAACATGCAGTTCTTCACATCTGTGGTCCTGTTGGTAAGTGGGACTGGAGCACTTGTGGACTGGCAGGCACTGGAAGATGCATGGCCAGGTGATAGGTTGTCCCCCACCCCTGGCATGGGAAGCAGTGGCAGCTGGTGGCATGGGCCATGTGAGACTCCAGAAAGGAGCCTGACACCTAAAAGTGATGGGAAAAGAGGCAAAAAAGCTTGGAGGATGACTAGCAGCCTCCTGCAGTTTCCCAAAGGATGGTACTTTTAAATGGGAGAAGAAACTCCAGGTGCAGCCTTGGACAAATCTGCCAGTGGGTTGCGTGGTTTTTCCTCTGGATGTTCTGGAGGGGAGGGGAACTGAGGCAGAAGCATGACATTCTTCTAAAATTGTATAGCTTTTGAATAAACAGTCTCTTTACTTTTTCACCAAACTTCTGCCTTCGGAGTTTGCCTATGAGTGACAGGCAGTAGAACCCCATTTCTGTTCAGTAACATTAAGACACAATGCCTTATGAAAATGATTTAGGTTAGGTTTCTGTCCAACAAAATTGGAATTTTTCCTCTGGTATACATCAAGTATCTTCTTGGTAAACTGCTCATTTACTTCATTTGTAGCAATTACATCAATTATCTATCACTGCAGTTCCATTATTACCACTCTCCCTAAAGCTTCTGATGGTAATTCTGTCTATCTTTGCTCTATCACTTAAGTACCATCAACCAGCCTCCGCCACTTTTAGGTAAAGAATATCCATCATCATCTCTGGCATATAGATGCCAGATACATAGTCTTTTGAAAGATGCTGGTGCTCTCTTGTCAACTGAATACTTTGGTTAAGGGAGTGCCATCCAGACCCTGCTGGGAAAGGAAGTGAAAAAGGAAAGGGACATGATTAGAAGGTTGCTAATCAAGTTGTACCTAATAGGCTCCATTCCAAATTTCCCATTTTCTTGGGCCATTCAGAAGGTTCCAGTATTTAAGTCTCTCTGACTTTAGGTTCAGGCTTGAATTAGCCAACAAAGAAGACTCAAGCCAACACATTAAATTCCAAATCATGAATGTATTTACCAATGACAACATATACAGCCAAATCAAGCCTTGTATTTCATTTCTACTGGTCTAGTAGCCTCATAACACATTCTTTTTTTAAAAATCTATTTTATTGATTATATTGTTACAATAGTTCCAATTTTCTCCCCTTTACTCCCCTCCACACCGCATCTCCCTCCCCCAGAAATCCGCCCCAAGTCCATAACCAAGGTTCGTAAAAAATAACTATTCCTCCCTCTCAGATATTAAGACCCTTTGTAATCTTGTAAAGGACAATGGGTGAAGGTCTCGAGCTCCTCTAGCTGCTTCAAGCTGGACATGGTCGTCGTCCTACCTACCCTTGGGTCCAGAAATCCCTAATAATAGTGGGGGTGTAGAGGGGAGGGTGGCCTTCCCACATGGGGAAGGATCGTGCAGACTCCAGGTCAGTTGGCTGTCCCCGGACAACGGCGTGCTTGGTTTAACAGGCTGGCATCCTTGTCGTGTTCTGGGGGCAACAGATTTGGCGAAAAGGGTTAAAAGACATCATTCAATCCATAACCACTAGATGACAAAAGTCGGGGATTAATTTTTCAATGTTCCACATTAGGAGAAAAAAGAAAAAGAAAAAAGAAAAAAAGGGCTTCTTTGGAGGAAGGTGTGCTAGGCACATCTCACCTGTCCAATACCCTTTTGCCCATTATACTTAGTTTGGGCTGAGGGAAATAGTTTAGGTTTCCCCCCTCTCAGACCTCTGGGTCCTTTCTGTCCAAGCCATTAGGATAGAAAAGAGAAACCAGTTTTAAAGTAAAGCCCACAGACCACCCCATTCTTCACCAACCCAGCCATTTAGTTCAGCCAAACCATTGAGTCTCAGGAGGCAGCACTGCAGAGAGGATTAAGTGAGGCTTATGCGTACAGACAATCACTCAGGTAATATGGTCATAGGCTTATGCCCTTTGAAAACAGAAAACACATGTTAATTTATGTAACATAACCCACAAAGAAGTCTCTAAACCTGTAAGACTGTCTTATTGGGAAGACATCCAGTTGCAAGGCACTTGACATTCTACTTGCCTGCAACTTGAATATCTTTGATGATATCACAGACATGGTTTAATTTTCAAGTGAAACCATATTTTAAATGAGAAGACACTTTTAAGACGGTTAGTTGCCCTACTTTATAGTCTACTACTGATCATTGTGATTTTCCTTGAATAATGATTTTTCTCCCTAAGATTACCCTCCTTGTCATTAAAGGGACTATATTAAGTCCATTTTTAATTTATCCTGTTCATTTGCATAAACATAACAAGAGCAGCAAATGATCGCTTATGATCTTTCATTCTGCTTTGCTGGAACTTACACAAGGAACATTTAGGGTGACCCTCAGCCTGCTCTTCAGGGCACAGAAACTGAGCCACATACCTGACATTCATCCTTGCCTGTACACACCTGTCCTTTCCAAGTCTTTCTGGTTTTTCATTGTGCCTTAAGGTCCCTTCTAGCCATCTTTCAGGAAAACAACCTTCATTACTTCCCTGGAAAGATTGCTGTGGACCGCACAACCAACCATGGTACCAGGCCTTTTATCTCACGGGCTTTTATTACCTTTGAAAGTCATTCCCAGTTCCTCAGGGCTTTTTGGTAACAACCTGAGCCCAAGTATGTCTCCTTTAGGTTTGACATTCCAGTCAAAGACTTGGTCAAAAAGAAGAAAAAAAAAAAGGAACCTCTATTAACAACTGGTCTTATTAGTTCTATGCAAAGAAACTTATGTCATTACTTACTTGTTTAGAATGCCAAACTCTGGAGGGATCAGATAGGGAGAAAAATATACAACGTGAGGGAAAATCTTTGTCCTAATATTCACTGAACTGGCATTTCCATTCTTCATATTTTCATTTTTCCCCCACTAAAAAAAATTTTTTTGTTTGTTTTTTCATTACCGTTGTCTCACTTTTTTCCCCCTCTTGCTTCCCTACACCGTGCCCCTCCCTTCCCCCACATTCAGTCCCCACTCAGTTGCCCATGTCGGTGGGTCATTTATACATGTTTTTTGACTTGACCGTTCCCCTTCTTTCCCGCTTCTCTCCCTCCCACCTCCCCCTTTGCTACTGTTAGTCTACTTCTTCTTTACATAGCTCTGGTTCAATTTTGCTGATTTGTATTGTTCATTAGTATCCTGTAACAGATGACAGCATAAGGTATTTTTCTTTTAATGCCTGGCTTATTTTGCTAAGCATAATTCTCTAGTTCCATCCATGTTGTTGCAAATGGTAGAAGTTCCTTCTTTCTTTCTGCTACATAGAACTCCATTGTGTAAATGTACCACAGTTTCTTGATCCACTCATCTACAGATGGGCATTTAGGTTGTTTCCAGCACTTGGCTATTGTAAATAGTGCTGCTATAAACATTGGAGTACATAGGTTCTTTTGAATTGGTGTTTCAGGATTTTTCGGATATAATCCTAGCAATGGAATTGCTGGTTCAAAAGGCAGTTCCATTTTTAGTTTTTTGAGGAAATTCCAAACTGTTTTCCACAGTGGCTGCACCAGTCTGCATTCCCACCAGCAATGCACCAGGGTTCCCGTTTCTCCGCTTCCTCTCCAGCACAAGTTGTTTGTTGATTTGTTGATGATGGCCATTCTGACTGGTGTGAGCTGGTATCTCATTGTGGTTTTGATTTGCATCTCTCTGATGCCTAGTGATGTTAAGCATTCTTTCATATGTCTATGGGCTCTCTGTATGTCCTCTTTGGAGAAGTGTTTGTTCAGGTCCTTGGTCCATTTTTTAATTGGGTTGTCTGTCTTCTTGGTGTTGAGTCATATAAGTTCTTTATATATTTTGGAGATCAATCCCTTGTCTGAGATGTCATTGACGAATATATTTTCCCATATGGTTGGTTTCCTTTTCATCTTGCTGATGTTTTCTTTAGCTGAGCAGAAACTTTTTAGTTTGATGTAGTCCCATTTGTTTATTCTTTCCTTTATTTCCCTTGCCTTAGGAGATATATCAGTGAAAATGTTGCTACGTGGGATATCTGAGATTTTCCTGCTTATTTTTTCCTCTAGGACTTCTATGGTATCACTGCTTACATTTAAGTCTTTGATCCATTTTGAGTTTATTGTGGTGTATGGTGTAAGTTGGTGGTCTAGTTTCATTTTTTTGCATGTCCCTGTCCAGTTCTCCCAACACCATTTGTTGAAGAGGCTCTTTTCACTCCATTTGATGTTCTTCCCCCTTTTGTCAAATATTAGTTGACCATATGAACCTGGGTTTATTCCTGCGCTCTCTATTCTGTTACATAGATCTATATGTCTGTTTTTACGCCAGTACCAGACTGTTTTGATTACCGTGGCCTTGTAGTATAGTTTGATATCAGGTATTGTGATTCCTCCTACTGTGTTCTTCCTCAAAATTGCTGTGGCTGTTCGGGCTCTTTTTTGGTTCCATATAAATTTTTGAAGTATTTGTTCTAGGTCTGTGAAATATGTTGCTGGTATTTTAATAGGGATTGCATCGAATCTAGAAATTGCTTTGGGTAGTATGGACATTTTCATGATGTTGATTCTTCCCATCCATGAGCATGGTATATGCTTCCATTTATTTGTATTTTCTTTAATTTCTTTCTTCAGTGTTATGTAGTTTTCTGAGTACAGGTCTTTTACCTCCTTGGTTAAGTTTATTCCTAAGTATTTTATTTTTCTTGTTGCTATGGTAAATGGGATTTTTCTTTCAGTTTCTATCTCTGAGTTTTTATTGTTGGTGTATAAAAATGCCTTCGATTTCTTAATATTGACTTTTATCCTGCTATTTTGGTGAATTCACTTATTAGGTTGAGTAGTTTTTTTGTGGAGTCTGTAGGGTTTTCTATGTACACTATCATGTCATCTGCAAATAATGACAGTTTTATTTCCTCTTTTCCAATTTGGATGCCTTTTATTTCTCTTTCTTGTCTGATTGCTGTGGCTAGAGCTTCCAAGACTATGTTGAATAGGAGTGGAGAGAGCAGATATCCTTGTCTTGTTCCTGATCTCAGGGGAAATGCTCTCAGTTTTTGCCCATTGAGTATGATGTTGGCTTCAGGTTTCTCATATATGGCCTTTATTATGTTGAGGTATGCTCCCTCTATTCCCATTTTGCTGAGAGCTTTTATCATAAATGGGTGTTGTTCTTTACCAAATGCTTTTTCTGCATCTATTGATATGATCATGTGGTTTCTGTCTTTCATTTTGTTTATGTGGTGTATTATGTTTATTGATTTGTGAGTCTTAAACCATCCTTGCATCCCTGGGATGAATCCTACTTGTTCGTGGTGTATGATCTTTCTAATGTGTTGCTGGATCCGGTTTGCCAATATTTAGTTGAGGATTTTAGCATCTATGTTCATCAGTGATATTAGCCTGTAGTTTTCTTTTTTTGTTGTGTCTTGACCTGGTTTTGGAATTAGGGTTGTACTGGCTTCATAGAACGAGTTTGGGAGTCTTCCCTCTTCTGGGATCTTTTGGAATAGTCTGAGGAGGATAGGAGTTAGTTCTTTCCTAAATGTTTTGTAGAATTCACTTGTGAAGCCATCTGGTCCAGGGCTTTTGTGTCCTGGGAGTTTTTTGATTACTGCTTCTATTTCACTAGCTGTTATTGGTCTATTCAGACTTTCTGCTTCTTCTTGATGCAGTTTGGGAAGACTATAGGTTTCCAGGAATTTGTCCATTTCCTCTAGGTTGTCAAATTTCTTGCCATACAGTTGTTCATAATAATTTCTTACAATCCTTTGAATTTCTGTTGTATCAGTTGTGATTTCTCCTCTTTCATTTCTGACTTTATTTATTTGGGTCCTCTCTCTTTTTTTCTTGATGAGCCTGGTTAAAGGCTTGTCAATTTTGTTTATCTTTTCAAAGAACCAGCTCCTACTTTTGTTGATCTTTTGAATTGTTAGTTTAGACTCTATGTCATTTAACTGTGCTCTGATCTTGATGATTTCCTTCCTTCTACTTGATCTGGGCTTTGCTTGTTGCTCTTCCTCTAGTTCTTGTAGCTGTAGGGTCAAATTTTTTATTAGAGATTCTTCTAGCTTTTTTAGGTAGGCCTGTATTGCTATGAACTTTCCTCTTAGGACTGCTTTTGCTGTATCCCATAGGTTTTGGGTTGTTGTGTGTTTATTATCATTAGTTTCCAGAAACTTTTTGATTTCTTCCTTGATATCATTGTTAACCCATTCATTATTTTTTTTAATGTTTTTTAATGATTATATTGTTACAACAGTTCCAATTTTCTCCCCCTTGTTCCCCTCCACCCAGCACCCCCCTCCCCCAGCAATCTCCCCCAAGTCCATACCCCTGGTTCGTAAAAATTAACCCACTCATTATTTAATAGCATGTTATTGATTCTCCATGAGTTTGAATGTTTTTGAGTTTTTTCCTTGAGGTTGATTTCCAATTTTAAGCCATTATGACCTGAGAAGATGCGTGATATAATTTCAATTTTCTTGAATTAGTTAAGGCTTGTTTTGTTTCCTACCATGTTGTCTATCTTTGAAAATGTTCCATGTGCACTTGAGAAGTATGTATATTTTGCTTCTTTGGGGTGAACACTTCTATATATATCGACTAAGTCCATTTGATCTAGAGTGTTGTTCAGTGCCTCAATATCTTTGGTGTTTCTTTGCTTTGAAGATCTGTCCATTGTTTACAATGGGGTTTTAAAGTCTCCTACTATGAGTGTGTTGCTGTCTATGTCTTTCTTGGAGTCTCTCAAAATTTCCCTTATATATTTGGGTGCTCCTAAGTTGGGTGCATATATATTTATAAGGATTATATCTTCTTGATGTATTTTTCCCTTAAGTATTATGAAATGCCCTTCTTTGTCTCTTTTTATGGACTTTGCTGTGAAATCTGTTTTCTCTGATATAAGTATTGCTACCCTGGCTTTTTTTTATGTCCATTTGCTTGAAATACTTTTTTTTCTATCCCTTTACTTTCAGTCTGAGTAGATCTTTTGTTCTAAGGTGGGTCTCTTGTAGACAGCATATATGTAGGTCATTCTTTCTAATCCATTCAGCTACCCTATGTCTTTTAATTGGAGCATTTAATCCACTTACATTTAAGGTTACTATCGATAAGTACTTATTCATTGTCATTTTCCCCCTTTGTACTCGTGTTCTTCTCTGTCTCTCTTTGTTTTCTTTATCTTCTTAAAGCAGGCCCTTTAGCATCTCTTGCATTGCTGGTTTGGTGGAGATGTATTCTTTTAGCCTTCTTTTGTTTTGGAAGTTCCTTATTTCACCCTCCATTTTGAATGAGAGCTTTGCTGGGTATAGTATTCTAGGTTGTAGGCCTTTGTTTTTCATTGCTTGGAATATTTTTTCCCATTCCCTTCTGGCTTGTAGTGTTTCTGCTGAGAAATCTGATGATAGCCTTATTGGAGCTCCCTTCTTTCTTATTAGTTGTTTCTCTCTTGCTGCTTTTAGGATTCTCTCTTTGTCTTTGAATGTTGGCATTTTAATTATGATGTGTCTTGAAGTGGGCCTGTTGGGGTTCATCTTCATTGGGACCCTCTGTGCTTCCTGTACTTGCGTGACTCTTTCTCTCCTCATGTTAGGGAAGTTTTCTGTCATTAGTTTTTCAAACAGGTATTCTATCCCTTGCTCTTCTTCTTCTCCTTCTGGAATTCCTATGATACGGATATTATTACGTTTCATGTTGTCCTGCAGCTGTCTTAGAACCTCTTCAGTCTTGTTCAGTCTTTTTTCATTTTGTTGCATTGTCTGGGAGTTTTTGTGTATGTTGTCCTCCAGCTCGCTGATCCAATCTTCTGTTTCCTCTAGCCTGCTTTTAATTCCTTCTACTGTGTTCTTCAATTCAGAGATTGTATTCTTCATTTCCTCCTGGCTCTTATTGATAGCTTCTATGTCCTTTTTCATGCTCGTGTAATTCTCTGTGAGTTCCTTGTAGTTTTTCTGGAGTTCCTTGTAGTTTCCCTGGAGTTCTTTGTAGTTTCCGCTGAGCTCATTCAGCTTCTCCATAATCCATGTTTTGAATTTCATATCTGATATTTTGCTCCCCTCTATTTCATTTAGCACTGTCTCTGGGGATTCTACCTTTCCTTTTGATGGGGTGTTGTTTCTCTGTCTCCCCATTTTTGTGATTCCTATTGTCTGTTGGTGCTTCTTACAATGATCTGCTCTTCCTGGATCTGCCTCTGGTAGTGTCAGATCATGTACCAGACTGGCCCTAGGCAGCCTATTGGAGACTTCTATTGATCTACTGCCTGTGTCTCTCTTCTTTAGTTGTTAACCTACTCAATCTGTGATTAGCCGTCAGGCTTAAGGACCGTGGGTGTGGCAGCCTAATTCCTGTAGGCAGGGCTTTCATTTCCCCTTAGTCTGACGCCACTTGGAGGGGAATGGTCTGTCTCCTGTACTGGAGCTGAGTCAGCGCAGGCTGGTCCTGGGAGGAGGTTAGTGTATCTTCCACTTACTCCTCCGCCCTCTTGGATCTCTGTCTGTGTTGTCCTTGATGTTATTTGTTTAATCTGTCTGGTTGTATTTCAGCTACTCTTTGGTGGATGTTTTTCTCTGGTTAGTTGATTGAGAGTCACTCTGCCCTTTTTGTCTAGAGATCTTTTGTGGAGGAGCTGTTAGTCACTCCTCTCAGCATTTGTTCCTGGAGTCTCTCCTTAACTGGAGCGAGCTGAGAACACTGTCCCTACTCCTCCGCCATCTTCCCCTCTTCATAATACATTCTTCTATATGCTCTGCAGCCACCAGCAGATATAAATTGGCAACAGCTTGCAGCCCTTTTGGTTGATAGGCTACCTCCTTCAAAAATAGGTCTTGTGTTTCTCCCTCTGGGCTCTACAGGGGTCTAATTCTCATATGGGCCTGGAGACAATTAGCATTGGTAGGGACTTCCAGCTGAGAAGAATCACATCTTTTTATTAGCAAATTCATGGGTGTTTACATGAAGGGAATTTATGCATTAGGAGGGGGTTGCCTGATGATAAGAGTACAAGGGGATATGGAGGTTTGAACTTCCCAACCTCTTCTGTGTCTGCCCAAATAACTTCATTCCTTGTCTCAGGGCCCCACTCCCTGCCCCACTCCCAGGGTCATCAGCTTGGGCAAGAGCCATAGGACATGCATTTATTGTGCTGCAACTCTACAACCCATGCATCAGGTTCCAGGGTTTGTACCACAGACACATCTGCTTTACCACTACAGAATGTGAGGAATTCCTGAAAACCTGCCACTGTTTCTAATTGTCTGAGTAAACAATCACAAACCTCAGTTTCTGTGTTTCTCCTTTTGCATTTCCTGACCTTGCAATCCTTATTATCACTGTTGTAGCCTTAGGCTACGGATCATAGCCATTTGATCTCCCCATTGCTTGTCTTCCATGTATATGCTATCCCATGTCACCACGGGGAATAATCCCAGAAACTATGGCGTAGTACATGCTATAACTCACCAGAGTCTTACTTCCTCCTAGCACAGTTATTGTATTCCTCTCTAGTATACAAGCAATTCAATGCCAGAATTCCATTTTGAGGATGTTTCCTGGGGCCATTTCTGTTATTAATTATGATGTCAGTCAGATAGCACAGATGTTAAACTCGAATGTTATAATTGGGAAAAGTTTAATAAAGGAAATGTTTTAAAATATCTGAGAAAAATAGAGTATATAAATCATTGGTAGATGATTAATAATTAGATGATAGATGATGCTGATAATAATAGATGATGGTGATGATAATAGATAACTAGATAAATGATACACAATAGATATATGATAGATGAGAGACAATAGATGATTGATAGATAGATTATAGATATATACATACATACCTATGTATGTACACATATATATACATACATACAAGGTCTGTGCATGAAATACGAAAAATAGACATTTATTGAAGAAATTAGAAGATACAAGAAATGTTGTACATAGGACAATGATGTCTCAGTCCCCTTCAAAGTATACTTCTTGGGACCTCACACAGTTTTCCCAATCACCATCAACTGCCCCATCTTATTTTCCTGAATCTTATCGATGGTCTGAAATCTCTTCCCTTTCAAAGGTGTTTTTAGTTTTGGAAAAAGCCAAAAGTCATGGGGTGACAAATCAGGGCTGTATGGGGGCTGAATTACCTAGGTGATTTGATGTTTCACCAAAAACTCTATATGAGACATGATGCATGAGTGGGTGCATTGTCATGATGAAGCTGCCAATCACCATCTTCCCATAGCTGTGGCTGTTTTCATTGTAGTGCATCTCTCAAATGACAAAGAACATTGAGGTAGTACTCTTTATTAACTGTTTGGCCTGGAGGAGTGTGCTTGTGATGGACAACACTTTCCCAATCAAAAAATACAATTAACATAGTCTTGATCTTGCTGCAACTTTGCCACACCTTATTTGGGCATGGAGAACCAGGTAACTTCCACTGGGACAACTGGGCCTTTGTTTCTGGATCATAGCCATAGACCCAGGGTTCATCCCCAGTTATGACCTTCTTGAGGAAATCTAGTTAATTGGTAGCAGTTTGAATCAAGTCATTAGCAACTGCAGCATGATGTTCCTTCTGCTCTGGTGGCAGAAGCTGCAAAAAAAATTTTGCCATGACACATTTAATGCCAAGATCTTGCCTCAAAATTTTGGACACAGTGGTTTTTGGAATCCCCAGATAAGCTTCTATTTCTTACACTGTCAGTCACCAATCTTTGTTGATTGCAGCCCACACACATTCAATATTTTCATGTGTTCTGCTTCTTGCAGGCCTTACAGAAGGTGGATCACTTTCAAAAGATTCTCAACCATCTTTGAAGCATTCGTGCCACATTTTTATTTCTGCTTCAGTCATTGTATAGTCCTTGGAAGCCTTCTGAGTCATCTGAATAGATTCCATGGAGGAATGTTCAAGCTTAATGCAAAATTTGATACAGATTTGTTGCTCTACTCACTCAGTCTTTTGAATGTGATGGCCTCACAATATACATGCTTACTCAACAGCATTAACCACCCCTAATGACTAGTACAGTGAAGTCATTATTATTCATGCATGAACATTCCAGTCCACTGTCCTTGGCTGCCAGGTTATAATGATGTCACACAGACAATGCCATTAACAGTGGCTAGAGTTTTTCTGGACATATGTAGTACATATATAAATACAAAAATATATATAGAAATAGACAGATGATAGCAAGATAGATGATAGATGATAAACAGATGATATAGATAGATGGATAGATGGAGTAGATAGATAGATAGATGGCATGGGAGGAGTTCAGAGAAACCCATTAGGGACAATAAATTTTCATGAAGTATTTCATTTCAACATTACAATTGCTCAGAGCCATTACCACTCCAAAAACTGAAGGAGCAAGACATGATACTGGAAGGCACAGAAGGTAGACACATGGAAAGAGTTATGACTTTGACAGAGTGATGCAGCCAAGCCATATTGTACTGTTTGGTGCCAGATGACAAACACCCAAACTCACTGATATCCTGGTGTCTTTGCAAATAATCACATTGACCCAGAGCATATGTGTTACCTTTCTGGGAACAGAACAGAGGGGAGAAGGGTGGGCAAATGAAAATACATAGCATACTGTTAAATCAAAATCTCCCCTTGCCAGATCACTAGAAAACCACCACCCAGAGCCAGAAAACAAAGTGATGCAGGTCAAGGTAGATGGGGGACAGCGGTCAGACCTACTACTATCACTGCTGATTTCCTCTTTATTCCAAGTCATGTCTCCCTTGTCATGACACTTACAGTCCTCAAATACTCTGACAAACACAACTTAAGGAAATTAAGGGTTTTCATTATTTTCATTGTACATAAATGTGTCCTGTTAGTGAAGCTATTCTTAAACTCTTCTGTGTCCTGTTTTCCTAGAGCCACCATCACTGTCAGTGAGCTGGGTGATCACATCAATTCATATGTGCTTAGGAAGCAGCTAATCATAATGATTCCATACATCTTTTTATATTGTAGAAGAGTACAAAAAATATAGTACTTTATGCATAGTGTGTATCTCTGCAGATAGATTAATCAGTTTAATCTCCTTAGGAACAGAACTATTCTGTGCCCTTGAAATGGTCATATACTCATTTCAAAATTAACAAGATAAAATTGTGCATGAAAGATTTTATTAAAAAAAGAACCTGATAGAAAAGATAATTCAATGAAATGAGAACAATTTTCTTATCCTTTTTAGTAGAAAACATATCTTTTAAAATTCCAGTATTTTTTTTTAACCTTCCAAATATGGGTAAAATGTTACTGTGAATTATAATAACTTGGCTTTAAAAAGTCATATTCTGGAAAGTGAAGTTATATGCCTATAAAAGAAAGTAGGTGAAAAATGTTTAGTCACCAAGAAGCACAAAATAATGAGGATTTTTGTAAACTAAAAAAGGAGGCAGAAAGTTTAGAAAAATAAAATGCTAAAATGGAATATGCCTGGAAGAAATATTTGCCTTACCCAGCTGGAAATCCATAGACACCTAGCATTAAGGTCAATTCTAAGTAAATCAAATGAGCCAAGTTGGTGTTTGATCATTTCCATATCCTTTCTCCATTTTTTGGTTAACCTACTTTGGCATCATAGATGCTGTGTTTCCTTCTTCTCATCCTCTCTCCCTCATCATCTTCTTTCTTCCCTTTTCTCTTTCTCTTCCTTTCAAAAAAGTTGCCCTATTCAATTCATTTAACACTCCATTTAAATTTTAATTTCAAGAATCAGCAAAGTATTTAAGTAATTCTCATTAAGATAATAATTACTAATAAGGCTTGCTAAGTTATAACTTTGTAAACTGTTACCATTTCACATATGACAATGACTTTTTTAAAATTTAGATGAAAATGATATACTTGTAGAATTTTAGGCAATGATAAATGGGAATAGTACGTTTCCGTACCTGAAGATGGGTCACAAACATTCTAGTCAACAAAGCAAAATGTATATATAGTGCCTACTATGAGCTAAACATTCTAATAAAAATTAAAAATGCAAATTAGCAACCTCAGTTAACTAAGAAAGCTCTAAAAAGCAATTTTCTTGTAAATAAAATAGGTATAATTTCACCAGTAAATCATTTCAAATGGTTAAAAAACATATACTACTAATCTGTTTAAATTCTCACAGAACATAGAGAGAAAAGAAAAGGTTCATATTATTTTTATCACTCAGTATAATGCTAATATCAAAACCCAACCAAAAAAAGCACAAAAAGTAATGAAATGTATGACTTTTATTAGAACATCTGTCCACAAAAAATCACTCAAAAGAGACTTCCGGCCAAGATGGAGGCATAGACTGACACGCTCTGTCTCCCTCTACAACTAAAAAGGATTACAACTACTGCAAAACCAAAAATAATAAGAAGTTCCTGAAAATAAAGCTACATGGAAGTCCAACGTATGAAGTCATAAACAAGTGGTGCTCATCCAGACGGGTAGGAAGTGCGAAACCACAGCTGAGAAAGATAGAACTGTGCTAAAGGCGGCAGCTGCAGCAGCAAACAGCGGGACCTGGTAAGCAGGCATCTGTATTTGGGGGGAGAAGAGAAGTGCATAGGAGCTGGCCCCGGCTGCAGACGAGATCTGCCGGCTCGCAGTTCCAACGCCCAGAGAAGGCAGACCCCATTGGGAGGCGGCCCCGTTCCTCAGCAGAGAGTGACAGCAGGAATCCATCTTGGACCTCCACCCCCACGCAAAGCGCCACAGTGTGGTGAGAAAGGTCGCCAGATTGTGATGAGCACACGGGACTCCACCCAATATAGCAAAGGAGGTGTGACAGCACCCCGCACAAGAAGGAAAGATAAACAAAACGGTCAGAATGGCAGAATTCATGATTGAAATACCAATCACACAGCTAACAAAAAAAACAAATAAAAGGCTTAACCGAGGAACAAATAGCAAATCTTTCCAAGGCTCAGTTCAGAGCTATAGTCATAAGACAGCTTACGGACCTAACAGCGGGGCTGAATAAAGACAGGGAAGGAATGAAGGCTAGTCCTGCTGAAATGAACAAAAATACATACAAGACAAGTGGTGAGAAAGGGAAAGCCATAAATCAAATTAACACATCGGAATATAGGGATGGAGCAAGCAGTCAACCAGTGCAGAAAGAAAAAACAAAAAGTGAGAAACATGATGAGAGGCTCAGAAACCTCTGGGACAGCTATAAGCAGTCGAACATTCGAATTATCGGATTGCCAGAGGGTGAAGAACTAGAAATTGAAAAATTATGTGAAAAAATAATAAAGCAGAATTTCCCTAACTTGGGGAAGGAAATGAACTTACAGGTCCAGGAAGCACAGAGAGTTCAAGACAGGCTGGATCCAGGGAGGACCTCACCAAGACACATTATCATCAAAATGTCAAAAATTAAAGATAGAGAATATTAAAAGCAGCAAGAGAGAAGAGAAGAATTATATACAAAGGTATCCCAATTAGACTATCAGTGGATTTCTGAAAACAGACTCTACAGTCAAGAAGGGTCTGGCAAGAAATATTCAAAGTAATGAAAAGCAAAAACCTACAACCATGATTACTCTATCCAGCGAAGCTCTCATTCAGGATAGAAGGGCAGAGAAAGTGTTTCCAGGACAAAGTAAAACTGAAGGAGTTTGTTAGATCCAAACCACTGTTATATGAGATGTTAAAGGGACTTGTTTAGAAGAAGGAGGATCAAAACTATGAACATTAAAATGAAAACTGTATCACAACAACCAACAGCAGAAGCTAGGGAATCAAAACAAAGGCAGACTAAGTGGGCAAGGAGAGGGGGAAAAGAATCATAGGTACGGGGAACATATTGGGGGGAGGTCAGCGGGGAGGGGGAAGGGTGAAAAGGGAGGGAGATGATGCAGGAATTAAGAAGCATAGTAGGAGGGAGTGGAGTAGACAGGAAGATGTTGTGAAGAACTATATACACAACCAATGGGCATGGACTAAGGGGGGGGGCAACTGGAGGGAGGGGGAGCAGAGGGGAAAGAAATTGGGACAACTGTAACAGCATAATAAATAATAAAAAAATTATAATAATAAAAAAAGAATAGTATGCCCATCTAGTGTGGCCATTAAAAACAATGATTCCACCCTATATTTATTGATGAGGAAAGTATCTATAGCACATTGTTAAGTGATAGAAACAGATTATACATGTGTTTGCTATTTTTATCAAACTTTATACCTAGATCACTATATGTATATAAATAGATATCTGGGAGAAATTTCATCACAATATTTTAAATATTTTTCTCTCCATGATGAATGTTTAGTAATTTCCTCTCTGTATTTTTCATATTATTTACATTTTTTCTGGAGTATACATTGTATCACTTTTACAAAAAAAAATAAAACTATTAAAAAAAACAAAGTGATATCGCTAGTTTCAAAAAAAGAAGCTATAAGAAGAAATGGAAAAACATTTCTGCTCAAGATGAGGCATAGGTAGACACACTTTACCTTCTCACACAACCACAAAAAAGAATTAACCTAATTTTCCAAACAAGTAACACCCAAAACTTTCAGAAAATTGTACTGTATGGAAGTCTGACAATCAAGGACTTAAAGAAGTCACAATCATCCAGATGGGTAGAAGAGACAGATGCGGGGAACCGCTCCTTGTGGTTTAGGGAATTGTAGCCCTGGCCTGAGCATGACCTGCCGCTGGCAGTCCGGCTGTGCTTGTCTTTAATTCTCAACAATGACTGCATGGGAGACATACCTGAAAACCATTCAGAGGGTTTCCTTGGGGATTGGAATCAAAGAATATTAATATGCTTTAGCACTTGCTCTGCTTTCCTTTATCTTATAATTAAGTATAAACAATCTCTAGCAGAGAGTATTTGAAACTTTGTACCTAGTGCCAATGTGGGGTCAAAATGTTTAATAGACCCTGGCACAGACTATTCTTTGTACCCGCTGTACTGGAACTTGTAATCAGTTATTGTTAAGTGTAACTTAGGTACCTAAAAGCTATTGGTGATTTATGAATGTTGATCTTGTATCTCCCATGTGTATCCTTCTCAATAAAAAGCATAGGGGACGAAGGTCTAGCTGCTGTTCTCCACTAGAGAGAGCAGTCACCTTCCTTCCACCAGACATAATAAAGTGTCCTGGGTAAAAGTTTGTTCCGCTGTGGTCACGAAGCCTCTGCTGGAGAGAGCAACTTCCAACTGAGCCTAGGGTGTGTGAGGCACCTCTGCCATAGACAGACACATAGAGAAGGGTCAGAGAAGTGAGAAAGTGTGATGTGGCTCAGAAAGGCAGAAGCAGCAGTGGAACAGGTAGTCCCATATTTACATGTGGTGGATGAAAATTGGAAACAAAACCTTGGGAGCAAGAGATCCCAGACTCAGACCAGATCACACAGCCCAGGGTTCCGGTGCTTGGAGGATAAATCCTAAAAACTTCTGACTGTAAAAGCCATTGGAGTTTGGGGTGGTGGAAGAAATTGCTGGACTTTCATGAAACTTCTCTTAAAGGGCCCAGACAGTCTTAAAACGTACACAAAACCACTCATGATGATACAACACCAGGGCAATAGCTAGAAAGGTGCCAGTCACAGGCAGAGTGGGTGAAATGACTGAAAACAGAGCAAGTGCCAGGAAAACCCCCAGAGGCCAGGCAGCAGCACCATTTCCTCTCCAAGCCCTCCCCCTACACAGAGCCACAGGTGGTGAAACAGGTTGCCCCACACTAGCAATTACCTAAGGCTATGCCCCCACACAATTTATCAGTGCCTTTTATAGGGAGTCAAAGCAGTTTTACCTAATACACAGAAACAAACACAGGGATACTGCCAAATTGAGGATACCAAGAAATATGGCCCAAATGAAAGAAAAGAACAGAACCCAAGAAAAAGAACTAAACAAAACAGATATAGTCAACCTATCAAATGCAGAGTGCAAAATACTGGTGATCAAGATTGCTGCAACTTGCACAGCTTGATGTCGAAACCTAAGATACCAGAGAGAAGTGCGACCTGGAGATTAAAAGAAAAACACAGACACAAGACACAGGACACAAGATTAATGCAAAGCAGGGGTCAAGTGGTCCATTGCCCTCAGATGGAGAGACAATGACACCGGCCTGAGTCCAATAATTTATTTATAATGTTCCATTACATCAGCTACTGACATCAGCAATTAGGAGGTAAAACTAACAAGCGAAACTTCTAAGAAAGGGAACTGATGAGAAATTCCTGAGAAAGCTGTAGGTGGAGTGTTCTCGGATATCTTGCAAGTAGCTCCTGCTTTAATCTAATAGGATGTTCCCTACTCCTGCTTTGTTTCTAGCCCCTATGGCTCCAGCTTTTGTTATCAAAAGGCTACATGTTGCAGATGCATTCAGTCAGGCAAGACCTTGCAAATACCTGATCCCGGCCAAGCAAGTTGGCCTTCCTTTTGTAACTTCATCTTTCACCATCCCCTACACAAGATGTTCAAAGAACTCATTGAACAGGAACAATATAAAGGAAGAAATGAAGGTTACACTAAGTGAAATGAAGAAAAATCTACAGGGAACTAACAGTGAAGAGAAGGAGCTAGAATTCAAATCAACAATTTGAAACATAAGGAAGTAATAAATATTCAATCAAACCGTAAAGTAAAAACAAGAATTCAAAAAAAAATGAGGCGAGAGTAAGAAGACTCCGAGACATCTCCAAAAGTGCCAACATTTGAATCATATGGGTACCAGAATGAGAAGAAGAAGAGCAAGAAATTGAACTTATTTGAAAAAATAATGAAAGAAAACTTCCCTGATTTGGCAAATGAAATAGACATACAAATCTAGAAAGCACGGAGTCCCAAACAAGGTGGACCCAAAGCATACCAAAGAGAAGATATATCATAATTAAAATGTGAAAGGTTAAAGACAAAGAGAGAATATTAAAAGTAACAAGAGAGGAGAGTTAGCTACAAAGGAGTACCAATAAGACTATCGGCTGATTTCTCAAAAGAAATGTTGCAGGCAAGAAGAGATTGGCAAGAAGTATTCAAAGTAATGAAAAGCGAGGATCTACACCCAGGATTACTCTGTCCAGCAAAACTATCATTTAGAATAGGACAGATAAACTACTTCTCAGAGAAGGTAAAGGTAAAAGAGTTCATCATCACCAATCCATTATTACATGAAATGTTAAAGGGACTTATTTAGGAAAATAAAGAAGAACAAAACATTAAAAAGGCAACAAATGCACAACTATCAACAACTAAATCTAAAAAACAAACAATCAAACAAACAACAAAACAAAAAACTAAGCAAGCAACCAGAACAGGAATAGAATCATAGGTATGGAGATCATTTGGAAGGATATCAGCTGATATGGGGGAGGGGAAAAAGGGGGGGAAACATGCATGGATTTAAAAACATAATTTGTAGGTACAAAATAGGGGATGTTAAGAATAGTATAGGAAATGGAGAAGCCAAAGAACTTATATGCATGACCCATGGACATGAATTAAGTGGGGGACTTCTGGAGGGAAGGGGCACACTGGGCAAAGGAGGGCAGAGGTGGGGTATAGGGACAACTGTAATAACATAATCAATAAACTATACTAAGAAAAGAAATAGAAAAACAAGTCTGACTATGACAAAATAAGACTACATCTTTAACACACAATCAAAATATTTTGTAATTTGCTGCCAAATGTTCACCTTGAAAGTATTCATTAATCTCATGGATGAATAAGGTAAAAAAAATTTAAATAAATGAAACTGAATATTGATTACTGCAAAATAAATTATTACAATGATGTAGTCCATATTCCAGTAATAAAGTAAAATCTTATCCCTGGAATAAAAATGTATATAAATTTATTTATATTATTAATAATATATTAATATTATAATATATTATGTTGCCTGTTTTTAATTATATTTACTGGGTTGACACTGGTTAATAAGATTATATAGGTTTCAAATGTACATTTTTATGATACCTGACCTGTATATTGCATTTTGTGCCCACCATCCAAAGACAATCTGTCACTGTGTATTTGGCCCCCTTTGCTATTCCCCACACCTGTTTCCCCTGGTAAAATCATACTGTTGTCTGTCTAAGAGTCTCAGTTTTATATTCCATACATGAGTGACAACATTTGGTTCTTAGCTTTTTCTGACTTGATTTGTTTAGCATGATATTCTCAAGGACCACCCATATTGTTGCAAAAGGCAGTATTTCCACTTTTCTTATGCCTGAGTAGTATTCCATTGTATATATGTACCACTTTTTCTTTATCCAGTCATCTATCAAAGGACACTTCAGTTGTTTCCATGTCTTAGTCACCACAAATAATACTGCAATGAACATAGGGGTGCAAATATATTTGTGAATAAATGTCTCTGAGCTATCCAGAGGAGGGGTTGCTGGGTCACAGAGTATCCCTATTTTCATTTTTCTTGAGGAGCCTTCATAGTGGCTGTACCAGTTTACATTCCCACCAGCAGTGAATGAGGATTCCTTTTTCTCCACAACCTCTCCAACAGTTGTTATTACTGGTCTGTTTGTAATAGCCATCCTAACAGCTGTGAGATGGTATCCCAATGTAGTTTTGATTTGTGTTTCCCTAATAGCTAGTGAAGTTAAGCATTTTCTCATATATCTGTTGATTATTTGTATTTCTTAGAAGTGTTTGTTGAAGTTGTCTGCCTATTTTTTAATTATATTGTTTGTTTGGTGCTGAGTTGTATGAGTTCTTTATATATTTTGGATATTGACCCCTTTGTTGGAGCTGTTGCTTGCAAATACAATCTCACATTCAGTTGGTTGTCTTTTTATTCTTTTGACAGTTTCCTTTGCTGTGTAGAAGCCCTCCAGTTTGATATAGTCCCATTCATTTATTGTTGCCTTTACTTCCCTTGCCTTTGGGATCAAATTCATAAAATTTTAAAGACCAAGATCCATAAGTTTAGCACCTATATTTTTTTCTATGCAATTTATTGTTTCAGGTCTTATATTTAGGTCTTTGATCTATCTTGAGTTAATTTTTGTACATGGGGACAAAGTGTAGTCTAGTTTCATTGTTTTGTCTGTGATTCTCTAATTTTGCCAGCATCACATATTAAAGAGGCTTTCTTTTCTCCATTGTATGTTTTTGGTTTCTTTGTCAAAAATTATTTGCCCATAACGCTGACCAGTGTGGCTTAGTTGGTTGGGCACTATTCCACAAAGCAAAGGGTCACCAGTTCAATTCCTGGTCAGGACAGGTACCTAGGTTGTGGGTTTGGTGCCTGTTGGCACACATGTGAGAGGCAACCTATTGATGTTTCTCTCTCACATCAATGTTTCTCTCCCTTCTTTTTCCTCTCCCTTCCCCTCTCTCCAAAAATAAATAAATAAATATTTAAAAAATTATTTGCACTTATACATGTCTTATTTCTGGGCACTCAATTCTGTTCCATTTGTCTGTGTGTCTGTTTTTCTGTGAATACCATGATGCTTCATTATCATTGCTCTGTAGTATAATACAAAGTCAGGTAATGTGATACTTCCACTTTGTTCTTTTTTTCAGGATTGCTTTGGCTACTCAGGGTCTTCTGTGGTTCTATACACACCTGATTTTTTTTTTTTATTTCTTTAAAAAATATTATTGGGATTTTAATGGGTATTGCATTAAATCTGAATATTATTTCAGATAATATGGACATTTTAACTATGTTGATCCTTCTAACCTGTGAACATAAAATATCTCACCATTTCACTGTGTCTTTTTCAATCTCTTTTAATAACGTTTTGAAGTTTTTTGTATATAGGTCCTTCACATCCTTTGTTAAGTTTATTCCCAGATAGTTTGGTTTTTATTGTTGTTCTTGAATTTGCAAGGGGAATTTTTTATTTCTTTTTAAAATTTCAATGTTAGTATATAGAAAAATGGTGAATTTTTGCACATTCATTTTGTATCCTGCAACTTTACTCTACTTGTTTATTGTTTCTAACAGTTTTTTGGTGGTGTCTTTAGGGTTTTCCATATAAAGAACCATGTCATCTGCAAAAAGTGACACTTTTACTGCCTCTCAATTTGGATGCCTTTTATTTCTTTCTCTTTTCCTGATTTTTTTGGCTAGGACTTAAATTACTACATTGAATAAGAGTGGTGACAGTGGACATCCTTGTCTTACTACTGATCTTAGAAATTTTTCAGATTTTCACCATCATGTATGACATTAGCTGAGGGTTTGTCATATATGACCTTTATTATGTTGAGGTACTTTCCTTATATATCCATTTTATTGAGTTTTAAATCATAAATGCTTTTATCAACTGCTTTCTCTGCATCTATTGATAAGATAATATGATTTTATCTTTTATTTGATTAATGTGGTATATCACATTAATCAATTTGCATATGTTGCTCTTTCCCTGTGCCCCTGGGATGAACCCCTCTTGATTGTGATTTTTTAATGTATTGTTGTATTCAATTTATTAATATTTTGTTTAGGATTTTTGCATCTGCATTTACCAGGGATATTGGTTAGTCATTTTCTTTTTGTGTGTTATCTTTGCCAGGCTTTGTATGAGGGTTATGTTGGCCCTATAAAATGTGTTAAGAAGTACTGCTTCTTCTTTAATTTTTTGAAAGACTATAAGAAAGACAGGTATCAAATCCTCTTAGAATGTTTGGTAGAATTCACTGGTAACACCATCTGGTCCTGTACTTGTACTTTTTGTGAGGTTTTAGATGGTTGTTTCAATTTCCTCACTATTGAAAAGTCTACTTAGATAGCCAATTCTACATGATTCAGTCTAGGTAGCTTATGTAGTATTTGTAGGAAATTATCCATTTCTTCTAAGTTACTGAATTTGATGAAATGTAGACTTTCATAGTATCCTAGTATAATCCTTTGTATTTCTGTGATGTCCATGCTAACTGCTTTCATTTTTGACTTTGATTATTTGAGTCTTCTCTTTTTTCTTCTTAGTGAGTCTAGCCAGGAGTTTATCAATTTTATTAATATTTTCAAAATAAGCTATTTGTTGTATTAATTTTTGTATAGTCTTTTTGTTCTCTATTTTACTCGTCTTTTTTTTTTTTTTCTGCTGACCCTGAGTTGCTTTTATTCTTTTCTTTTCTTGTTCTTTAAGATCTAACGTTAGGTTGTTTACTTGAGGTATTTCTTATACAATACATAAAATTCTCCCTTATTACTGGTTTTGCTGCATACCAAAAGGTTTTTTAAAAATATTAATCCACTTTATTTTTATCATCACTCTAGGTCTTCTCCACATAATAACTTCCTAAGCCCTTCCACAGAAGTTTTGATATGTTGTATTGTCATTCTTATTTGTCTCTATATATCTTTTGATCTCACTTTTTAAAAAAAAGTTTTTCTTTTATTGGTTCTAGACATAGGAGAAGGAAAGAAGAAAGAGAGTGAGAGAAACATCAGTCTGAGAGAGAAACAGTCATTGATTGCTTCTTGCATGTACCTCAATTTGATGGAACCTGCAACTGAGGCATGTGTCCTGACCAGGAATGAAACCCATGACCTTCAAGTTTGCAGGTTGATGTCTAGCCAACTGAGCCACATCAGCCAGGGTTTGATCTCACCTTTTATTTCTTCATTGCCCAGTCATTTTTTAGTCTTATGTTGTTTAATCTCCACACACTTGATAATGTGGTTTTTTTTTTTTAACCTCTGATTCAATTTTGCTCATTTGTTTATGTTGTTCATTAGTTTCCTGTAACAGGTGATAGCATAAGGTATTTTTCTTTCATTGCCTGACCTATTTCGCTAAGCATAATTCTCTCTAGTTCCATCCATGTTGTTGCAAATGGTAGAAATTCCTTCTTTCTTTCTGCTACATAGTAGTCCATTGTGTAAATGTACCACAGTTTTTTGATCCACCCATCTACAGTCGGGCACTTATGCTGTTTCCAGCACTTGGCTATTGTAAATAGTGCTGCTATGAACATAGGGATGCATAGGTTCTTTTGAATTGGTGTTTCAGGATTTTTCAGATATAATCCTAGCAATGGAATTGCTGGTTCAAAAGGCAGTTCCATTTTTAGTTTTTTGAGGAAATTCCAAACTGTTTTCCATAGTGGCTACACCAGTCTGCATTCCCACCAGCAATGGACCAGGGTTCCCATTTCTCCGCATCCTCGCCAGCACAAGTTATTTGTTGATTTGTTAATGATGGTCATTCTGACTGGTGTAAGGTGGTACATTAAGTGGATTTTTAAAATTATTTTTGCAGTTGATTCCTAATTTCAAAGCATTGTGGTTAGACAATATGCTTAGTATGGTTTCAGTTTTCCTAAATTTGATGAGGCTAGTTTTGTATCCCAACATATGTCCTTTCTTTGAAAATATTCCATGTGCACTGGAGAAGAATGTATAATTTAATGTTCTGGAATGAAAGACTCTTTAAATGTCAATTATGTCTATTTGGTCTAATGTGTCATTTAAGGCTGATATTTCTTATTGATTTTCTGTTTGGATGACCTATATAAAATTGTCAATGGAGTATTTAGGTACCCTACTATGATAGTGTTTTTGTCAGCTTCTCCATTTTGTTCTGTTAATAGTTGCTTTAAAAACTATCTTACCATGTTGAAAGATGAACAAAACAGTCACTAAAATTGAACATTCATATATGATTATAAATAAAAAACTATTTGCAACTAATAACTGAAGAGATATCTTTTCACTTGATAAAAGATAGTCATTAAAAGTAAAGCAAACATTATATATAATGATGAAAATGTAAAATTATATTAAAACCAGAAATAAGGTAAAGATGCCCTCTATTGCTACTTCTGTTTGGCATTAGACTGAAAGCTATAACCATAAATATAGCAAGGAAGAGAAATAATAGTTGTAAGAATTGAAAGGGAAGGGACAAAAGTATTTTCTTTAGCATACAATACATTATCTCAAAGAAAACCCAAGAGAATAGTATACAGAAATATTATTTTTGATACAAATTACTAATTATTATGCAGTAAGAAGACTAAGGAGCTGAAAGTTGTTTCAGCAAATTCTCTTTTTAAGCAAATAATTGTTGGGTTTCCAATGCTCTAAATTAATTAATTCTCCTCAAGACTCCCTCTTGAACACCAGTGGCTGGCAAAGACTTGCAGTTGGCTCTGGGGTGGGCAGTAGTTTTTGTTTGTAATTATTTTTTTAATAGGTTATCCTCAAAATGAGATATCATCATAAGTATTTTTCTTCCCTCAGTAATTAGGAGTGGTTTTACTGAATCACTCTCAGCTTTTCCTCTCATTCTATAAGGGGTGGCATTGAGTAGTACAAAGATGTTTTAGAAAAGAAAGAGAAGAAAACTGTAGAATAAAGTTTCAGACCAAAGTCCTGGACTTTTTTTTTTTTTGAACTAAGAAATTTGTTTATTGAGGGCATGAGGATACAAGCAATATAAAAATCAAAAGCTTCTCTGGCTTTAATTAGCTTTTCTTTCTCTTGTCAAATAGGGGTGGGATTTTATTTGTACATTTTCTAAGGGTCCCAATCTGCTCATGAAATCCTTATACAGGGGGAAGCTGTGGGGCAGATATTCCTTAAATGACCCATTGGGAGAACTCTATCAGGGAGGAAGTACTTGCTCCTCTGCCTACTTCTTTCCCTTCTGCTTCATGTGTACTACAAAATAGTCATTGCATGTGATGGTGAGCCCAGCAATTAGCGAAAAGAAGCTCTGGAAGCCCACTCTGCCATCTGGGCACTGTCAGGTCCTTCATTATTTTATCTATGGCCAGAGGGTCTTTTTGACTTTCTAAAAATCCAGGGAACTCCTTTTCCATGAGAACTCTCAGGTCTTCCTTTGTTAAGTAGCCTTTATCCCCAGCGAATTTGTGAAATGTGAACATCATGGTTTCCATGGCATGTTCCATTTGAGATGGCATTTTGGTGGGGTCTTGGTCTGAAGCACGGCAGGATCCCAAAGTCCTGGACTTTTTAACCTTGGGCATAACCTGTAAATTTCACCTGTGCTGGAGGAGTGAGACAGCATATTATCATTTTTAAACCGAGAAGAACTGAGCATTCTTATGTATTATTATTAAGACAGCAAAGAATGACAATAACAAGAAAACTGTATTAAAATAATTATAATAGATCATATTTTTCAGAAAGTCTTGAAAATATATCATGTGCCTCGTATTGGTCAAAGGACTTTATATGTGTTAACTCATTCAACCCTCATAACAACTCTTTGATATAGATTCTAGCATGTCCAAATTTTACTAAGCAGGTACAGAGAGGGTGAATAAGTTGCCCAAGATCACATAGCTAGGAAGTGGTAGAGCCACGATTCAAGCCCAGATAGTCTAGATCCAAAGTCTATGCTCAGACTTCTATAAACCACCATTTGCCTAGAGCGGGAGGTGACAACTGACCCACAGGCTGGAACAATTGGTTCAATTCTCTGGCTTTCTGCTTTTTAACCACAGTGTCAGGCATGCCTTTAGGGCATCACAAGGATGTTCTTCTGTGATGACAGTTACAAAAATAGCCAGGTTCAACCAGAAGTAAACAATATGGACAAAGAGGGTGGGGAGAGTTGTGTGAATTGGTGATTGAAGTGTGGGGTAGAAATGATAAGTCACTGAGCTGAAAAATACAGGAGCCCAATCCACCATCAACACCCAAAGGGGGAAAGTCATTCATAATAATTTTCCTCTGATCACCAGCAGGTTCTGAGAAGATGAAAAAATAGGGTTGATAAGATTTTTTAACGTTGAGCAGGGAGGGGAAGTTCTGAGTGGAAGCATGGACACTCGGTGGACTAAGCAGGGGTCCCGAGAGGGATGGCATGTCTGGCAGTCAGTAATTCTGTGATGTAGAGAGGGCCTGTGTGAAGCATGATGAGTTTGGTGGTGGCCATGCGCAGAGCAAGAGGACTGAGACAGCCTGTGCCCCTTCAGGGTTTATCTCCATTAGGTCTTAGAAACACAATCTATGTGACTTGTTAACAAGAGCTGGTAGATTGTGCAGAGGCTGTGTCATGTGTGGAGATGGTACCATGGGACACTGTGGAAAGCACCAAGGAGAAAGTTCCTCTTTCTAAAAAATAGGAATAGTAGGTCCCAGACTGGCACACCACACTTGGGAGTCAATAGCAACAACTGAGACACACACTTTATAAACAGCAACCAAAAGCCCAGTGAGTGCTCTGAGCAAGAGAGGCCAGGTCCCCAGTGCCTGGACCATGGGGCATGGCATTTCTGCCTTGCCAGACCACAGCTTAGCTAGCAACTTTAAAGCTTGAAAGTCAGAATAGAGGAGCAACCACATAAGCAAAGCGTGGTCCACATGGAAGATCACTTTGCTTAGATCCCAAAGTTAAGAGAGCCTCTGTGACCTGTAGCAATTTGACGTTACTCAAGAACAGCGTTACATAGAAGAGGTGATCCTGAACCCCAGGAAGCTCACAACCTGGGTCGGATTTCAGCAGGAGGTTAGAAAACTGGATGCTACCTTAAATAAAACTCCTTTGTGGCTCTATGGGGGGCCATGTTTGCTCTGCAATATTTTCTGATGATATATCTATAAATAGAAAAGAGAGTGTTCCAGTGCATTACCAGTGCAAGTCTTTGGTTAACAAGCATCTGAAACAGAGGTTGGGCCGCATACAGAAAGGAGTGCTCCAAGGCAGTGGTCAGGCAGGTTACACAGGTACACAGAGGGAGAGTGGAGAGCCTCAACCTCAGGGAAGGCTGCCTGGTGGGCAGGAGACTGAAAGACTAAGCCCAAAATGTCCTGAGCATCTTCCTCTGTGCCTTCAATTTTTCCTTAGTCTCAGGAATGAGCTTGCCACCACCTTCTTCCAAATTTGGTCAATAGTCTTCTATTCTATTGAACTTCGAAATGACTCTGTTTTACATGAGAATGTGAAGGTAGGACCACTTTCCCGGGCTCTTGCTGGGAGAGGGTGAGAGGACCAGAGTTGCCTGAGGAGAGTCTGGGGCCAGTGGCTCTGCAGAGCAAAGGGAAGGAACAACCAACAAAGAGCCAACAAAATCCCCTGGCTGAGTCACTACAGAAGCCATTCCTCCCAGGCAGAGCACTTGTAAACAGAAATATTATTAACTCTAATGAGAAACTTAAGCAAGATTCCATGAATATAAAAGCAACTCATAAAATATTATAATATACAATAAAAGTTTAAAAGTTTAAATAAAAAGGAAATCTCATTTCTAATAGCGATGAAAACGAGAACTTAGATATATATACATCTAAGAAAAGTTGCAAAATCACTTTTTTGTCAATAATTACTGATGATTAAAAGGAAAGAAAAATTGGAGAACTAGGTAAGTATAGAGTTGAACTACATTCATGGAAGGGAAGACTCTCAAAATTTAAAAAGATATCCATTTTCCCCTACTTAAAATATAAATTCAAACAATTATGATAAAAATTCTAACAAACTTTTGTGAAATGTGGTAAGCTAATCATAAAATAAATATGGAAAAAACAAGGACCAAGAAGAACTAAGAAATTTTGAAAAAGAACAAGGGAGAAACAAGATGGCGGAAGAGTAAGTGGAAGCTACACTAACCTGCTCCCAGAACTAGTCTGAATTTACAACTTAATTTTGGAGAAATCATCTGAAATAACCAACCGAACACTAGCTGGAGAGAAGTCTTATAACCATGAAGAGACAGAAAAGGCCACTACATCACAACGCAGAAGAGCTGGCTGGGCTCACACGGGTGGCAGCTGAAGGGACTGAGAAACAGCTCAGCAGCAGGGGATTCCCCCTAAGAAGGGCGGGGACTAAACCCCCAGCTGAGCTTCCCAGTCTACAGCAACAGAGTAGAAAGTAAAATAGTATCCAGCTGTGAAAAGTGAAAAGCCACAGGGTTTCTTGCTAGCCGGAGAGAAACAGCGGGAGGAAAAGAGCTCTTAAGCAAATCACATACAAAAATATTTGGGCCCCCACTTGCCCTGGGCTCGAGCAGAGGGAGGGCAGGGAGGACTGGAGACACTTGGGGAGAGTTTGGTGTGGTGGCTTTGGGGGAGGAACAGGGTTGGGGGAAGCTAGCCGGGTGCCAGTGCTGACTCATCCCCAGTGCTGCAGGCAGACCATTCCCCTCACTCCAAGTGGCATCAGCCTGAGGGGAAGCAAAAGCCCTGCCTACAGGAATTAAGCTGCCACAACCCCGGTCCTTAAGCCTGATGGCTAATCACAGATTGAATAGATTAACAACTAAAGAAGACAAAGGCAGTAGATACCTGGAAGTCTCCAACAGACTGCCTAGGTCCAGACTGGAACACGATCTGACGCTACCAGGGGCAGATCCAGGAAGTGCAGATCATTCAAAGAAACATCAACAAACAATAGAAGTCACAAAAATGGGGAGACAGAGAAACAACCCCCCCATCGAAAGGAAACGTAGAATCCCCAAAAAGAGTGCTAAATGAAACAGAGGGGTGCAAACTATCAGATATGGAATTCAAAACATGGATTATGGAGAAGCTCAATGAGCTCAGCGAAACCTACAAAGAACTCCAGGGAAACCACAAGGAACTTACTGAGAATTACACCAGCATGAAAAAGGACATAGAAGCTATCAATAAGAGCCAGGAGGAAATGAAGAATACAATCTCTGAATTGAAGAACACAGTAGAAGGAATTAAAAGCAGGCTAGAGGAAGCAGAATATCGGATCAGCAAGCTGGAAGACAATGTAGACAAAAACGCCCAGAGAGTGAAACAAAATGGAAAAAGACTGAACATGACTGAAGAGGCTCTAAAACAGCTGCAGGACAACATGAAATGTAATAATATCCGTATCATAGGAATTCCAGAAGGAGAAGAAGAAGAGCAAGGGATAGAACACCTCTTTGAAAAACTAATGACAGAAAACTTCCCTAACATGAGGAGAGAAAGAGTCACGCAAGTACAGGAAGCACAGAGGGTCCCAATGAAGATGAACCCCAACAGGCCCACTTCAAGACACATCACAATTAAAATGCCAACATTCAAAGACAAAGAGAGAATCCTAAAAGCAGCAAGAGAGAAACAACTAACAACATACAAGGGAGCTCCAATAAGGCTATCATCAGATTTCTCAGCAGAAACACTACAAGCCAGAAGGGAATGGCAAAAATATTCCAAGCAATGGAAAACGAAGGCCTACAACCAAGAATACTCTACCCAGCAAGACTCTCACTCAAAATGCAAGGTGAAATAAGGAGTTCCCAAGACAAAAGAAGGCTAAAAGAATACATCTCCAACAAACCAGCATTGCAAGAGATGCTAAAGGGTCTGCTTTAAGATGAAGAAACAG
Source organism: Furipterus horrens (assembly GCF_987537825.1). NCBI lineage: Eukaryota > Metazoa > Chordata > Mammalia > Chiroptera > Furipteridae > Furipterus > Furipterus horrens. The sequence goes on from NW_028327173.1 coordinate 98,963,435, forward strand.
AGAGAGACTGAAAGAAACACGAGTACAAAGGGGGAAAATGACAGTAAATAAATGCTGAAAGAAAGAAGGAACCTCTAGCATTTGCAACATGGTTGGAACTAGAGAGAATTATGCTTAGCGAAATAAGCCAGGCAATGAAAGAAAAATACCTTATGCTATCACCTATTACAGGAAACTAATGAACAACACAAACAAATGAACAAAATTGAACCAGAGGTATGTAAACAAGGAATAAACTAACAGTAACAAAGGGGGAGATGGGAGGGAGAGAAAGGAGTAAGAAAGGGAAGGGTCTAGTCAAAGAACATGTATAAATGACCCATGGACATGGACAACTGGGTGGGGACTGAATGTGGGAGAAGGTGGGGCAGGGTGCAGGAAAGCAAGAGGGGCAAAAAAGTGGGACAACTGTAATAGAAAAATAAAAACAAAAAAAATTTTAGTGGGGGAAAAATGAAAATATAAAGAATGGAAATGCAAGTTCAGTGAATAGTAGAAGTACAAGGATGTTCCTTCACACTGTATATTTTTCTCCCTCTCTGACCCCCCCAGAATTTGGCATTCTAAAGAATTAAGTAATGACATAAGTTTCTTTGCATAAAACTAATAGGACCAGTTGTTAATAGAGGTTTTTTTTTTTTTTGACTAAGACTTTGACTGGAATGTCATGCCTAAAGGAGACATGCTTGGGCTCTGGTTATTACCAAAAAGCCCTGAGGAACTGAGATTGACTTTCAAAGGTAATAAAAGCCCACGAGATAAAAGGCCTGGCAACTTGGTTGGATGTGCGGTCCATGGCAATCTTTCCAGGGAAGGAATGAAGGTTGTTTTCCTGAAAGATGGCTAGATGTGACCTTAAGGCACAATGGAAAACCAGAAGGACTTGGAAAAGATAGGTGTATACAGGCAAGACTGAATGTCAGGTGTGTGGTTCTGCTTCTGTGCCCTGAAGGGCAGACTGAAGGTCACCCTAAATGTTCCTTGCATACTTTCTAGCAAAGCAAAACTAAAGATCATAAGTGATCATTTTCTGCTCTTGTTGTGTTTATGCAAGTGAACAGGATAAATTAAAAATGGATGTAATGCAGTCCCTTTAATGACAAGGAGGGTAATCTTAGGGAGAAAAAATTGTGATTCAAGGAAAATCACAATGCTCAGTGGTAGACTATAAAGTAGTGCAGTTAACCGTCTTTAAAATTTCTTTTCATTTGAAAGTTAAACTATGTCCGTGGTATTATCGAAGATGTTTAATTTACAGTCAAATGCCTTGCAACTGGATGTCTTCCCAATAAGACAGTCCTACAGATTTAGAGACTTGTATGTGGGTTATGTTACATAAATTAACATGTGTTTTCTGTTTTCAAAGGGCATAAGCCTATGATCTCATTACCTGAATGATTGTCTGTACGTAGAGGCCTCACTTAATCCTGTCTGCATCGCTGCCTCCTGAAACTCAACGGTTTGGCTGAACTAAGTCACTGAGTTGGTGAAGTATGGGGTGGTCTGTGGGCTTCACTTTAAAACTGGTTTCCTTTTCTGTCCTAATGGCTTGGACAGAAAAAGCCCAGAGGTATGAGAGGGGGGAAACCTAAAATATTTCCCTCAGCCCAAACTAAATATAATGGGCAAAAGGGTTTCGGACAGGTGAGATGTATCTGGCACACCTTCCACCAAAGAAGCCCTTCTTTTCCCTAACGTGGGACATTAAAAAATTAATTCCTGCCTTTTGTCATCTAGTGGTTATGGATTGAATGATGTCTTTTAACCCTGTTGCCAAAACTGTTGCCTCCAGAATACAACAAAGATGCCAGCCTGTTAAGTCAAGCATGCCGTTGTCTGGGGACAGCCAACCGACCTGGAGTATGCACGATCTTTCCCCATGTGGGAAGGCCACCCTCCCCTCCACACCCCCATTCTTATTAGGGATGTCTGGACCCAAGGGTAGGTAGGACGACGACCATGTCCAGCTTGAAGCAGCTAGAAGAGCTTGAGACCTTCACCCATTGTCTTTTATAAGATTATAAAGGGTCTTAAGTCTGAGAGGGAGGGATTGCTCTTTTTTATTGTTAAATTAATTAATTAATTAATTAATTTTAAAAAGAAGAGTAATATATGAAAAGGTGAAGCACGAGAGCTTGTATGTACGACCCATGGGCATGGACTTGGGGGAGAGAGGGTGCTGGGTGGAGGGGAGCAAAAGGGAAAAAATTGGAACTATCATAATATAATCAATCAAATATACTTAAAAAAAAAGAAAAAGAACAAGGGAGAGAAAAACAGCATGACTTATGAAGCTATTTCAACTAACAGTGTTTTATTGGCACCTGGGCAGTCTAATATAAAAATAAAGCAGTATCCAGAAATGGATGTAGGTGTATATGAAAAGTTGTTATATAACAATATTAATGTTAAGTATATGGTATATAGTTTTTGAGCAATAGAAAAACAAAATAAAATTATATCCCCATTTTATCTCTCTTCCTCACACACACTCACACACACACACACACCAGATGAATTAAAAATGTCCATGAGAAAAGGATATTTTTTGAAGAATATAATTGAGAATATTTTTCTAATTCTGTGGTAATGTACATTTTCTTCAACATAACACACAAAAAAATACTCTATAGAGAGGGGAAAAATAAGTTTAACTATACCCAATATCAAATTTTTCTTATGACAAAAGAGACTTTTTCTTAACTTTTATCTAAAAGCGCAAACTGGGAAGACATGTTTGCAATAAAGAAAGCAAAAGATTATTAGCCATAATTCATAAAAAACTCCTATGAATGCCAGTGGAAATATAAATTATTAAAATTGCTTTGGAGAATAATTTAGTGATGTTTACATATTAAATAATAAAGATGTGTATAACCTATAATCTACCAATTCAATTTTTATCTAAAGATAAGAAAAACAGTTTACATATTTACAAGGAGATATACAGTTTAATTACAGAATTTTTAATAAAAATGAGAGGGAAGATAAATAAATTACAGTATTCATATATAGAGCATATGTATTAGATATGAAAAAATTTAAAACAATGTAATATATTTTAAAAATTGAATAAGTATATTATGATAATACTTCATAGAACATGATAAAATGCAAAATACTACATATGCATTACACACATGTACTAATAGATGAAAACGTATGAGGGAATGAAAAACACAGAATTGTAAATAATACCTACCTCTAAGGAGGTCAGACAGAATTGAATTAGGAGTTTGGGGCTCTTCAGTTATATTGTATTTCCAAAAGCAATAAAATAAAATAAAACTAAATCATTATAAAAAACTTTAAAACTTCGTAAAGATAGGTGGTAGATATTGAGATATCTGTTATTATTCTCTATACTTTTATATTTATTTATTTTATAGTTTAAAAATATGTAATTCAAGAAAGCTTACAAAAATTAAAATTAGATTTGAATTTAACAATTGAGTAGTCCCAGAAAAATCTTACAAAGAATAATCAATATTTTAAAAATACTGATAAAGCTACTGGACTTTAAGGTTTAAAAAAGAATCTCTTGAGAAGCCAGGAAAAAAAAACATTAAATGAAGTATTCTAAAACATGCTATCAGGTAAGCCTCAACTTTTCCATAGTCAGATTTTTTAAAAGTATATTTTATTATGTTGTTACAGTAGTCCCAATCTTTTATCCCTTTGCTCCCTTCCACCCCGTAACCCCCGTCCCTCCAGTTCATGCCCATGGGTCATGCATATCAGTTCTTTGGCTTCACTCTTTCTTATATTATTCTTATCTTCCCCCTCTCTATACTGTACCAATCAATTATGCTTCTTAATTCCTGCACCATTTCCCCATTTCTCCTCCTTATCCCTCCCAGCTGTAAACCTCCAAATTATCCCCATATCAATTATCCTGTTCCTATTCTGGTTTGCTTAGTTGGATTTTGTTTTTATTTTTCAGATTCAGTTGTTGATAGTTGTGTTTGTTGTTATTTTAATGTTCATAGTTTTGATCTTCTTTTTCTTAAATAAGTCTCTTTGACATTTCATACTATAATGTCTTTGTGATGATGAACTTCTTTAGATTTACCTTGTCTGCGAAGCACTTTATCTGCCCTTCCATTCTAAATGATAGTTTTGCTGGATTGACTAATCTTGGTTGTAGGTTCTTGCTTTCCATCACACTGAGTAATTCTTGCCAGTCCCTTCTTCCTTGCAAAGTTTCTTTTGAGAAATCAGCTGATAGTCTTATAGGCACCCCTTTGTAGGTAACTCTCTGCTTTTCTCTTGCTGCTTTTAAGATTTTCTCTTTATCTTGAACCTTTGGCATTTTAATTATGATGTGTTTTGGTGTGGTTTTCTCTGTGTCTAGCTTGTTTGGGACTCTGTGCTTCCTGAACTTGTGTGTCTATTTCCTTCACCAAATCAGGGAAGTTTTCCTTTCTTATTTTTTCACATAATCTTTGAATTTCTTGCTCTTCCACTTCTCCTTCTGGCACACCAATAATTTGAATGTTGGCACGTTTAAAGTTGTCCCAGAGGTTTCTAAGCCTCTTCTCATTTTTTCCAATTCTTGTTTTCTCATTCTGTATTGGTTGACTGTTTTTTTCTTCCTTATGTTCCAAATCGTTGATTTGAACCCTGCTTTCCTTCCCTTCACCATTGGTTTCGTGTGGATTTTCCTTTCTTTCATTTAGCATAGCCTTCACTCCTTCCCTTATGCATTTGCCATACTAAAGCATATCTGTCAAGCCTGTGAGCATCTTTATCACCACTGTTTTGAGCTCTACATCTGTTAAGTTGGCTATCTCCTCGTTTGTTAGGTTGGCTATCTCCTCACTGCTTAGTTCTCCCACTGGAGCCTTGATCTGTTCCCCATTTTGGGCCATACTTTTTTGCCTCCTCCACTTGAGAGGCTCCTGTTTGTTTGCCTCTGTGTCTTAGGTAGAGCTGTTGCACGTGTTACATTGTAAAGGGCAGAGACTTAGGTATTTGTCAATATGGACAACCCGTTTCACCATGTTGTGGTGCTGTATCTAGGGAAAGGGTCTGTCTGGGTGAGTATTTCTTCATTATATCTTTTTTTTGTTTGTTTTTATATTTCCATGCAGCTCAGTTTTCTGGAATTTCTGGTTATCTCTTGTTTTGAGGTAGTTTTATTCCTTCTTAATTGTGAAGGGAGATGCAGCATGTCTGTCTAGGGTTCCATCTTGGCTGGAAGTCCAAAGTCATATTTAACATTAAGAGAGAGAAAACAATATCTGTAATATCCTCAGGGGCATAAAAGATAGTCTAAGAATTTTACAGTTTACTTAACTCTTATTTACATAAAAAGAAAACAGCCATAATTTTATTTACATATAAGAACTCAATTTCCATAATCCCTTACTTTTAAAAAATTATTAAAAGATTAACTCAAGCCAAAAACTAGAAATGAGTACTAAATCTGTCAAACTGCAGGATTAGGATTAAAACAAATATGTTTTTAATACAGTAATTTTAATGTCTTATCAACTTAGAAATAATAACAAAAATGTATGAAAAAAAAGAAAGAAGGTTCAAAAAAAGTATGAATATGCTGATTTCACCCTTATCTTTTACACTAGATATAAAATTATTTTGAAACTGATGAATCAAGTCATAAAGGTATAAGTATATGTAAATGTATAAAAATAACACTAGAAAGAATAAAATAACTAAATAAAATTGAATGGTGGAGGAGACTGAGAAGATGAGAGGGTAAAATATAGTAAATATAATATCGTTTATAGAAGAAACTTTGGGCAATATCAGAATATAGATGGTTTTCAGTCATAAGATTAGATGAGATCCCCAAGAGAAAAGTGTAGATTAAAGAGGTAAAAGAACCAAAGTCTGAGCCCTGGTGTACTCCAATCTTCATTCAGTGATAATACATGGAACCAGCAAAGATTAGAAGATAAGGACCAGAAGATCGAAAAAAAAAAATGGGAAAGATTGATTTCTTGGAATCCAAATGTAAAAGTAGATAAAAGAGATAGAAGTGATCAGTTGATAGATCAAATAAGATGTGAACTGAGAATTTGTAAATGGGGAGGTCATTGTTGTCTTTGGAAAGAGAAGTTTTAATGAAATAAAAATAAGTTATGGAATATTTCTCTGTACATATATTACTTATAAATTGGAAAAAATAATACTATCTACTTCAAAGGTAGCATAGTGAGGATTGAGTGTATAAGTTGATATACAACAGCACCTAGCACAGTATAATTTCATTCATAAAAGAAGGTAAACAAAACCACCTCTAAACTGCATTTATATGTGTGTGTCTATGTATGTCTGTGTCTCTGTGTGCCTATAAAATTGTGTAAGAATATACATAAAACTACTAACATCACCCGCCATCCCAGACCTACCAGTCATGGAGGAGCTAGACACCCCACCTACTGCGGCAGAGCTCAGCAAAGCCATCGACCGCCTCGCTTGCGGGAAAGCACCAGGAAGCGACGGAATCCCTCCAGAAATCCTAAAGAGCAGGAAACCAGTCCTGCTACAGCCGCTCCACCATCTACTCTGTCTCTGCTGGAAGGAGGGTTACATCCCTCAGGATATGAGAGACGCCAACATTATCACCATGTACAAGAACAAAGGAGACCGCAGCGACTGCAACAACTACCGGGGCATCTCTCTCCTCAGCGTCGTCGGCAAAGTATTCGCCCGGGTCGCTCTTGCCCGCCTGCAGACCCTTGCTTCCCGTGTCTACCCAGAGTCCCAGTGTGGCTTCAGAGCTGGCCGATCAACAGTGGACATGATCTTCTCCCTACGCCAGCTGCAGGAGAAGTGTCATGAGCAGCATAAACCACTCTACCTTGCCTTTATTGACCTCACGAAGGCGTTTGATCTGGTCAGTCGAAGCGGACTCTTCAGCTTGCTACAGAAGATTGGCTGTCCACCACATCTGCTTGCTGTGGTCATGTCCTTTCACGACAACATGCACAGCACGGTGTCCTACAACGGCGCAACCTCTGAGGCCTTCCCAGTCAGCAGCGGAGTAAAGCAGGGCTGCGTCCTCGCGCCTACGCTGTTCAGAATCTTCTTCTCCATGCTCCTCCAATACGCCTTTAAGGACTGCAGCGAGGGTGTCTTCATTCACACCAGATCCGATGGCAAGCTCTACAACCTGGCCCGTCTACGAGCCAAGACCAAAGTCAAAGAGGTGCTCATCCGTGAGATGCTCTTCGCCGACGATGCAGCCTTGACATCACACTCCGAAGAGGGACTCCAGCAGCTAGTCACTTGCCTTTCCCATGCATGCAAGGAGTTCGGACTAGCCATCAGCCTGACGAAGACGAACGTTATGGCTCAAGGCACGGGGACTCCCCCATGCATCACCATCGACGGATACACCCTGGAGGTTGTCAACGACTTCACTTACCTTGGGTCCACCATCTCGAGCTCTCTGTCAGTTGACTTGGAGGTCAACCGGAGAATCGCCAGGGCAGCCACAGTTATGGCCAAACTGAACCGGCGAGTGTGGAACAATTCCAGCCTCACTGAGAAAACCAGACTGCGCATCTACCAAGCCTGCGTACTCAGCACTCTCCTCTATGGCAGCGAGACGTGGACCACTTACGCAAGGCACGAAAGGAAACTCAACAGCTTCCACATGAGGTGCCTGCGACACGTCCTGCATGTCGCCTGGCAGGATAAGGTTCCCAACACCGAGGTGCTGAAGCGAGCCAACATGAGCAGTTTGCATGCAGTTCTTAGTGAGAGACGCCTCAGGTGGCTCGGCCATGTCAAAAGAATGGATGCAGGCCGTATTCCCAAAGACCTCCTCTACGGCGAGCTAGCAGAAGGCCAGAGGATGACAGGGCGCCCAAAACTGCGGTTCAAAGACATCTGCAAAAAGGATATGACACAATGCTCCATCAATCTCAACACATGGGAAGTTCAAGCAGACGACCGCCTAGCCTGGAGGCTCACGGTCAGGCAAGGTATGTCACGCACAGAGGCTGCGCGCAACGAGGAGGCGGTCCAGAAAAGATTGAGGCGGAAGCAGCATCAACAGCAGCAACAAAAGCCATCTGCCTTCACCTGTAACAAGTGCGGCAGGGATTGTCACTCCCGAGTCGGACTGCACAGCCATTCTCGGCGGTGCAGATAGACTCTCAAGAAGCTACGCCATCGTCTCTCGAGACCGACGGCTGCCGATGATGATGATGATGACTAACATCACCTCTAAATGATAAAAGTGAGTTGGACTGGGGACCAGAGGTGAAAAGTAAAAGAGACATATCATAGGTAGTTTTTTTTATTGTTTTTCTATACAGTTGTCCCACTTTTTCTCCCATTGCTACCCCCCACCCAACCCACCCCTTCTCCTACAGTAATCTGCACCTCATTGTACTTGTTCATGGGTTATTTTGACTAGCTCCTTTACTAAACCCTTTCCCTACTTACATCCCTTCTCCCGCCCCGCCCCGCCTCTGGTAACTGTTACTCTGTTCCTTTTTTACATGCCTCTGGTTCAATTTTTCTCATTTGTTTGTGTTGCTCTTTAGTTTCCTACATTAGGTGATATCATATGATATTTTTCCTCCATTGCCTGGCTTATTTCAGTAAGCATAATTCTTCCTAGTTCCATCCGAGTCATCACAAATGGCAGGAGTTCCTTTTTTCTTTCAGCAGCATAGTATTCCATTGTGTAAATGTACCAGTTTTTTAATCCACTCATCTACAGATGGGCACTTAGGCTATTTCTGGCACTTGGCTATTGTACGTAGCACTGCTATGAACACAGGGGTTCACAAGTTCTTTTGAATTGGGGTTTCAGGATTCTTTGGGTATAATTCTAGCAATGAAATTGCTGGATCAAAAGGCAGTTCCAATTTTAGCTTTTTGAGGAAATTCCATACTGTTTTCCATAGTGGATGCACGAGGTTGCATTCCCACCAACAGTGCACTAGGGTTGCTTTTTCTCCATGTCCTCGTCAGCACTTGTTGTTGGCTGATTTGTTGACGATGGCCATTCTGACTGGTGTGAAGTGGTATCTCATTGTGCTTTTTATTTGCATCTCTCTGATGGCAAGTGATGGTGAGCATTCTTTCATATGCCTATGGACCCTCTGTATGTCCTCCTAGAAAAAGTGTTTGTTCATGTCCTTTGCCCATTTTTTATTTTGATTGTCTTCTTGGTGTTGAGATATGTAAGTTCTTTATATATTTTGGAGATCAATCCCTTGTTTGAGGTATCATTGGCAAATATGTTCCCATATGGTTGGTTTCTTTTTAATATTGCTGATGTTTTCTTTTGCTGAGCAAACACTTTAGTTTGATGTAGTCCCATTTGTATATTCTTTCCTTTATTTTCCTTGCCTTAGGAGATGTGTTGAAAAAAATATTGCTATGTGGGATATCTAAAATTTTCTTGCCTATGTTTTTGTCTAGAACTTTTATGGTGTTATGACTTACATTTAAGTCTTTGATCCATTTTGAGTTTATTCTGGTGTGTGGTGTAAGTTGGTGGTCTAGTCTCATTCTTTTTTTTCCCCATAATTATTTTTTATTATTGATTATGCTGTTACAATTGTCCCAATTTCCTTCCCCCCTGATACCCCCTCCCTCCAGTTGTCTCCCCCCTTAGTCCATACCCATTGGTCCTGCGTATAGTTCTTTTCAACACCTTCCTGTTCACTCCACTCCCTACCACTATGCTTCCCAATTTCTGCACCATCTCCCTTCCTGTCGCCCACCCCCTCCCCGCTGACCTCTTCTCAATATGCTTCCCTTACCTATAATTCTTTTTCCCTTCTCATTGCCTACTTAGATTGCCCTTGCCTGAGTTCCCTAGCTTCTGCTGTTGTTTGTTGTAATACAGTTTTCATTTTAATGTTCATTGTCCTGACCCTCCTTCTTCTAAACAAGTCCCTTTAACATCTCATATAACAGTGGTTTGGACCTAACAGACTCCTTCAGTCTTACTTTGTCCTGGAAACACTTTCTCTGCCCTTCTATCCTGAATGAGAGCTTTGCTGGATAAAGTAATCGTGGTTGTAGGTTTTTGCTTTTCATTACTTTGAATATTTCTTGCCAGTCCCTTCTTGCCTGTAAAGTCTCCTTTGAGAAATCTGCTGATAGTCTAATTGGGACACCTTTGTACATAAGTCTTCTCTTCTCTCTTGCTGCTTTTAAGATTCTTTCTTTATCTTTAATTTTTGACATTTTGATGATAATGTGTCTTGGTGTGGTCCTCTCTGGGTCCAGCCTATCCGGAACTCTCTGTGCTTCTTGGACCTGTAAGTTTACCTCCTTCCCCAAGTTAGGGAAGTTATGCTTCATTATTTTTTCACATAATTTTTCAATTTCTAATTCTTCTTCTTCACCCTCTGGCAATCCGACAACCCGAATGTTCATTCTCTTATAGCTGTCCCAGAGGTTTCTGAGACTCTCGTCATATTTCTCACTCTCCGTTTCCTCTTTCTGCACTGGTTGACTGTTTGTTCCCTCCCTATGTTACAATTTGTTGATTTGATCCATGGCTTTCCCTTCCTCACCACTTGTTTTGTATGTATTTTTGTTCATTTCAGCAGGGCTAGCCTTTCTTCCTTGTCTTGATTCAGCCTCACTGTTAGGTCCGTGAGCTGTCTTATAACTATGGCTCTAAAATGAGCTTCCGAAAGATTCGCTATTTGTTCCTCGGTCAAGGCTTTTATATGTTTTTTAGTTAGCTGTGTGATTGGTATTTCAATCATTAATTCTGCCATTCTGACAGTTTTGTTTATCTTTTCCTCTTGGGCGGGGCGCTGTCACACCTCTTACGCTGTATTGGGCGGAGCCCCATGTGCTCCTCACAACCTGGCAACCTTTCTCACCAACCTGCAGCGCTTTGTGTGGGGGCAGGGGTCCAAGATGGATTCCCACTGTTACTCTCTGCTGGTGAACAGGGCCACCTCCCAATGGGGTCCGACCTCTCTGCGTTGGAATCGCAAGCCGAAGAATTCGGTCTTCAGCCAGGGCCAGGCCCCAGGCACCTCTCTCCTCCCCCCAAACACAGGCCTCTGCTCACCATGTCCCACCGTTCACCGCTTCTGCTGCCGCCTCCAGCACAGTTCGATATCTCTCAGCCTCAGACTCGCACTTTCTAGCTGTCCGGATGAGAATCACTTGTTTATGACTTCATATGTTGGACTTCCATATAGCTTTAATTTCAAGAACTTCTTATTATTTTTAGTTTTGCATTAGCTGTAATCCTTCTTAGTTGTAGAGGGAGACAGAGCATGTTGGTCTATGCCTCCATCTTGGCCGGAAGTCTAGTTTCATTCTTTTGCATGTCCCTGTTCAGTTCTCCCAGCACCATAGTTGAAGAGGCTCATCTCATTCCATTTTATGTTCCTTCCCCCTTTGTCGAATATTAGTTGACTATATAGACCTGGATTTATTTCTGGGCTCTCTGTTCTCTTCCATTGATCTATATGTCTGTTCTTATGCCAGTACCAGACTCTTTTGATTATCACTGCTTGTAGTATAGTTTGGTATCAGGTATTGTGATTCCTCCCACTATGTTCTTCTGACTCAAGCTTGCTGTGGCTATTCAGGGTCATTTTTGGTTCCATATAAAATTTTTAAAGTATATTTTATTGATTATGTTGTTACAGTAGTTCCAATTTTTTTATGCTTTGCCCCTATCTGCCCAGTGTCCCCCTTCCTTCAGCAATCCCACCCCCTTTATTTCATGTCCATGGGTCCTGCATATAAGTTCCTTGGCTTCACCCTTTCCTACATTATTCTTAACAACCCCCTGTCTATTTTGTACCAACCGATTATGCTTCTTAGTCCTTGCACCATTTCCCATTCCTCTCCTCCACCCCTCCCAGATAATAACCCTCCAAATGATCCCCACATCTACAATTCTGTTCCTTTTCTGGTTTACTTAGTTGGATTTTGTTTTTATTTTTTAGATTCAGTTGTTGATAGTTGTGAGTTTGTTGTCATTTTAGTGTTCATAATTTTGATCTTCTTTTTCTTAAGTAAGTCCCTGTGACATTTCATATAATAATGGCTTGGTGATGATGAACTCATTTAGCTTTACCTTTCCTGGGAAGCACTTCATCTGCCCTTCCATTCCAAATGATAGCCATGCTGGATAGAGTAGTCCTGGTTGCAGACTGTCTTTCATGACATTGAATACTGCTTGCCAGTCCCTTCCTGCCTACAAAGTGTCCTCTGAGAAATCAGCTGATAGTCTTATAGGCACCCCCCCGTGAAGGCAACTCTCCACCTCTCTCTTGCTGCCCCCAGGACTCTGTCTTTATCTTTCACCTTTGGCATCTCAATCATGATGCATCCTGGTGTGTTCTCCTCTGGGTCCAGCTTGCCCAGGACCCTCCGTGCTTCCCAGACCTGTATGTCCATCTCTTTCAAAAAATTTGGGAAGTTGTACTAATTTTTTTCAATTATTTATACCTCATTCTGCACTGGTTGACTGTTTTTGTTTTTTTTTTTCCTTATGTTCCAAAGCATTGATTTGAACCCCGGTTTCCTTCCCTTCGCCCTGGTTTTCTGTGAATTTTCCTTCGTTTCACTTAGCATAGCCTTCACTTCTTCTCTTATGCGTTTGCCATACTGAAGCATATCTGTCAAACCTGTGAGCATCTTTATCACCAGTGTTTTGAATTCTGCATCTGTTAGGTTGTCTGTCTCCTCATCTGTTAGATTGGCTATCTCCTCGTCACTTAGTTCTCCCTTTGGAACCTTGCTCTGTTCCCGCTTTTGGGCCATATTTCTCAGTCTCCTCATTCTGACAGGCTCCTGTGTTTGTTTGCCTCCACATCCCAGGTAGAGCTGTCTCTCCTGTTATGTTGTAAATGGTGGATCCTTAGGGATTCGTCAGTACTGGGCAACCTATTTCGCCACGTTGTGGCACTGTATGTGGCAGAGAGGTCTGAGAGGGAACAATGCCACCTGCCCATCACTCGTCCCTTTTCCAGGAATCTCTCCACTTCCGCACCAGACTGGCGACCCTCTAGCTGCTGCCCTGGACATTGTTCTCAGAGCGGGTGGGTCTACAGACGTTCTATGACTGTGGGAGCCCTTTAAACAAGCGGACTCTGCTGAGAAAGGCAGTTTCTGCCTCCACCCCAACCCCCACTGGTCTGCACAGTCAGAAGCAATGAGGCTTGATTTTCCCTGGGGCTGGGACTGTGAGCTGTGAGGTCCAGTGAGGAGCTGGGAATGTTCCCCAGGTGGCCCTCCTGATTTTTTAAAACATGTGACTGTGCTTTCTGCTGACGTGCTGCTGCCTCTCCTGCTGCCGCCGCTGCTGCTACTACCACACCGCATCCTCTCCATCCCTCTTACGTGTCTGGATAAGCATTTCTTCTTTATGTCTTTGATTGCTAGTCTTCCATGCATTTAGATTTTCTGGAACTTCTGGTTCTTTCTAGTTTTGAGGTAGTTGTATTCCTTAGTTGTGGAGAGAGACATAGCATATCTTTCTAACCCTCCATCTTGGCCGGAAGCCCCATATAAATTTTTGATGTGTTTGTTCTAGGCCTGTGAAATATGTCACTGGTATTTTAATAGAGATTGCTTTGAGAGTATGGACATTTTAATGATATTGATTTTTTCCATCCATGAACATGGTATATGCTTCCATTTATTTGCATCTTCCTTAATTTCCTTCTTCAGTGTTATGTAGTTTTTCAGGTAGAGGTCTTTTATCTCTTTGGTTAAGTTTATTTCTAGGTACTTTATTTTTCTTGTTGTAATAGTAAATGGGATTTTTTACCTACTTTCTATCTCTGATATTTTATTGTTGTTGTACAGAAATGCCTTTGATTTCTGCATATTGACTTTGTACCCTGCTGTTTTGCCAAATTCACTTATTAGGTTGAATAGTTTTTTAGTGGAGTCTATACAGTTTTCTATGTACACTATCATGTCATCTACAGATAATGACAGTTTTACGTCCTCTTTTCCAATTTGGATGTCTTTTATCTCTTTTTCTTGTCTGATTGCTGTGGCTAGAACTTCCAAGGCTATGTTGAATAGAAGTGGAGAGAGTAGACATACTTGTCTTGTTCCTATTCTAAGGGGGAATGGTTTCAGTTTTTTCAGCTGAGTATAATGTTGGCTTCAGCTTTCTCGTGTATAGCCTTCATTATGTTGAGGTATGCTCCCTCTATTCCCATTTCACTGAGTGTTTTCATCATAAATGGGTGTCGTACTGTATCAAATGCTTTTTCGACATCTATTGGTATGATTATGTAATTTTTTGTATTTCCTTTTGTTACGTGGTGTATTATGTTTACTGATTTGTGAATATTAAACAACCCTTACATCCCTGAGATGAATTCCACTTGATTGTGGTGTATGATCTTTTTAATGTGTTGCTGGATCCAGTTTGCCAATATTTTTTTGAGGATTTTAGCATCTATGTTCATCAATGATATTGGATTGTAGTTTTCTTTATTGTGTCTTGACCTGGGTTTGGAATTAGGGTAATACTGGTGACAAAGAGTTTGGGAGTCTTCCCTCTTCTTGGATATGTTTTGGAAATTCACCAGTGAAGCCATTTGGTCCAGGGCTTTTGTGTGCTGGGAGTTTTTTTTATTATTGCTTCAATTTCACTCTTTGTTATCATCTGTTCATGCTTCCTACTTCTCCTTGATTCAATTTGGGAAGATTATATGTTTCCAGAAAGTTGTTCATTTCATCTAGGTTGTCAAGTTACTTACCATACAGTTGTTTGAAGTAATTTCTTACAATCCTTTGTATTTCTGTGATATCAATTGTGATTTCTCCTCTTTTGTTTCTGATTTTGTTTATTTGGATCCTCTTTCTTTTTTTCTTGATGAGCCTGGCTTAAGGCTTATCTATTTTGTTTATCTTTTCAAAGAACCAGCTCCTACTTTTGTTGATCTTTTGAATTGTTTGATTAGTCTTTATGTCATTTAATTCTGCTCTGAATTTGATTGTTGCCTTCCTTCTACTTGTTCTGGGCTTTGTTTGTTGTTGTTGTTTTAGTTTTTGTAGCTATAGGGTTAAATTTTTTACTAGAGATTCTTCTAGCTTTTTTAGGTAGGCCTGTATTGCTATGAACTTTCCTCTCAGGACTGCCTTTGCTGTGTTCCATAGGTTTGGGCTGTTGTGTGTTCATTATTATTTGTTTCCAGAAACTTCTCGATTTATTCCTTGATGCCATTGTTAAGCCATTCATTATTTAATATCATGTTATTTATTCTCCATGAATTGAATATTTTTGAGTTTTTTCCTTGAAGTTAGTTCTAATTTCAAGGCATTGTCATCTGAGAAGATGCTTGATATATTTTCAATTTTATTCAATTTGTTGAGGCTTGTTTTCTATCCTACCATGTGGTCTATCTTTAAAAATGTTCCATGCGCACATGAAAAGAATGTATATTTTTCTTCTCTGGGGTGAAAAGTTCTATTTATATCAACTAAATCCATTTGAGCAAGACTGTTGTCCAATTCCTCAATATCCTTGGTGTTTCTTTGCTTCAAAGGTCTGTTCATTGTTGACAATGGGTTGTTGAAGTCCCCTACTATGAGTGTGTTGCTGTTGGTATCCTTCTTTTAGTCTTCCAAGATTTTCTTTATATATTTGAATGCTTCTGTGTTGGGTGCATATATGTTAATCAGTGTTATATCTTCTTCATGGATTGTTCCCTTAAGTATTATGGAATGTCCTTCTTTGTCTCTTTTTATGGCCTTTGCTGTGAAATCTGTTTTGTCTGATATAAGTATTGCTACCCCAGCTTTTTTTTATGTCCATTTGCTTAGAATACTTTTTTCCATCCCTTCACTTTCAGTCTGTGTAAATCTTAAGTTTTGAGGTGTGTCTCTTGTAGAAATTACATATGTGGGTCATGTTTCTGTATCCATTCTGCTACCCTATGTCATTTGATTGATGCATTTAAACCATTTACATTTAAGGTTATTATTGACAGGTATTTATTCACTTCCCCTTGTACCTGTGTTCTCTTCTTTTGTCTTCTTTTTCTTAAAGCATACTCTTTAGCATCTCTTGCATGCTGGTTTGGTGGAAATGTATTCTTTTAGTCTTCCTTTGTCTGGGAAACTGCTTATTTCCCCTTCCATTTTGAAAGGAGCCTTGTTGGGTAGAATAGTCTTGGTTGTATTCCTTTGTTTTTCATTGCTTGGAATATTTTTTGCCATTCCCTTTTGGTTTTTAGTGTTTCAGTTGAGAAATCAGTTGATAGCCTTATCGTAGCTCCCTTGTATATTATTTGCTGTTTTTCTCTTGCTGCCTTTAGGATTCTCTCTTTGTCTTTGAATGTTGCCATTTTAATTATGCTGTGCCTTGTAGTGGGCCTTTTTGGGTTCATCTTCATTGGAACCCTCTGTTCTTCCTGGACTTGCATGACTTTTTCCTCTCATTAGTTTAGAAAATTTTTCTGTAATTACTTTTTCAATCAGGTTTTCTATCCCATGCTCCTCTTCTTCTCCTTCTTATATCCCTATAATATGGATATTGTTTCTTTTCATGTTGTCCTGCAGTTCTCTTAAACCCTCTTCAATCTTTTCAATCTTTTTCCATTTTGTTGCTTTGTCTGGGAATTTTTTTCTATGTTGTTCTCTAACTCACTAACCCAATCCTCTGCTTCATTTAGCCTGCTTTTGATTGTTTTTACTGTGTTCTTCAGTTCAGAAATTATATTCTTCCTTTTTTCCTGGTTTTTATTGTTAATTTCTATGTCCTATTTTTTGATAGTGCAATTCTCAGAAAGTTCCTTGTAGCTTCCCTGGAGTTCTTCGTAGTTTTTATGGAGTTCTTTGTAGTTCCCCTCTAGTTCATTGTAGTTTTCTTTGAGTTTGTTGAGTTAATTGAGCTTCCTCATTACTATTGTTTTGAATTTCATGTCTGATAGTTTGCTTGCCTCTATTTCATCTAGCACTTCTGGAAATTCCTCCTTTCCTTTTTGTGGGGTGTTGTTCCTGTTTGGTCGGGTGTTATTCTGCCTCCCCTATTGGGGTGGCTGGTCTTGTTTGTGTCTGTTTCTTAGTTTGTACTGCTTTTATTTTCTGCCTTTGTGGTGTGACCTTCAGTGGTACAAACTCCTTGATCTCCTTAACTTGATGCTCTTGGGATGCCCTTTATGCTCTTTATTTGGATTCTCTAGTAGTATTTTGGTTTTGTTTGTTGTGTTGCTCTTCGGTGAGTCCTTCCCTTAAATTATCTGACTGAGAGTTACTCTGCCCACTTCTGACAGTTGTTGAGCTGCCTCTGGCTGATGCCTCTTGGAGGGGAGTAGGCTGTTTGTGAGACTTCTTCTGTAGCACTGAGTTTGAGTCTGCCCTGGGATTTGGTCTGCTGCTCCTCCAGTTTTTTCTCTAGAACCAGCCTCCAAAGTTTTCCAAAGCTCCTCTAGTTCATTTCACCTTCTTTTGGCTGCAGCCCAGGTCAAGTGTGGCAAGTTTACTTTTTCCTGCCAGGCGTCAGACAGGGTGGGGCAGCGGGTGGGCACAAGAGGCAGGGGAGCATTCCCCTGTGCTGACATGGAGGCCAGTAGCATTCCCCTGCTCCAGCATGTGGGTGGGCTGGGGACGTTCTGCCGTGCTGGCTCGTGGGAGCATTCCCCTGTGCAGGGCGGGCACTTGGCTGGGTATGGTGGGTGTGGGGGCCAAGTGCGCCCATGCAGGTGGGCTCCTGCGTGCGTGCTCCTCAAGGATATTGCCCTGTCCCTAGCCTTCTCTCCCTGATCCATAGAAAACAATAAATTTTTTTAAATACACACAAAAAAGAACACTTCTCCCACTGTCCCAGAGCCAAACATCACCCATCTAACTCCTGGCTCTGCCAGAGGGCATAGCCTGGATCTCCACCTCTGACCTCTCTCAGGGGGGACCCAGGGACATTGAGAAAACCATGGCTCCTCTGGCTGCTCTTCAGGGAGTCAAACCAGGCAGAACTCTCACCTCTCCCACATCTCCTCTGAGAACCTCACAAGACAGGTCACTCAAAGGCAGTTTCCTCTACCGCCAGCAGCGCCAAGGCTCAACTCCTACCAGTATCCAGATGTTAACAGATGCTCTGCCCACATTCAGCTGAAACTATAGACCAGTCTCTGGAGCAAGCAAGAGCAGCCTCTCCTCACTCATCTGTCATCTTTGGTCTTCATCATATGTAGTTCTTTATTGAGGTTTTTGTCCTGAGGATGTATTCATGTTTATTATTTGTATGATTTTTTAAATTAGAAATTTGTAGAGGGTAACATCTCCAATTTAATAAGGATCGCCTATAAAAAATCAGCATCTAACATCATTCTTAATGGTCAAAAACTAGATGCTTTCCTCCTAACAAGCAAGGATGCCCCCACATACCACTCTTATTGAACATTGAATTAGAAGTCCTAACTAATGCAATAGACAAGAAAAATAAATAAAAGGTTTATAGTTAGGTAGGAATAAATAAAATTCTTTTTATTTGCAAAAAACATCCCAAAGCATTGACATTAAAAAAACTCTTGGAATTAATAATAATTTATATCAAAGATTCAGGCTACAAAGTTAATGTGTAAAATTCAATTGTATACCAAGAATTAACAGTTGGCATTTGATATGAAAAACATATCATTTTCATTTTCACCCCAAAAAAACCATGTTATGTACAAACATAACAAAGTATGTACAAGGTCTTACAGGAAAAACTACAAAACTCTGATGAAGAAAATTTTTAAAATATCTAAATAAATAGAGAGATAGTTCATGTTTATGGATAAGAAGACTTACACTAAGATGTCAGTAATTCCAATAAAAATCCCAGAAAGTTATTTCATGATTACTGAAAATTTGATTATAAAGTTTATATGGAAAGGCAAAACACTCAGAATAGCCAATACAATACTAAAAGGGAACAAACCTGAGGATTGACAATACTCAACTCCAAGACTTACTATAAGACTACCATAATCAAGACAGTATTAATGGAAGAATAGACAAATAGTCAATGGAACAGGCTAAAGAACCCAGAAATAGATCTTCACAAATATAATTAATTGATCTTAGACAAAGAAGCAAAGGTTTTTCAATGAAAGAAGGGTAATTTTTTTAAACAAATGTTGCTGGAAAAACTGTATATCCACATTCAAATGAATAATTCTAGACAGGACCTTATACTTTTCACAATAATTAACTTAAAATTAATCATATACCTAAATGTAAAATGCTAAACTATGAAACTCCTAGAGAAGATAACATAAAAGAAAAATCTAAGTAACCTTGAGTTCGGCAATTACTTTTCAGCTACAATTCCAAAAACAGTCATGAAAGAAAAAGTTAAAATTTTTTAAATTTAAAACTTCTGTGTAACAAAAGATGCCCTTAAAGAAGATGAGAAGACAAACCACAGACTGGGAGAAAATGTTTTTAAAACACATGTCTGGTTTTAAAACAAAAACAAAAAACCGGTATTCAAATTACAAAGTTCTCTTAAAACTTAATAAGAAAAAAACATCAATTCAGAAGCAAAGAGAACAGTGGTTATGGGCTGGCAGGTGCAGGGCTAGGAATAGAGAAATGTTGATCAGAGGCTATAAAGTTGTAATTATAGATGATAAATAAGTTTAGAAATATAATGTACAGGCATGATGACTATACTTAATAATATTATATTGATACTATAGAAATATGCTAAGAAAATAGATTTTATTTGAACTTATCATACATGCAGAAAAATGGCAGGTATGTGAGGAGATAATGTGTTAATTAGCTTCAATGTAGTAATCCTTTCACTATGTACATGTATATTAAATCATGTTGTACACATTAAATATATATAATTTTATCAAAAACATATAAATAAGTATAAACATGAATTAAAAATGGAAACAAACTATTCGATAACAAAATGTGAAAAAGATCTCAACAGACAGCACATCACCAAAGAAGATATACAGATGGCAAATAAAATTATGAAAAGATAGTATAATATATGATTAGGGAATTGCAAATTAAAATAATAGTGAGATATCAAAGCACACTATAAAAGATTGTAGAACAATTAGAGTAGTAACAGATTTCTTTCACTAACTTGTAAAATAAATAGGATCTGCCCTTTGATGTTATTTAAAAAGTATGAGTTTTGTCAGAAAGCTAGGGAAGTGTACTTTTTGTCTATGGAAATACTATTTGAACTAAACTAGAAAACAGACTAACCAATAAGACCACTGAAAAGATAAGGAAAAAGAAATGAGTCAAAGACTTGCAATGAATATTAAACAAAGGAAATAAAATACTTTCACATTGAAATCTAACTTTATCATATTTTCTATTACATATAATCAACACCTCATTCCTCAATCACCACTAATATAATGGAAATATTTTACAAGTAGAGCTGTTATTCACTTCTTACATATATTTTCAGTTTTATTGAAATATAAATAACATACGTCACTGTATAAATTTTAAGACACATAGCATAATGGTTTGACTTACATTTTTATGAAATGATTACTGTAATAAGTTTAGTTGGCATTTATCATCTTATACTGATATAGTAAAAAGAAAAATCAAACACAGGAAAAAAATTTTTCCTTGTAGCAAGAACTCTTAACAACTTTCATATATATTGTCAACCAAAGTTTGTTGGTGCCAGTTTAATGCCAACAGGAATCCCCAATTTTGAGTGTGGTGAAAAGGAAACTAGTTAGTGCAAACAGCTTAATTCTGATACAGCACAGCTGTGAGAACAGCACTGCTATGAAAGCAAGAGCTGTCCCAGTAGAAAGTTCTGCTCTGTTCCACTCTGCTCCAGCCAAGGAAATGCAGTCTTTGATTTTTGGTGGAAAGGGAAAGTATAGTCTAGGAACCAGAGGAGAGATGACTTACAGAGAGTCCCCACCCATGGTCCTTGATTGGTCTGTTCTCATGGAAATAATGACTCCAAATCCTCAAGTTTGGTTGGTCCAAACAGCACTAACCTGATTTTTCAGAACAGAGCCACTCTGATGGGTTGGTGAGGATGCTGATAGGTATATAACTGCACAACTCCAACTGAATGAGGAAAACCTCAGTGATATTGGTTGAAATACAATTTCAGAAACTTCTTTAGAATGGATGACTCAGATGGCAGGAATAGGTGCAGACAGGCAGTTCAGTGCAGGTTTCTCCCTGAAGCTCAGTTTGCATAAGAGGCCCCTGTATAGAAATGCTGCTAGGCTCTGTATTATTTAAGTTAAGCTCAGTTAGCCACCATGAGCTCTACTTAGTAGGTATTGTTTTTCTCAGAGTCCACAATATCATACAGCAGTGTTAGCTATTGTTGCAATGTTGTACATTACATCCCTAATACTTATTTATCTTACAACTGGAAGTTTGTAACTTTCGGCCACCTTCTTCAAATTCCCCTACCTCTGGAAACCACAAATCTGGGGATTGGATGATTTTCTTTATTTTTAAAATTTTTACATATAAGTCAGATCATATGTATTTGTCTTGATGACTTAGTTTACTTAGCATAATGCCCTCAAGGTCTATATCTATGTTGTCCCAAATGGCATAGCAGAATTCATTCATTTTTAATAGCTGAATAATATTCTATTATATATACCCCAATTTCTTTAACCATTTATCTGTCAATTGGCATTTAGGTTGTTTCCATATCTTGGCTATTATAAATAATTTTGTTAAGAAGATGGAAGTGCAGATATCTTTTTGAATTAGTTTTCATTTCCTTTGGCTATATTCCCAGAATTGGATCACATGGTTTGGGGGACAGACAGACATGGGTAGATGTGGGAAGTAGACAGGCTTGGTTTAAGAGACTCTGACTGCTGTGCAGAGCCGCCCCCAGCTGGGCCCTTAGCCTGCAGGTTGTCTTCCAGGCCTGCTCTGAATCCCACCCTTCGGGGGATTTTAAAGATAGAAGTACAAAATGGCTTTTAAGGAAAAGGGAACCTGCTCTGTTTTTCTCTGTATAGCCTCAAATCCTTGTCAGTAAAAAGTGAAGAACAGAATAACTAAGTAAGAGGAAATGTTTTTGACCTTATGTAAAATACCTGGATGTTTCAACCCTGTATTGATCTGCATTTCCCTTTCACTCCCTACCATTTGGGGAAGGGCTGCATATTTTCCTTAAGTACTTCCGCATGTGGAAAGTGGATAAAAACCCTGGCTAATAAAGAAATGAGAGTGATTTTCCACTAGAGAAAACCCCCTCTCTTCCTTCCTCAGATGGAGAGTGTCTGAGTAGTTTCTTCATCCACTCCAAGGGACTCAGAGTCTCTCTCAGGTGGCACCCAATGTGGGGCAGAAGACTCGCTGAAGTGCCACGGGCTACGAGCCGAGGACTGTGGACAGCACGCCTAGACAGAGGGGAGAATTGGCCAAATCATCCCAAACAGAGGGACAGCGGCACCATCTTCATTGGTAAGGCTGCCTGCGTGTTTGTTAAAGGAAGGGAGCTTTCTTTTCTTTTCTAAATTTTCTCCTTTCTTTTCTAAAAATTTCTTAGCTGTTCTGTTCCTTTCTGTATACTCATATTCATTTTCACTCTCTCTCCTCTCAAAAAATTGCCACAACAACATGGTGTTCATATTTTTAATTTTTTAAGGAAGCTCCATACTGTTTTCCTCACTGGCTGTACCAATTTACAATCCCACCAACAGTGCACTAGGGTTCTCTTTTCTCCACATCTTTGCCAGCATTTATCTCTTGTCATTTTGATAATAACCATTCTAACAAGCATGCCCCTCTCTCTTCTTAATAAAAACTCTAATTGTGAAATTATTGAAGGCAGTGTTTCTAAACCCTGATTACACATTAGATCATGTAAGAGCTCTAAAAATGTCAAGGCCAGTGAAATTAGAATCCATGCATAATTTTGAGTTTAGTTTACTTAATAGCTAAATTTTCTATTACTGGAAAGTGCATTTCTCTTATTTCATATTATTGACAAGCCAGCATTTGACATAATAAAGATAACAATAATAATTGCTAATTCTTATACAGTACTTAATCTGTAATGAAAGCTATAATAAAGCATCAGTTTCTTCATATGTAACTATGTTCTCGGTTTCTTCATATATAACAATCTTCCCTTGCTCTTTAAGACAGTAAAGTCCACTTAATTGATTAAATTTAAATTGAAGGACAAAATTAAAGATTTTGTACTTGTTTACACAATAAAAGAGAATGCATCCGAATAAAAGACTGTCTATTTTGATTGCTGCTAGTGAAGAAACCTAAGTTATAAAGAGTTTAAATATATGATGAAATTACTTTAAAAGTGATCTTTCATTTCACCACAGCAATAGGACACTATCCTTTCAGCTAATTTGGCTGTATCTTTAGGTTGTCTGATCAGACCTTTTCTCCTCCTGACTTATTTGTAACCTAGATATAAATAAGCCCACAATGCAAACCTTAACCAAAACCCCATACCATCTTAAAACCACACTTAGCACTTACCCTGTCTTCAAAGCAGTCTAGCTGGACAAGGCATGGATAAAAACTGGATTGATCTCTCAGGAGTCATAGAGACAGTGATAAAAAGCTAAATTATACACTTCCCCCAAAAAAGTTAATCAAAATTTCCATTAAACAGCTTCATTCTTTCCCTCAAAGTTTCTCTTCCTTGCCAACTAATTCAACTCTCCTCTTCTCTTTCTCTATAAGACCTGTAAAACCTCCTGCCAAATCTATTTATTAAGCTCATACCCTTACATGCATAACCTAACAGCAGAACAAAACCCCAGCAGTTAACTTTATGGTGACAATCTATTTTTCCTTGAGCAGTCCCTTTAGGAATCTCATCTCCCAAGACAGGTAGCCTATCAGAGTGTGCCTCCAGTAAATAGAGGGCCTATTTTTACTTTCTTAGAAGACTTTTTCCCACTCAATGTCTATACAATTGTACTTTTTCCAAAGGGTTTTTATAGAAATCATGTAAATAGATACTCATTGTAACTCTTAATCTATAGTTCTGGAGATACAAAAATGAATTAAAATTTGCCTCCACTTACAGATGGAGAAAGAAGGACATTAAAAGGATAAGTGAATCCTGGTTGGTTTGGTTCAGTGGATTGATGCTAGCATCAAAACCAAAGGGTTGTCAGTTTGATTCCCAGTCAGGGCACATGACTGGGTTGTGGACCAGGTCCCTAGTTGGGGGCACAGGAGAGGCACCACACATTGATGTTTCTCTCCCTTTCTTTCTCCTTCACTTCCCCTCTCTCTAAAAATAAATAATTATTTTTTAGAAAAAGAATAGGTGAGCTGTTTAATTTCTCATGGCTAATGGCAAAATTTGGACTATAATCCAAGTCCTTTGACTTATAGCCCAACTTTATTCTCACTAAAGACCTCTGCCCCACAGTAGAAACTAAGCTCTCTACTTGAATTAGGTACTTAATCTTTATTTTCTCATCCATAAACTAAAGCTACACCTTATCTTTGAAAATTCAAGGGGTTTCTATGAAAACGCAAATTATAAATGTGTACACCCTTTGTATTTCTCAGAAGAAATGTACCTAATTCATAAAAGGTGTTATTCTAACAAAGGTCCAAGTTTTGACCTCTGATATATGTCAATGACTGATGTCATAGATTTCAAAGCAAAATGTAGCCCGATATTGTCTGGGTAAACCAGGCATGTAAATGAACTCAGCCATAAAAGCTTTTTTAAAAATTTAAAAGAGGGCAGCTTTGGCCAGTAGATTAAAATAAAGAACAACGTGAGTATTTCAGGGTGTTGATGATGCTGGTCATTGCCATTCTGTATGTTATTGTTATGACATTGAGAGTATGGGAAGAACTAGTGACTCCTGAGAGCTGGTAAATTTTAACCTAGTCATAAGATTATTCATATTAATCTCTCTCAAACTGTACCAGCACAGGGAAGAAGATGAAATTGAAAATACTAGCTGAGATAAATATAGTCTTACCCTCTGCCCTCCTTCCACCCAGTGTGTTGTCTATCTGCATAATGTAATGACTTGAAGTAAAGATATACCCATTGAATCATTTTTTCTTTAAAATGTGACTGATTATACTATGCTAAAAGAATGCTGACATCTTAAAACATGGATAACAATTGATGAATTGAACTTCAATAATTTCATTTTCAGGAATCTGAAGTTGCTGGATTTTTTGTTTTGTTTTTTAATATGGAAAACACACTTGAAATATATTTGTCTGGTAGGGACATAAGATTGGCATAAAGGTAAACAACTAGCAAATTATTCACAGCAATAAATTTTCCCAGTGGTTTTTCATCCCAAACCTAGAAATTAGAGACTGTTCACCAGATGTTGTAAGAAAAAAAGTTCTGTGTTTTTTTGTTTGTTTGGTTTGTTTTACTAATTTTACTGCTAAATTGCTAAAAGGTATGCTCTGGTAAGCACTCTTTTAGCTGAAAATATCTGTGTCTTGTTAAATGTTTATTGAATAGTGTAATTATATTGCTTTTGCTGTTAAATGATATTGACATTTTGAATAAAGGTTTTTATTCAGTCAAGATGAAATGCAAACATCTGGAAGTGACCTTATGCATAACATTGAAACTAACAAACAGAAAGCTTGACCAGTGTGTACTTTTTCTTTTTTCTCTTCCCAAGTTCTCTGCATGTGATGCGCATCAGAATACACTTAAACATGAGGACTTGGTCACTTAACATTTGAAATGTTCAAAGTAAATCCCTAGCAAACCAGTGGCTGCTGAAATTGGGATTAATTTAACCATGAAACAACTGTTTCTCAAACAATGAGGCAGCTGCCTTGTTCATTCAAAATTATAATATTAAAAGAGAAAAAATTATTTTAAAAATACACAAAATATAATGGTCATTTATTTATAATATGTTCAGAAGCTTAATATTTTTATATTTATTGAGACCCCAAGACACCACAAGAAGATAAATAATTAATTTCCAGATGGTATTGTCAGTTTGCTGTAGGATTTTTTTCTACACAGAAGGTTTCAGTTTAAGAATTTCTTAATTTTACCTATTCTATGATTTATCTTCCTTCACAAGTGGCTGTAATTAGGCCACAAGAAGAGGATCACTAGAGTGCTTGGCTCACTACATTCCCAGCACATTTCTATCTTCTCTTTCCCATTTCCCATTGTGTAATGGAGGATGACAGAAATTTGGCTCTCCCAAATACTAAGAATTCTCTACTAATTTTAAAGCATATTTTTATTTATATGGAAGAAAGAAGTTGCATATAGCTCTGACTGTTTCACAGGGAATCTTCAAGGCAAATTATTTTTTTCTTTTAGGTTCCCCTGTCAAAAAATAGACTTAGACATAAGAGTAAGTCAAATATAATCAAATGCAAATGTCTAACACCAGCTATATCTACACAGCAAAGCAACAGTTGACAAGCCAATTTCCATAATCTAAACTTAGATCCAAAGGCATTCATTCATCTAAAATATCCAGACTGGTTATCAAAAATATCCCCAGTTGGCCAATTTCTCAGCATCCTGTTTGCATTAATTACTAAAAAATCTTAAAAACATATTCCTATACATACATTGCATAAAAAAATGTAGCCAAACCATCTGGTCTCTGCTCTTCTGCTCATCTACACAACTGCTTTTTATAGTGTGATAAGATGACTAAGTAAATTGAAAGATCCAAATTCTACAGTCCCAGAGCAGATTCTTCATATCACTTAACTCTACTTGCTCTTACAAAAACCTTGAATATGATAGGCTTGGAAACGTGAAGAGCATTGATAAAGATGCTAGGGAATATTTGGTGGAAAAATGAGTAGGTTTAACTAGTCAGAGTAAGAGGTTACTTTCAGTCTTGAAATGTATACAGGTGGATGTATCAGGTAGAAGGAACAAATATTAAAGAGAACAACATGTACAACAGCTTAAATTAACCTGACAGGTGAAGGTAATTGCAAGAAGATTTGCATGACTGGAACATAAATTAGGGGCATCAATGGAGGGGATATTTAACTAGAAGTAATGCAGTTAGGTAGGCAGGAGTCAGGTAATTGAATCACCAGGCATGCTAATATGTTTGAATTTAATCCAAGAAGCAATGGTATTTTTGACAAAAATGTACTATGATCAGCTTAGTGTTTTAGAAAGATCATCCCTATGACTTTATAAAGGATGGGTTGTAGGATCATAATATAAGGATGAAGAGATGAAGTGAATGGGAGAAATTCTAAAAAGGCAGAATAAACAGGCCTTCTTATAAGGTAGACTATGGGAGGTGATAGAGATGTTCCTCTGATTGATGGATTAGGTCACTGTCTCCATGAGGATGCTAGTCTTAGATATGGGGACGAAGAGAAAGAGTTTGGTTTCAGATAAAATAGAGTTGCCCATTGAACATTGTGACTGAATCCCCACTAAATGACTATGAAATTCAGGAAGGATAACTAGAGCAAATAAATCTATATATGCAATATATAATAATACATATAAATTAAAGATAATAATGAGAGTAAATTATATATCATATAATTCTGATTAAAAAGTAACAGGTGTATGCTCAACATCACTAGCCATCAGAGAGATGCAAATTAAAACCACAATGAGATACCACCTCACACCAGTCAAAATGGCAATCATCAACAAGTCAACAAACAACTTGTGCTGGAGAGGATGCGGAGAAACGGGAACCCTGGTGCATTGCTGGTGGGAATGCAGATTGGTGCAGCCACTGTGGAAAACAGTTTGGAATTTCCTTAAAAAACTAAAAATGGAACTGCCTTTTGAACCAGCAATTCCATTGCTAGGATTATATCCAAAAAATCCCGAAACACCAATTCAAAAGAACCTATGCACTCCAATGTTCATAGCAGCACTATTTACAATAGCCAAGTGCTGGAAACAACCTAAGTGCCCATCTGTAGATGAGTGGATCAAAAAACTGTGGTACATTTACACAATGGAATTCTATGTAGCAGAAAGAAAGAAGGAACTTCTACCATTTGCAACAACATGGATGGAACTAGAGAAAATTATGCTTAGTGAAATAAGCCAGGCAACAAAAGAAAAATACCTTATGCTGTCACCTATTACAGGAAACTAATGAACAACACAAACAAATGAGCAAAATTGAACCAGAGGTATGTAAACAAGAAGTAGACTAACAGTAACAAGGGGGGGGTGGGGGGGAGGAAAAGAAAGGTGTAAGGGGATGGGTCAAGTTAAAAAATATATATATATATGAATGACCCACAGACAGGTGCAACTGAGTGGGGACTAAATGTGGGGGAGGGGAGGGACAGGGTGCAGGGAAACAAGAGGGCTAAAAAAGTGAGACAACTGTAATGGAAAAACAAATCAAAATTTTTTAGTGGGGGGAAAAATGAAAATATGAAGAATGGAAATGCCAGTTCAGTGAATATTAGGACAAAGATTTTCCTTCACGTTGTATATTTTTCTCCCTATTTGATCCCTCCAGAGTTTGGCATTCTAAACAAGTAAATAATGACATAAGTTCCTTTGCATAGAACTAATAAGACCAGTTGTCAACAGAGGTTCTTTTTTTTTTTTTTTGACCAAGTCTTTGACTGGAATGTCAAGCCTAAAGGAAACATACTTGGGCTCAGATTGTTACCAGAAAGCCCTGAGGAACTGGGAATGACTTTCAAAGGTAATAAAAGCCCGTGAGATAAAAGGCCTGGTACCATGGTTGGTTGTGCGGTCCACAGCAATCTTTCCAGGGAAGGAACGAAGGTTGTTTTCCTGAAAGATGGCTAGAAGGGACCTTAAGGCACAAGGAAAGACCAGAAAGACTTGGAAAAAACAGGTGTGTACAGGCAAGGATGAATGCCAGATATGTGGCACAGCTTCTGTGCCCTGAAGAACAGACTGAAGGTCACCCCAAATATTCCTTGGGTAAGTTCCAGCAAAGCAGAACTAAAGATCATAAGTGATCATTTGCTGCTCTTGTTATGTTTATGCAAACGAACAGGATAAATTAAAAATGGACTTAATGTAGTCCCTTTAAAGACAAGGAGGGTAACCTTAGGGAGAAAAATTATTATTCAAGGAAAATCACAATGATCAGTAGTAGAGTATAAAACAGGGCAACTAACCGTCTTAAAAGTTTCTTCTCCAGATTTAGAGACTTGTTTGCGGGTTATGTTACATAAATTAACACGTGTTTTCTGTTTTCAAAGGACATAAGCCTATGATCGCATTACCTGAGTCATTATCTGTACGCATAAGCCTCACTTAATCCTCTCTGCAGCGCTGCCTCCTGAGACTCAACGGTTTGGCTGAACTAAATGGCTGGGTTGGGGAAGAATGGGGTGGTCTGTGGGCTTCACTTTAAAACGGGTTTCTCTTTTCTATCCTAATGGCTTGGACAGAAAAGGCCCAGAGGTCTGAGAGGGGGAAAAACCTAAACTATTTACCTCAGCCCAAACTAAGTATAATGGGCAAAAGGGTTTTGGACAGGCGAGATGTGCCTAGCACACCTTCTTACAAAGAAACTTTTTTTTCCCCTAATATGGAACATTGAAAAATTAATCCCTGCCTTTTGTCATCTAGTAGTTATGGATTGAATGATGTCTTTTAACCCTTTTCGCCAAATCTGTTGCCCTCAGAACACAACAAGGACACCAGCCGGTTGAACCAAGCACGCCGTTGACCGGAGGCAGCCAACTGACCTGGAGTCTGCACGATCCTTCCCCATGTGGGAAGGCCACCCTCCCCTCCACACCCCCACTCTTATTAGGGTTTTCTGGACCCAAGGGTAGGTAGGACGACGACCATGTCCAGCTTGAAGCAGCTAGAGGAGCTTGAGACCTTCGCCCATTGTCCTTTACAAGATTACAAAGGGTCCTAATATTTGAGAGGGGGGGGATAGTTAATTTTTATGAACCAGGGGTATGGACTTGGGGGGGATTGCTGGGGGAGGGGGGTGCTGGGTGGAGGGGAACAAGGGGGAGAAAATTGGAACTGTTGTAACAATATAATCAATAAAAAACATTAAAAAAAAGTAACAGGTAACAGGTGTTTATTTTAGAAGATTTCAGAAAATCAGAAAACTACAAAACATCAGATATGCAGCTGGGTTTGATATATGCATTCAATAGTTAAATGTCCTGAATAATAACTGCTATCTAGCTCATATGTGGAGCATAAGTTCTCAAAAACATCATATAATAAAATACATTAAAAAATAAACTGTATACATAATGTAGTTTGACTATCATAAACTAAGAATAATCTTAAGAAACTGAATTCTCACAAGAAGAAAAAGCTCAATATTAGCTATGCCAAAATCTTAGTTATATTCATATCAACCAAATTAACTCAACTTCATGGGAATATCTTTGCAGGTAGCTCATCTTGGCAGGCCCATTAGAAAATGGTTATTCAGAAAACCAGGCTCCACATGAAAAATAGCATCAGGTTCATCTAAAATTAAGACAACTATCTGTAAACACCTGCCCCTATAATTTTTTATTCTCTATGTATAGAATTCTAAAATCTCAAATAATTGTCCAAATACAAAAGCAAATCCAAAACTTAAATTGAGAAAAACAGTTGACTCTGTCTTCAATCATCTCTATAGCCAATTCCCATTAGGCATGGAATGGAACCTCTTTGGGACAAGAATAAAAGTCAATACTACAATTTTCATAAAAAATTCTAAGTTTTTAGATTGGTATTATCCAGTGTCTCTCTCATCTATGAAAAATACATGCAACCTAGGCACTTAAAAACAAATTTATCTTTTATTTTTCAATGAGGTATAACTTACATAAAGTGCACAAATCTTAAGTTTACAGTTGGATAACATTTTACATGTTATAATAAGACCTGTGTAATCACCACCAAAATCAAGTTAGAGAATATTTTCAGCACCTAAAAATTCTGTCTTGTGAGAGAAATGGTCAAGATGGCAGTGTAAGCAGATGTGTCTCACCTCTTCACACAACCACATCAAAATTGCAACTAGGACTTCCAGCCAAGATGGAGGCCTAGACTGACATGCTCCATCTCGCTCCACAACTAAGAAGGACTACAACTGCCGCAAAACCATAAATAACCAGAAGTTCCAGAAAATAAAGCTACATGGAAGTCCAATGTATGAAGTTATAAACAAGTGGTACTCATCCGGATGGGTAGGAGGGGCGAAGCTGAGGTGGAGAGATCAAGCTGTGCTGGTGGTGGCAGCTGCAGCGCTGAGTGGCGGGACTGTGGTAAGCACAGACACCTGTATTTAAGGGGAGGAGAGAAGCACCTGGGGAGCACCCCTGGCTGCAGGCCAAACCCATTAACTTGCAATTCTAATGCAGGGGAAGGCAGACCCCCATTGCCTCAGACTGTGAGGCCCAGAGGGCATGGGGATGGAAGAGGAGGCTCCCGGTCTCTCAGCGAAGAGTGAATGTCAAGAATCCATCTTGGACCCCCACCCCCACACAAAGCACCACAGTGTGGTGAGAAGAGTCACCCAGTAGTGACGAGAGCATGGGGTTCCGCCCCCTATAGCTTAGGATGTGTGACAGCCCCACCCAGGAAGCAAAAAAATTTCAGAATGGCAGAGATAATGATAGAAATCCCAATCATGCAGCTGACCAGGAAGCAAATGCATGATTTAATGGACGAACAGATAGATAATCTTTCCGAGGCTCAGTTCAGAGCTATAGTTATAAGACAGCTTGAAGAACTAACAGTGGGACTTAATCAAGACAGGGAAGGAATGAAGGCTAGTCCTACTGAAATGAACAAAAACATATGAAACAAGTGGTGAGGGAAGGAAAACCAGGGATCAAATCAACAAATCAGAACATAGGGACGAAACAAAGAGTCAACCAGTGCAGAAAGAGAAAACGAAAACTGAGGAAAATAAGGAGAAGCTCAGAAATCTCTAGGACAACTATAAGCAAGTGAACATCTGAATTATAGGGTTTCCAGAAGGTGAAGAAGAAGAACTAGAAATTGAAATATTATGTGAAGGAATAATGAAGCAGAACTTCCCTAAATTGGGGAAGGAAATAGACTTACAGGTCCAGGAAGCACAGAGAGTTTCAAAAAAACTGGACCTAGGGAGAACCATACCAGGACACATTATAATCAAAATGTAAAAAAATAAAGATAAAGAGAGAATCTTAAAAGCAGCAAAGGAGAAGAAGAGAATTAAGTACAAAGGGGTCCCAATTAGACTATCAGCTGATTTCTCAAAGGAGACTCTACAGGCGAGAAGGGATTGGCAAGAAATATTCAAAGTAATGAAAAGCAAAAACCTACAACCACGATTACTCTATTCAGCAAAGCTGTCATTCAGAATAGAAGGGCAGAGAAAGTGTTTCCAGGACAAAGTAAAACTGAAGGAGTTCATTAGATCCAAACCACTGTTATATGAGATGTTAAAAGGACTCATTTAGAAATAGGAAGATCAAAACTATGAACATTAAAATGAAAACTGTATCACAACAAACAACAACAGAAGCCAGGGAATTGAAACAAAGGCAAACTAAGTAGGCAACAAGAGTGGAAAAAGAATTATAGGTATGGGGAGCATATTGGGGGGAGGTCAGCAGGGAGGGGCAAGGGGGGACATGGAGGGAGATGATGCAGGAATTAAGCAGCATAGTAGGAGGGAGTGGAGTAGACAGGAAGATGTTGAGAACTATATGCACAACCAATGGGCATGGACTAAGGAGGGGGGACAAGTGGAAGGAGGGGGGTCACTGGGTGGAGGGGAACAAAGGGAAAAGAAATTGGGACAACTGTAAAAGAATAATCAATAAAACATTTTTTAAAAAATTACAACTAAAATATAGAACAACCATCACTCAGAACAGTCAGAAATTCAGCTGAATGAAAGTCTGCCAACTACAGAATTAAAAAAACCACATCCATCAAGATGGGTAGGAGGGAGCAGACATGGGATGCGCTGGGCTCTCACCCAAGTGTGGTGGATAAAAATTCAGGAGGGATATCTTGGGAGCGAAGAGTCCCAGCCCCACACCAGGCTCCCTAGCTCAGGGGTGCAAAGCCAGGAAGATAAGTTCCCACAACTTCTACCTACAAAAACCAGCAGGGATTGAGTTGGTGGAAGAAAGTGCTGGAACCCCAAGCAGTTCCTCTTAAAGAACCCACATGCAGACTCACTCCCTCTGAGCTCTAGCACTAAGGTAGCAGCTTGAAAGGTACCAGCGGTATACCGGGAGAAACTGAAGTGTCTGGCATCAAAGCCAGCAGCTTTTGTCTCTTTTCTAAACCCACCCCCCACAGAGCTAGCAAGCTTCTGTCATATCTGAGACTCCGTCAACCTGGCTAACACTGTTTGACCTGCCTTGGAGGTCCCCAGGGACTCTGCTCACCCAACTTATGGGCCTACCCAAGCTGCTTTTCAATATGAATGACTGGTTTTATTTCATGCTTTACAACTTTCTAAATCCTATCGAACAAGCAACAGCTGGCCTTAGTGAACTCCAGGCCCAACTCTAGCAACAGACAGCTTAGATTCACAGCTTGGCTTTGCCTAGCTATATCCAAGTGCAGTCCAAGTAGCAGCCATCTCAGATTGCTTTATAGCTCATGAAGGGTGCTTCAGGCAAAACACAGGTGGGAACTGACCTTGGCCGGCACCATCCAAGAAACCCCATGGCCAGCGTACCCAGTGTACAGCTATAACTACATAGGAGCGCCAACACCTGATCCTTGCACAGCTGATCTTCCACAGAGGGCGGAGGTTGATGGTCAGTGGTCACAGTCAGTCCTTTGCAGCTGACTAGCCTGGGTAAATCCCTTCCATTGATCTGCCAAGAGCAACCAAGGCTCACTACAAGAGGAGAATATACTTAGCCTACACGAAGGGTACATCTCGAGTACCTAGCTTGGGTGATAGGGGAGGCTGTGCTACTGGACCCTACAGGGCACGTACTACATTATGCCATACTATGAAGACACAGAATCAAAGATACTCCACCTAATATACAGAAACAAATGCAGGGAGGCTGACAACTTGAGGAGACAAAGAAATATGGCCCAAATGAAAGAACATAACAAAACCCCAGTTTCATTTTTAGTTTTTTAAGGAAATTCCATACTGTTTCCCTCAGTGGTTGCACCCGTGTGCATCAACAGTGCAATAGGGTGCCCTTTTCTCCACATCCTCGCCAGTACTTGTTCATGGGTTTGTTAATGATGGCCATTCTGACCAGTGTGAGGTGGTCATTGTAGTTTTAATTTGCATCTCTCTGATGGCCAGTGATGTTGAGCATTCTTTCATGTCTATGGGCCCTCTGTATATCTTCCCTGAAGAAGCTTCTGTTCAGATCTTTTGCTCATTTTTCATTTGGGCTGTCTGTCTTCCTGGAGTTGAGTCAGGTAAGTTCTTCATACATTTTGGAGATCAAATCCTTGTCAGAGGTATCATTGACAAACATGTTTTCCCATCTGGTTGGTTCCCTTTTCATCTTGCTTGATGTTTTCTTTTACTGAGAAGGAACTTCTTATTTTGATGTAGTCACAATTGTTTATTCTTTCCTTTATTTTCCTTTTCCGAAGAGATATATTGGTGAAAATATTGCTGCTGGGATATCTAAATTTTACTACCTAGGTTTTCCTCTAGGACTTTATGGTGTCATGGCTTACATTTAATTCTTTTATCTAGCTTGAGTTTATTCTGCTGTATGTTGTAAGCTGGTGGGCTAGTTTCATTTTTCTGCATGTCTCTGTCCAGTTCTCCCAGTACCATTTTTTGATGAGGCTATTTTTACTCCAGTTTATGTACCTCCCCTATTGTCAAATACTAATGGACCTTAGACACCTGGGTTTATTTCTGGGTTCTCTATTCTGTTCCATTGATCTGTGTGCCTGTTATTATGCCAGTACTAGACTCTTTTGATTACAGTAGCCTTGTAATATAATTTAATATCAGGTATTGTGATTTTTCCTGCTTTGTTCTTCTTTCTCAAGATTGCTGAGGCTATTTGGGTTTGTTTTTGGTTCCACATAAATTTTTGAAGTATTTGTTCTGGCTGTGAATTATGTCCTTGCTATTTTAATAGGGATTGCATTGAATCTATAAATTTCTTTCGGTAGTGTTGTCATTTTAATGATGTTAAGTTTTTCCAACCATTAACATGGTATATGCTTCCATTTATTTGTATCTTCCTTAATTTCTTTCCTAAGTGTTCTGTAGTTTTCCAAGTACAGGTTTTTTACCTCCTTGGTTAAGTCTATTCCTAAGTAGTACATTTTTTGTGTTCCTATAGTAAATGTAATTTTTTCCCCCAAATTTCTATATCTGATATTTCATTGTTGGTGTACAAAAATGCCTTCGATTTCTGAATATTGACTTTGTATCCTGCTATTTTGCCAAATTCACTTATTAGGTTGAGTAGTTTTTGATGGAGTCTGTAAGGTTTTCTGTGTATACTATCATGTCATCTGCAAATGATGACAGTTTTACTTCCTTGTTTCCAATTTGTGTGCCTTTCACTTCCTTTGCTGATCTGATTGCTGTGGCTAGAACTCCCAAAACTATGTTGAATAGTAGTGGAGAGAGTGGACATCCTTGTCTTGTTCCTGATCTTAGCGGTATAGCGTTCAGTTTTGTCCATTCAGTATGATGTTGGCTGCAGGTTTCTCACAAATGGCTACTGTTATGTTGAGGTATGCTTCCTCTACACTCAGTTTGCTAAGCGTTTTTATCATAATTGTGTGCTATACTTTATCAAATGCTTTTTCTGCATCTATTGATATGATCATGTGATTTTTGTCTTTCATTTTGTTTATGCGATATATTATGTTTATTAATTTGTGAATATTATACAATCCTTGCATCCCTGGGATGAATTTCACTTGATAGTGGTGTATGATCTTTTAATGTATTGCTGGATCTGGTTTGCCTGTACTTGGTTGAGGATTTTAGCATCTATGTTCATTAATGATATTGGCCTGTACTTTTCTTTCTTTATTGTGTCTTGATCTGGTTTTGGAATTAGAATAATACTAGCCTCATAGAAATAATTTGGGAGTCTTCCTTCTTCCTGGATTTTCTGGAATAGTTTGAGAAGGGTAGGAGTTAGTTCTTCCCTAAATATTTGGTAAAATTTTCCTGTGAAGCCATACAGTCTAGGGCTTTTGTGTGCCAGCAATTTTTTGATTACTGCTTCAATTTCACTAGTTGTTATCACTTTATTTAGGTTTTCTGCTTCTTGATTCAATTCTGGAAAATTATATGTTTCCAGAAATTTATCCATTTCACTCAGCTTGTCAAATTTATTGTCATATAGTTGTTTGTAGTATTTTCTCACAATCCTTTCTATTTCTGTGATATCAACTGTGATTTCTCCTCTTTCATTTCTGATATTATTTATTTGTGTCTTCTTTTTTTCTTGATGAGTCTGGTTAAAGGCTTATCAATTTTATCTTTTCAAAGAACCAGTTCCTGGATTTATTCATTCTTTGAATTGTTCTTTTAGTCTCTATGCTATTTAATTCTGCTGTGGTCTTGATGATTTCCTTCCTTCTACTAGCTCTGGGTTTTGTTTGTTGTTGTTCCTCTAGTTCTTGGAGATGCAGGGTTAGGTTGTTTATTTGAAATTCTTCTATCCATTTTAGGTAGGCCTGTATTGCTATGACTATCCCTCTCAGGACTAGATTTACTGTGTCCCATAGGTTTTGGACTGTTGTGTGTTCATTCTCATCTGTTTCCAGAAACTTTTTTATTTCTTTCTTGATCTCACTGTTAACCCATTCATTGTTTAATAGCATGTTACTCAGTCTCCATGAATTTTAATAATTTTGGAAGTTTTCCTTGAGTTTGGTCTCTAGTTTCAAACAGT
This sequence comes from Furipterus horrens, assembly GCF_987537825.1. Taxonomy (NCBI): domain Eukaryota; kingdom Metazoa; phylum Chordata; class Mammalia; order Chiroptera; family Furipteridae; genus Furipterus; species Furipterus horrens. Next base: position 99,000,173 of record NW_028327173.1, read on the forward strand.
TGTGATCTGAGAAGATGCTTGATATAATTTCAATTTTCTTGAATTTGTTGAGGACTTTTGTTCCTACCATGAGTTCTATCTTTGAAAATTTTCCATGTGTATTTGAAAAGAATGTATATTTTGTTTCTTTTAGGTGAAAGGTTTTATACATGTCAATTAAGTCCATTTGATCTAGAGTGTTATTCAATGCCACAATTTCCTTGTTGTTTTTTTTTTGCTTGGAAGATCTGTCAATTGTTGACAATGGAGTGTTAAAATCCCCTTCTATGAGTGTTGCTGTCATTATCTTTCTTGAAGTCCTCCAAGATTTTCCTTATAATTTGGGTGATCCTATGTTGGGTGAATATATGTTAACAAGGGTTATATATTTTTAGTATATGTGCTGCCGAAGCGAGCACAAGGGTTATGTATTTTTGATGGTTGTTCTCTTAAGTATGATGAAATGTCCTTCTTTGTCTCTTTGTATGGCCTTTGTTTTGAAATCTATTTTGCCTGATATAAATATTGCTATACCAGCTTTTTTTTTTCATATCTGTTTTCTTGAAATATTTTTTTCCATTTCTTCACTTTCAGACTGTGTGAATCTTTTGTTCTGAGGTGGGGCTCTTGTAGACAGCATATATGTGGGTCTTGTTTTCTTATCCATTCACTTACCCTATGATTTTTTATTGGAGCATTCAATCCATTTACATTTAATATTATTATTCAATGCATTTACATGTAATGTTATTATTAATAGGTACTTATTCAATGTCATTTTCCCCCTTTGTAACTTTGTTCCTCTCTGTCTCTCTCTGTTTCTTAAACTTCTTAAAACAATCCCTTTAGCATCTCTTGAAATGCTGGTTTGGTAGAGATGTATCCTTTTAGTCTTCCCTTGTCTGGAAAACTCCTTATTTCACCTTCCATTACAAATGAGAGCCTTGCTGGGTACACTAGTCTTGGTTGTAGGCTTTTGCTTTTCATTATTGAAATATTTTTTGCCATTCCCTTCTGGTTTATAGTGTTGCTGTTGAGAAATCAGTTGATAATCTTATCAGAGCCCCCTTATATATTATTTGCTGTTTCTCTCTTGCTGATTATAGGATTCCCTCTTTGTCTTTGAGTTTTGCCATTTTAATTATGATGTGTCTTGGAGTGGGCCTACTTAGGTTCATCTTCATTGCGTCCCCGTGTGCTTCCTAGACTTGCATGACTTTTCCTCTAATCAAGTTAGGAAAGTTTTTGTCATTACTTTTTGAAAGAGGTTTTCTAACCCTTGCTCCTCCTCTTCTCCTTCTGGGATCTCTATGACATAGATATTATTACATTTCATGTTGTCCTGCAGCTCTCTTAAAACCTCTTCATCCTTTTTCAGTCTTTTTTTGTTCTATTGCACTGTCTGGGAATTTTTTTCTACAGTGTCCTCCAGCTCACTGATCTGATCCTCTGTTTCATCTAGCCTGCTTTTGATTCCTTCTACCATGTTCTTCAATTCAGAAATTGTATTCTTCATTTCTTCCTGATACTTATTGATAGTTTCTGTCCTTTTTAATGCTGGTATAGTTCATAGTAAGTTCCTTGTAGCTTTCCTGGAGTTCTTCATAGTTCCTCTGGAGTTCTTTGTGGTTTTCTTTGAGCTCACTGAGTTCATTGAGCTACCTTATAACCATCAGTTTGAATTCCATGTCTGATAGTTTCATTGCCTCCATTTAATTTAGCACTCTTTCTGGAGATTCCTCCTTTCCTTTTGATTGGGGGTTGTTACTTTTTCTCCCCACTTTAGGTGACTCTTGTTTGTTTCTGCCTCTTAGATTGATCTGCTTTGACCTCCTGTCTTTGTGGTGTGTCCTTCTGTGGTAGGAGAATTGATCTCCTGAACTTGATGCTCTTGGGATGCCTTTTATGTCATTTATTTGGATTGTCTGGTTGTACTTGGTTTTTGGTTGTTGTTATGTTGCTCTTTGATGGGTTCTTCCCTCCACCTAGCTGACTGAGAGTTACTCCACCCACTGCTTGTTGTATACTTTTGTAGAGGTGCACTTTCTTTTCTTCCTCGCTCCTCTGCTGGTAACATCAGGTCATGTCCCATCCTGGGCCTAAGCAGCCTGTTCGAGACTACCAGAGATCCACTGTCTCTGTCTTCTTCAGTTGTTAATCTATTCAATCTGTGTTCAGGCATCAGACTTAAGCACTGCCAGGCAGGGCAGATTAATTCTTGTAGGCGGGGCTATTGCTTCCCCTCAGGCTGATGCCTCTTGGAAGGGAATGGTCTGCCTGCAGTATGGGGGATGAGCCAGCACTGGGACCCTGTTGGCTGCTTCCTCAGATTTCGCCTCAAATACACTGTCCCAAACTCTCCTTAAGTGTCTCTAGTCCATTCTTCCCTTCCTCTGCTGAAGCCCAGGATAAGTGGGTGCCAATGTATTTTCATGCATGGTTTCTTTAAGGATTTCTCTATGTCTCCAGCCATCCCTCTCAGGTCTGCCAAAAACTCCATTACTGTTTGCTTTTCATAGCTAGATGCTGTTTTACTCTCCGCTCTGTTGCTGCAGGCTGGGAAGCCCAGCTGGGTGTTTAGACCCCACCTTTCTTAGGGGAAACCCCAGCTGCTAATGTTTTTCCATGCTTTCAGCTGCCACCTAGGGAAGCCCAGCCAGCCCTCTTGCATCTCTGCACTTCTTACCAGTCATGTTGTGATGAAGTGGCCTCTTCTGTCTGTCCATGGTTATAAGGTTTCTCTCCAGCTAATGTTCAGTTGGTTATTCTGGATGATATTTCCACAATTAAGTTGTAATTCCAGGTTGGTCCTGGGAGGAGATTAGTGTAGCTTCCACTTACTCCTCTGCCATCTTGGATCTCCTGAAAATTTAATCTTGACTCAGGCACACACATGCTAACTTCTTATTCTGCTAGGTTATTAAACTCAGATCTTGTTTCAAGCTAGAGCATCAGAAATACCTGCCTTTACTACATTATTTTACATACCTCTAATCAATGTCTGATTGAATTTTATCAACAGTCTTCATAAGGAACAGAAACAGAACTTTAATTCAATCTGACATATAGATGGAGTCTTCAATTTAACATAGAATCAACGAAGTGTTAGATTAAATAATTTAAAAACTTTAATATGCAGCTGATCTCAAAAGTAAAACAGAGGAAAATCCAAGGTGCCTTAAATTTTAAAAAGGGAATTAAATTCCCAGTAATATGCTGGGTTTGACATCAAATGTCCCACCCATATATAAGAATTTAATAAGTGCCTAAAGTACAAGAGTCTGAACACTTACTTGAGAATCAAGAGTCAAATAGTTTTCAAGACCTCAAATTCAGCTTGTCCCAATGTAGACTACTTATCTTGTGGATTTCAAAGAGCAGTGCATTTCATTCACCAAGTTAACTAAACCAAATTCAGGGCTTTGCAAACTTTTTCTGTAAAAAGTCATTTAGTAAGTATTTTAGGCTCTGCAGACCAGATAGTCTCTATCACCACTACTCATCTGCTCTTGTTGTAGTGCAAAAGCAGCTATCAATGACATATAAATGAACAACCATGACTGTATTCCAATATAACTTTATTTACAAAAACAGGCAGCCAACCAGATCTGGGCTATCGTTTTCATATCCTCGCTTATTAGGGCAGCAAGCTAAACTCCTCCAACATGATTCCCTTCAAAATTTAATTCTTTTTAAATTTTCACTACAGTTTGTTTCCTCTTCTTTGTTGACTACACAAATTCATTATATTTCTATGAGTCTTCTATGTTCTTTTGTATACTTCATTCATTTTCAATGGTTGTATAATAGTTCAGTGAGTCAACATTTAAAGAGTTGTTCATTTTTCTGTTAGTTATTGGGCTGTTTCTATTTTTGGACCTCAATTTTCTAATCTGTAAAATATAACAGAATTTACTTCATCTGAGTTTCTGTATTAAATAAATAAACATATGTAAATTGCTTGAAGATGTCTGACAATGACATTCAGAGGTCTTGTTCTTTCACTCTCTTATTTTCAGACCTGTCATAGTGGTTCTTTCTTTCTTCTGCTACCATAAATTTTTTTACTTAGTTAATTAATATAAAAAACATTGAGTTGATGTATAGATTCTAAGCAATTCCAGCTAAAAGCCCAGAGCTTTCATGAAATTTGTAAAGCTAATTCTCAAATTCATACAGAAGAACAAAGGACCAAAAATAGATAAAATACTCTTAAAGAAGAATTAAAAAGTAAAAGAATTAAACCACCAGCTATCAAATATAAATAAATATTTTTAAAACCTAGCATATAGATATAAACATTTACGAAAATTACAGAAAAGAGGACATGAAAGTGATTTGTTGCATGCGCGGATATCTCATAACTTGCAAAAGTAGCATTGCAAATCAGTGGTAAAAAGAGTCAATAAATGGTGCTATGGCGAGACTTCCGGCCAAGATGGAGGCTTAGACGGACACGCTAGGTCTCCCTCTACAACTAGAGAGGAATACAACTACTTCAAAACAAAGGATAACTAGAAATTCCAGAAAATAAAACTACACGGAAGTCCAACATATGAAGTTATAAACCAGCGGTGCCATTTGGGTAGGTAAGAGTTAAAGAGGGCAGTGCTGTTTGCGGTCGCACCTGGACAGCGGCGTGGCGAGGAATCCCGCCTGCAGTCAAGCCCCTGGCGGTGCGCGACCCCGGCGAGGAATCCCGGCTGCGGGCAAGCCCCTGGTGGTGCGCGACTCTGGCGCTGGGGAGAGCGGCCGCCGCATGGCCTTGAACAGTGAGGCCCAGGGGGGTGAGAGGACGGATCCCGGTCTCCTAGCTGAATAACTGTGTGAATCCATCTTGGACCCCGCCCCCAAAGAAAACACCACAGGGCTGCGAAATAGGTCGCGGACAGGCAGGCGCCGGTCGCTGATTTGTGACGCGTACACAGGCACTGCCCCGGACAGCCGGCCCAAGAAAACAAAACGCATCTGTCAAAATGAGGCAGACAACTATAGAAATCCCGGTGACAAAACTCACCAGGCAGCAGATAGAGAACCTGACAGATGAACAGATAAGAAACCTGTCAGAGGCTCAGTTCTGGGCCATTGTTATCAGGTGGCTTACAGAATTCACAAAAGAGCAGGAAAAAGATAAGAAAGAAGCGAAAAACTTTCATAACGAAAGGAACAAAACCGCATACGAAATAGATGGTGAGAAAAAAAAATCCAGAGTTCATTTCAACAAACTGGAATATGGAGAAGGAACAAGCAGTCAACCAATGCAGCGAGAGGAAATGGGAAGCAGCAATGAGAGGATCAGAAACCTCTGGGACAGCTATAAAAGGCCCAACATAAGAATCATTGGTTTGCCAGAGAATGAGGAAGATGAACTAGAACTTGAAAAATTGAGTGAAAATATAATAAAGGAGAACTTCCCAGACTTGGGGAAGGGAATAGACTTGCAGGTCCAGGAAGCAAGGAGAGTTCCCAAGAGACTGGACCCAGGGAGAACCACCCCAAGACACATTATAATCAAAATGTCAAAAATTAAAGATAAAGAGAGAATCTTAAAAGCAGCAAGAGAGAAGAAAAGAATTATGTACAAAGGGGTCCCAATTAGACTATCAGCTGACTTCTCAAGGGAAACCCTACAGGCAAGAAGAGACTGGCAAGAAATATTCAAAGTAATGAAAATCCAAAACCTACAACCACGAATACTCTATCCAGCGAAACTGTCATTCAGAATAGAAGGACAGAGAAAGTGTTTCCAGGACAAAATAAAACTGAAAGAGTTCATTAGATCCAAACCACTGTTATATGAGATGTTAAAGGGACTGGTTTAAAAAAACAGAAGCTAGGGAGATGAAACAAAGGCAAACTAAATAGGCAACGAGAGTGGAAAAGGAACTGTGGGTATGGGAAGCATATTGGGGGGAGGTCAACAGGGAGGCGGAATGGGGAAAGGGAGGGAGATGATATAGGAATTGGGGATCAAGGTAGGAGGGAATGGAATAGACGGAGAGAGGTTGGGAGGAACTGTATGCACAACTAATGGACATAATCTAAAAGGGGGGGACAACTGGAGGGAGGGGGGCCACCGGGTGGAGGGGAGCAGAGGGAAGGGAAATTGGCACAAATGTAATATTTTAATCAATAAAACACATTAAATCTGAAAAAAAAATAAATGGTGCTATGGCAATTAATTATCAATGCTGTGTAAAAAAAAGAATTGGATCCCTACCTCACACCATGCACTAAAATCAATAACGGATGAACTGGAAAAAGAATACTTAAAAAATTTAGAACTATAATCAGGAAAGAAAACACAATAAGTGTTAATATTAAATACTTCTATCAATCAAATGGCATCACTTTAAAAAGGAAAATATAGTTTCTAAACTAAGGAAAATTATTTGTAACATGTATAACTGACAAAGAATTCATATCCAGAATATAGGAAAAAATTCTAAAAATAAGTCAAGATAAAAAACAATCCAGTGGAAATATAGCTAAAAGATTCAAACAGAAGTTTAACAGAAGAGGAAAAACATATGGCAAAACCATCAACCTCAGTAGTCATGAAGTATAAACTAAAAACCACAATAACAAAAATTGGCAAGAATTAAGATATCTGACAATATAAAATCTTAGAGTGCCAATGGAAGTGTAAAATGGCATAGCCAATTGGAGGGAAATGTCATTATCTTATAAAATATAATATTTACCCAATGACTCCTCATAGCTATACACTAAGGTGTATAAAGGTGAAAATAGTCTTTTTTTTTGTATGTTTTATTGACTATGCTGTTACACTTGTCTCAATTTTTTTCTCTTTGCTCCCCTCAACCCAGCAACCCTCCTCCTTCCAGGAGTCCTCCACCCTTAGTTCATGTCATGGATTGTGCATAAAGCTCTTCTCAACATCCCCCCTGTCTGTTCCCCACCCTCCTACCTTCCTTCTTAATTCCTACACCATTACCCTCCTTCTCTCCCTTCCCACTCCCAGCTGCCCTCCCCCACCTGCTCCCCATACCTATGATTCTGTTCCTACTCTAGTTGCTTGCTTAGTTTACCTTTGTTCCGTTCCCTAGCTTGTGTTGTTGATAGTGGTGATACTGTTTTCATTTTAATGTTCATAGTTTTGATATCTTTTTTCTTAAATAAATTCCTTTAACATTTTTTATAATAATGGCTTGGTGATGATGAACTCCTTCAGCTTTACTTTGTCTGGGAAGCACTTTATCTGTCCTTCCATTCTGAATAATATCTTTGCTGGATAGAGTAATCTTGGCTGTAGGGCCTTGATTTTCATTACTTTGAATATTTCCTGCCAGTCTCTTCTTGCCTGCAAAGTTTCTTTTGAGAAATCAGCTGACAGTCTTACAGGTACCCCTTTGTAAGTAATTCTCCTCTTCTCTCTTGCTCCTTTTAAGATTCTCTCTATATCATTAACCTTTGTCATTTTTATTATGATGCACCTTGGTGTGGTCCTCCCTGGGTCTAGCTTGTTTGGGACTCTCTGTGCTTACTTGACCCATATGTCCACTTCCTTCCCAAAATTAGGGAAGTTTTCCTTCATTATTTTTAACATAATTTTTCAATTTCATGTTCTTCTTCTTCACCTTCTGGCAACCCTATGATTCAGATGTTGGCATGTTTAAATCTATCCCAGAGGTTTCTAAGCCTCTCCTCATTTTTTTCAACTCCCATTTCCTCCTTCTGTACTGGTTGACTGTTTATTTCTTCCTTATGTTCCAATTCGTTGATTTGAACCCTGGTTTCCTTTACTTCACCACTTGTTTCATATGTATTTTCCTTCATTTCATCCAGGATAGCCTTCATTCTTTCCCTATCCTGTTTAATCTTTATTAGAGTTGTAAGCATTCTAATCACCAATGCCTTAAACTATGCTTATGTTAAGTTATCTACTTCCTCATCCATTAGGCATGCTATCTGCTCATTGCTTAGTTGTGCCACTGGGACCTTGATTTGCCCCCGTTTCTGCTTCGTACTTCTCTGTCTCCTCATCTTTCTGTGTTTGCCTCTGTGATTTGGGCAAGGGCTGTCACACCTCTTATGTTATAGGGGGCGGAGCCTTAGGTATTCGTCAGTACAGGGTTACCCGTTTCACCTCATTGTGGCACTGTAGGTGGGAGAGGGGTCAGAGAGGAAACAATCCTGCTTGCTCAGCACTTGCCCCTTTTCCAGGCAATTCTCCCACTTTACTCGTGCCTCTGAAGCTGTTGCCCTGCCTGTTGTTCCCAGAGTGGGTGGGTCTGTGGATGTTCTAGGACTGCGTGGGCCCTTTAAACAAGTGGGCTCTGCTAAGAGATCGGCAGTTTCTTATTCCACCCCAACCCCCACAGGTTTGCAGTCAGAAGCAATGAGGCTTGATTTTCCCTGGTACTGGGACCGTGATTTACAGGGTCTGGTCAGGAGCTGGGAATGCTACCCAGGTGTCCCTCCTGGCTTTTTAAAATGTGTAACTGTGCTTTTCACCAGCCTGCCACTGCCTACTCTGCTGCTGCCACCACACAATCTCCCCTCCACCCCGACTCCGCCCCTCCTACCTGTCTGGATGAGTATTTCTTCTTTATATCTTCGTTGGACTTTCCATGCAGCTTTATTTTCTGGAACTTCAAGTTTTCTCTAGTTTTGATATAGTTGTATTCCTTCTTAGTTGTAGAAGGACCCCCAGCCTGTCTGTCTCAGCCTCCATCTTGGCCAGAAGTCCTAAATATTCTTTTAAATATTTGTATCATGAGATATATACATATTCATAGCAGCTCCATTTATAATGACAAAAAAAAGTAGAAACACCTTAAATATGCAATGACAGGAAATAGATTAATTGATTTTTTTCCTACTTACACAATGGACTACTATTCAACAGTTAAAGTAAATGAATTATACACAATGACATGGAAGACTCACAGAACTGATATGTAAGTGTAAAAACAAAGCCCAGACTACTTAAAATTTTAAGATATAATCGTGGAGCTCAAGAAAATACAAACAATATGTTTGTATATGGGAAGGTAGCCTTAATAAGAAGGTAGATCTGAAAGTATGAGTGAGAGAAAGATAATATGGAGTGAAGAGGAACTTTCAGACAAGATGGAGGCATAGGTAGACATAGTTTACCTCCTCATACAACAATAACAAAGATCACAACTAGTCTCCAAACAAAAAACAACTAGAACTGCCAGGAAACCAAACTGTATGGAAGACCAACAACCAAGAATTTGAAGAATAAGTATTCATCCAGACAGGTAGGAGGGGCAGAATGAGGAGCCAGGGAGGAGAGGACATGATGCATCAGCAGTGAGGCAACAGTGGTAAGGCAGGCAGCAACAGTGGCCTGAAGAACAAGGGGTCCCACATTCATGTGTGACTGATAAAAGTTCAAAGGGGCACCTGGGGAGTGATCCCAGCCCCAGGTCAGACCATGCAGCCCATGGTTCCAGCACTAGAAATTAAAGCTTTATAGCTTCTGACTGTGAAAACCAGTTAAGAGTCGGGGTGGTGGAATAAACTAGCCATCTCTCAGGAGAGTCAGTTTATAGGGCCACCATGATCCTAGAACATACACAAATCCACAGACTCTGGGAAACACCACCAGGGCAGAAGCTAGAGAGGCACCAGTTGTATGCAGGAAGTGGGTGAAGTGACTGGGAAAGGGGTGAGTGCCAAGCAAGTGGCATTGTTCCCTCTCTGACCCCTTCCCCACATATAGCACCACAAAGCAGTGAAACTGGTCACCCTCCACTGATGAATACCTAAGGCTCCGGCCCTTACAATGTAACAGGTGCACCCAAACAAGGATTCAAAGCAGCTCTATCCAGTACACAGAAACAAACACAGGGATGCTACCAAATTGAAGAAACAAAGAACTATGGCTCAAATGAAAGAACAAATCAAAACTCCAGAAAAAGAACTAAGCAAAACAGAGATAACCAATCTATCAGATGCAGAGTTCAAAACACTGGTGATAAGAGTGTTCAGAGAATTCTCTGAGTATTTCAAATGCATAAAGGATGAAATGAAGGCTACAATAAGTGAAATAAAGAAAAATCACAGGGAACCAAGAGTGAAAGGAAGGAATTCAGGGTTGAAACCAATGAATTGGAACATAAGGAAGAAATAAACAGTCAAGCAGTTCAGGATAAAGAAACAAAAATTTTAGAAAACAAGGAGAGAATAAGAAGACTCTGGAACATCTCCCAAAGTGCCAACATTCGAATCATAGGGATGTTAAAAGGAGAAGAGAAAGAGCAAGAAATTGAAAACTTATTTGAAAAATATAATTTAAGAACCCTTTTCTAATTTGGTGATGGAAATAAACATACAAGTCCAGGAAGCATAGAGAGTTCCAAACAAGTTGGACCCAAAGAGGACCCATTAAGACACATCATATTTAAAATACCAAAGGTTAAAGATAAAGAATCTAAAAAGCAGCAAGAGAAAAAAAGTTACCTACAAAGGAGGTCCTATAAGACTATCAGCTGATTTCTCAAAAGCAACTTTGCAGGCAAGAAGGGGCTGGCAAGAAGTATTCACTGTGATGAAAAGCAAGGACCTACAACCAAGATTACTCTTTCCAGCAAAGCTATGATTTAGAATGGAAAAGCGAATAAAATGCTTCCCAGACAAGGTAAAGCTGAAGCAGTTCATCATCACCAGGCATTTATTACATGAAATGTTAAAGAGACTTATTTAAGAAAAAGAAGATCAAAACTATGAACAGCAAAATGACAACAAACTCAAAACTATCAACAACTTAACCTAAAAAAAAAAAAAAAAAAACTCAGCAAATGAGTAGAACAGGAACAGAATCATAGATATGGAGAGTATATGGAGGGTTTATCAGTGGAGAGGCAGACAAGGGAGAAAGGGGGAAAAGGTACAGGGATTAAGAAGCATAATTGTTGATACAAAATAGATGGAAATGTTAAGAATAGTAAAGGAAATGGACAATACAAAGAACTTAGATGCATGACCCATTGACATGAATTTTTTAACTTTATTTTTAAGTATGTCTTATTGATTATGCTATTATAATTGTCCCAATTTTTTTTCCTTTGCTCCTCTCTGCCCAGTTTCTCCCTTCCTTCCAGCAATGCCCCCTCCCTTAGTCCACGTCCATAGGTCATGCATATAAGTTCTTTGGATTTTTTTCCACAAGAAACTTTCCTAGGTTTTTTCTAAATAATTCAGTATCTTGCATTGATGATACCATTAAATCAGCCTGAGAAAAGAAACACACTACTTTTAAAATCATTTGGTCTTAGTGACACTTAAATTTTCCTTATTTATATTCTTATTTCCCTTGACACAACTCTAGTATTTAAAAAATTACTTGTTTTTCCTTGGTACAAAACATTCACCTGATGTTGGCACCCTAAAGCTTATTATTTTTTCCTTAGTCATGAAACTAGTAGAGTCATGTAATCCAAGTAAGTTAATAAAAAGAAGCCAAAGCTATTGCAAGATTATCTTTTTAGTACTAGTTATTATTCTTATAGGCTATGATTAGAAAATCCAGTATTAGATACAATAAACTAGATATTCACGGACACCACTCCAGGAAGAGCATAAATAAAAATAGAAGAGTTGTGAAGGGAAAATTCTAGATAATACATGACTACATTGGCAAAAAGTAAAAGAATTCCTAGAAGCCAGAGTAAGAAAGTTCTTATCCACAGAAGTAAGCAGGCACTGGAGCCAGAGGTTACCTTCAGGTCCATGCTCAATCCTGGTGGTGTAGATTCTGGATTTTAATAAAATATCCATTGGGAGAGAAGACACAAAAAAGACAACCTGAACAGGCTAGAATATTAGATGAGAGACTAGAAATATAAGCTGTGGGATAATGGTTACTTCCAGTCGGAGGGAAGGATGGTAGAGAATCACAGAGGAGACTCCAATGGGACTGCTGCCATTTTATTCTTAAGTGGGTAGTAAATACATGGGGGTTCACTTTCTTTTTATTCCCAAAATTATACATGCATTCTTTCCATAAAAGTGTTTTAGTTTAACAAGAAATAACTGCATAAATGAAATCCATGTCAAAACATCAAGGGTAATTTTAATTGAGAAAATGATCTTTTTTGCCCCCCCCCAAACACAGCTAACATGTTAAAACATCTGTATATATATAGTCATCCCAAGGACATGCTCTAATAAAATTTTTACAACAATCCTCCTCTTCTGCCTCATCATCACCATCCTGTATTTAAAAAATCAGAGATAATATAGAATCATGGTTTGTTAAATTAGCTAAAGCTCAATTCTGTTACCAAATTCACCATTCTCTTCATTGTGCTATCAATTTGTAAGATGACCCTGACCCAGCTGTGAACAATTTGTGAGTTTTCGAAAATAAAATTCATACACCCAAAGCAAAGAATAATAAAAATAATGTTTTGCTTCAATTTTCTAATCTTTTAAAACAAATTTAAAATAGGAAATGCAACTTATATTGAGGAATGGTCACTCACCAGAATATGTGTCCCACTTCCTAAACAACAACCCTGAAAAGGCCAGTTAATTTAAATGTGAAAAAACATTATGTTCTTAAAGAATCAATTTATTTAACTTCTGTTATTCCAAAATATTGCTTTATTAACAAAGAATTATTTCTGACCATCCACAAACTTCTCACAGAATATACCAGCTGTTGAAATACTGAAGTTATTTTCTCTTTTAAGTATTTAAAGAAATCAAAATAGATGTTGCAATTTGCAATTTTAATTAGATTCACTTAAAATATGATCTGTAGTCTTCTGCCTAGCATCCTAGAGTATAATTTTAAATGAAGAGTAAATACCACTCCCTTTCAGCTGTATTCTTAAGGAATCCATTCCAGTCACATTAACCTGCTGGTTGTACCCGAAACATATCAGGCATGGTCTTGTCTCAGAATCTTTGTATGCACTGTTCCTTCTGCCTGAAGCACTCTTCAGTCTTAGAGTCACAGGGCTTGCTCATTCAACTCTTTAATAAAGACTTTCATCAAATGTTATCTTTTTCTGTGAGCCTTCTCTTCTCCATTGTTTAAATTGAACCCCTTCCCCCAGGGTTTCCTATCCTTCATTCCCTCCTCCTCCTTCTCACCTTCCTTCTCCTTTTTCTTCTTTCAGCTTTATTGAGGTATAATTGATAAATTAAATTTTAAGACATTTAAAATGTACATAGTGGTGATTTAACGAACATACTTGAACATTGTGAAGGAATTTGCCCCATGTAGTTAATTAACACATCTGTCACTTCACATATCTCTCTCACCTCTCTCTCTCTCTCTCTCTCTCTCTCTCTCTCTCTCTCTCTCTCTCTCTCTCTCTCTCTCTCTCTCGTTTTTCCTGGTCTTAGCAATTTCAATTGTACAGTACAGTGTGACCAACTCCTATAATCACCATGCTTCCCATTAGATCCTAAGATGTTATTGACCTTATAGCTGGAAGTTTGTACCCTTTTACTAACCTCTCCTCATTTCTCCCACCCAGCTGCTGGCATCCACTTTTCTATTCTCTAAGTCTGATGTTTTTAAATACTCTACATCTAAGTGATACCATGCAATATTTCTCTTTTTATGTCTGACTCATTTTGCTTAAGTAATGAATGCTCTCAAGATCCATACATATTTTCACAAATGACAGGTTTTTCTTTTTTCTTATGGCAGAATAAATAATACTCCCATATATATACACCACATGTTCTTTATGCATGCATTTGTTGATAGACATTTAGATTATTTTCATTATCTTGGCTTTTATTAAAAATGTTGCAGTAAAGTGGAGTGCAGATATCTCTTTGATATCCTATTTTTATTGCCTTTGGATAGATACCCAGAAGTTGGATTGCTAGGTCATATGTGTTATTTTTTTAATTGATGAAACTCCATACTGTTTTCTATTGTGGCTACACCGGCTTACATTCCTCCAACATGCATAAGGATTCTCTTTCCTCCACATCTTAACAACACTTGTTCTCTCATGTCTTCTTGATGATAGTCATTCTGATAAGTGTGAGGTATATTTCATTGTGGTTTTGATTTGCATTTCTCTGAATATTAGTGGTGTTGGTCACCTATTCAAGAGCTTCTTGTTCATCTGTATATCTTTTTAAGAAAAACACATATTAAGATTTCCTGCCCATTTTTAATCAGATTTTTGTGTTTCTATGTTTAGTCATTGTTTTGCTGTTGAGTGTATGAGTTCTTTATAAATTTTGTTTTTTGTTTTTATATTTTAGAATCAGTGAAACTTTTTAAAATTATATTTTATTGATTATGTTATTACAGTTGTCCCGACTTTTTCCCTTTGCCCCCTCCACTCAGCACCCCCAACTCTCTCAGGCAATCCCCACACCTTTGTTCATGTCCACTGGTCATGTGCATAAGTTCTTTGGCTACTCCATTTCCTATACTGTACTTTACATCTCCATGGCTATTCTGTAACTTCAAATTTGTACTTCTTAATCCCTTCATCTTTTTACCCATTCCCCTGCCCCTTCTCCCATCTGGAAATCATCAAAATGCTCTCTAAATCCATAATTCTGTCTCTGTTCCTTTTTACTTAGTTTGATTTTTAGGTTTAATTGCTGATAGATATGTATCCATTGCCATTTTATTGCTCATATTATTGATCTTCTTCTTTTTCATAAATTAGTCTCTTTAACATTTCATATAATAATGGTTTGGTGATGATGAACTCCTTTAGTTATTTTTCTTGTCTGAGAAGCTCTTTACCTGTCCTTTGATTGTATATAATAGCTTTGCTGGTTAGAGCAATCTTGGCTGTAGGTCCATGCTTTTCATGACTTTGAATATTTCTTGCCAATTCCTTCTAGCCTGCAAAGTTTCTTTTGATAAATCAGCTCACAGTCTTATGGAAACTACCCTGCTTTTCTCTTGCTGCTTTTAAGATTCTCTCTTTATCTTTCACTTTTGGCATTTTAATTATATGTCTTGGAGTGGGCCTCTTTGCATCCATCTTGTTTGGGACTATGTGTTTCCTGGATTTGCATGTATACTTCCTTCACCAACTTAGGGAAGTTTTCTTTCATTATTTTTTCAAATAGATTTCTAATTTCTTGCTCTTTCTCTTCTTCTTCTGGCACCCCTATGATGCAAATATTGAATCACTTGAAATTGTCCCAGAGGCTGCTTACACTATCCTCAATTTTTTTGCATTCTTTTTCCTTCTTGTTGTTCTGGTTGGTTGTTTTGGCTTTTTTATATTCCAAATATTTATTTGATTCTGGCCTCTTTCACTGTACTGCTTTTTCCTTGTAAATTTTTCTTTATTTAAATTAGTGTATCCTTCATTTCTAATTGAGTCTTTTTTATGCTGTTGAGGTCCTCACTAAGTTCTTCGAACATCACTGTAACCAGTGTCTTGAACTCTGCATCTGATAAATTGCTTATCTCCATTTTGTTAAGTTATTTTACTGGAGTTTTGATCTGTTCTTTCACTTGGGCCATGTTTCTTTGTCTCCTGATTTTGGCAGCCTCCTTGTCTTTGTTTCTATGTATTAGGAAGAGCTACTATGACTCCATGTCTTGGTAGCATAGCCTAATGCAGTAGGTGTCCTGTAGAGTATAGTGGCATAGCCTCCCCTATTGCCCAAGACAGATATTTGAGGTGTGGCTGATTATACTCTCATGTTGGCTGAGTATACCCTTCTCTTGTAGTTGATATTTGATTACTGTTGGCAGGTCAATGAGAGGGATTTACCCAGGCCAGTCAGCTGCAGTGACTATCTGTGACCACTGACTGTATACCTCTGCCCTCTGTGGAGAATCAGCTTTGCAGGGGCAGGGCGGTGGTCCTCTGATGTGGTCTGTAGTTGTTCACTGGGTACATAGGCTCGGTGGCTTCCTGAGTGGTGCAGGCCATCTGCCCCCACTTGTTTTTTGCTCAGGATCACCCTGCCTGAGCTATAAAGCTATCTGAGACAGCTGTTACTTTTGCTGGGCTTGGAGATTGCCAGGCAAAGCCAAGATGTGAATCTAGGCTGACTGCTGCTAGTGCTCAGCCTTGGGCCCTTTAACAAGAGTTATGAGGTCTGGGGGCTGAGGTTGGCTGTTGCTAGTTCAAGAGGATTTAGAAAGTTATGAAGCATAAGCCAAGACCGGCTATTCATATGGAAAAGTGGCTTGGGTGGGCCCGTAAGTTGGTGGGACAGAGTCTCTGGGGAGCTCCAGTTCAGGGCAAACAGTGCACCAGCCTCCCAGCTCTGTGGCTCTGTGGTTCTATGGGGGAAGAATTAAAAAAATGTACAATAGCCCAACTTTCTGTCTGGGAGAAGGCTATCCCCCAGCTCTTGCCTTGATGCCAGACAGTTCATGTTCTCCCTTTATGCCACTGGTGCATTTCAAGATGCTACCCCAGTGCTGGAGCTCAGAGGGAGTGAGTCTGATTAAGTCTGTGTGGATTCTTTAAGAGGAACTGCTTGGGACTCCAGAAGTTTCTTCCACCAACTCAATCCCCACTGGTTTTTGCAGCCAGAAGTTATGGGGCTTATGTTCCTGGCATTGGGATCCTGGACTGGGGAGACTGGTGTGGGGTTGGTGCTCTTTGCTCTTGTGATAACCCTTCTGAATTTCTATTCACTACATGTGAGTATGGGACCAGTCTGTTCCCTATCTTCACCCCTCCTATCAGTCTCGATGGATGTCATTTTTTAATTCCATAGTTGTCAGACTTCAGTTCAATTCAGTTTCAGATGGATCTGAGTGGTGGTCATTCTATATTTTGTTTGTACTTTTGACGTGGTTGCACGAGGCAGTGAGCTGTGTTTACCTATGCTGCCATCTTGGTGGAAAGTCAAGTTCTTCATACATTTTGAATATTGACCTCTTATCAGATACATGATTAGTAACTCATATTTTCTCCCATTCATATGCTGCCTTTTCATTTTGTTGATTATTTCCTTTGTTGTACAAAAACTTTTTAGTTTGATGAAGTCCCATTCTTTTTTTTTCTTTTCTTTTTTTTTTTTTTTTTTTGCCTTTGTTTCCTTTCTTTTTGGTGTCAAATTCAAAAAGTCAATGCCAAGACCAAGTCAAGAAGATTACCTGCTATGGTTGCTTCTAGGAGTTTTATGGTTTCAGGCCTTACCTTCAAGTCTTTAATCCATTTTGAGTTGACTTTTGTATTTGGTATAAGAGTTCAGTTTCATTCCTATCCACCACCATTTATTGAAGAGACTAACTATCATTTCTCCATTGTATATTCTTGACTCCTTTGTTGTAAAACAATGACCCCTATATGAATTAGTTAATTCTGGCCTCTCTTTTTAATCCTCACCCAAGGATAAGTTTGATTTAAGAGAGATATAGGAAGGGGGCAGGAAGAGAGAGAAAGAGAGGCAGGGGGAAAGAAATTGATGTAAGAAACAATGATTGATTGTCTCCCATTGTAAGCGAACAGAGGTTTGCTGCCTCAAAAGCCAAATTCATAAGGCAGGTGTTGGTGCCAAAGAGACAAGGTTTTACTCAAGTGCCACCCAACCTGGGAGAATGGTGGACTCCTGTCTCAAAGACCATCTCCCCTTCCTGCTCTAGCCAGCCATTATTATAGAGGTAGGGAGGGGACAGCTTTTTTTTCTATTTAATTGTTTTTATAGCTTTCAGTGTTCTTGGGGCCCTATCCATTCATATTTCTAGCTTTTGGTGCACTTAGTGTAAGAACCTCTCTTTGCTGCAAGCTCTCTGCCTGACTGTCGACAGTAACACTCTAGGTGCCTGAACTGAGGATTAAATGTTCAGTCTAGGTATGCACCCTGACAAGAGATGAACACGCAACCTTTTGGTGTACAAGACAACACTCCAACCAACTTTACTTTGTTCCATTGATCTATGTGTGTGTGTTTTAATGCCTATACCAGGCAGTTTTTATTAATATTACATTGTAATGTACCATGAAATCAGGCTTAATGCCTCTAGCTCTGTTCTTCTTTCTCAAATTTTAAAAATATTCAGGTCTCTTGTGTTTCTGTAAAACTTTGAGATTGTTTTTACTTCTGCAAAAAAGGCCATTGGAATTTATATAGGAATAACTCTGAAATCTGTAATTTGTTTGGGGTAGTATGGACATTTTAGCCATATTAATTCTTCTAACTATGAGCACCGAGTATCTCTCCATTTATTTTTCTTCTTCATTTTCTTTTATATCTTGTAATGTTTTATAGCTTTCAGTATACAGATCTTTCTATATCTTGGTAAAATTTATTCCTAGCTATTTTATTTTCTTTGATGCAGTTGTAAATGGGATTGTTTTCTTAATTTCTCTTTTCAATAGTTTATTGTTAATGTATAGAAACAGAACTGATTTTGTATATTGATTTTATATCTTGCAATGTTAAATTTGTTTATTAGCTCTAACAGTTTTTGTGTGGAGTCTTTAAAGTTTCCTATATATAATGTCATGTCATCTGCAAATAGAGAAAGTTCTACTTCTTCCTTTCCAAATCAGATATCTTTTTTTTAATTTATTTTTTGCTCAAATGCTATGCATAGGACTTCCAGCACTATGTTGAATACAAGTGGTGGAATGAGCATCCTTGTCTTGTTCCAGATCTTAGAGGAATGGCTTTCAGCTTTTTTCATTGAGTATAATGTTAACTGTGGATTTATCATATATGGCCCTTATTATGTTGAGTCATGTTTCTTTTATATGCATTTTGTTGAGAGCTTTTTAAAATAAATTAGTGTTGAATTTTTCAAAATGCTTTTTCTGCACTATCATGTTATTGAAATGATCATATAATACTTATGTTTCTTTTCTTTTAAATTTTCTTAATGTGGTGGTATCACACTGATTCATTTATGGATGTTGAACTATCCTTGCATTCCTGGAATAAATCTCACTTAATCATGGTGTATGATCCTTAGGAATATTGGCCTGTAATTGTCTTTTCTTGTAGTGCCCTTGATTGTTATTGGTATCAGGGTAATGCTGCCCTCATGAAATGAGTTTGGAAGTGTTCACTCTTTCTTTATTTTTGGAAGAGTCTGAGAAGGTTTGTATTAATTCTTCTTTAAGTGTTTGGTGGATTTCAGCAGTGAAGTCAACTGGCGTTAGACTTTTGTTTGTTGAAGGGTTTTTTTTTTTTCCTTTCTAGTAATTGCTCTCTTCAGATTTTCTATTCTTTATAATTCAGTCTTGATTGATTGTATGTTTGTAGAAATTTATTCATGTCTTCTAGGTTATATAATTTGAGTGTATATAATTGTTCATGGAATTTTCTTTTGATTCTTTGTATTTGTGTGGTATCAGTTGTAATGTTCCCTCTTTCGTTTCTAATATTTTTTTATTCAAATTATTTTTTCTTGGTAAGTATAGCTAAAGTTTTGTCTATTTTGTTTATCATTTCAAAAACACAGCCCTTAGTTTTATCAATCTTTTCTGTTGTCTTTCTAGTCTCTATTTTATTTATTTCTACTCTGATCTTTATCATTCCTTTCCTTCTACTAATTTTAGGATTAGTTCTTTTTTTCTAGTTCCTTGAGGTATAAAGTTAGGTTATTTTTGTAGTCTTTCTTTCCTTAATGTGGGCATTTACCATTATGAACTTTTCTCTTACAACTGGTTTTACTACATTCCTTAAGTTTTTTGGTATGTTTTGTTTTCATTTTCATTTGTTTCAAAATATTATTTTTATTCCCCTTTGGACTTCTTCTTTGACTCACAGGTTATTCATTATGTTCACTCTTCCTAAATTTATTAAGACTTTCTGTAAATTAATATATAATTTATCCTGAAGAATGTCTCATGTATGCTTAAGAAAAATGTATATCCTTTGGCTATTGGATGAAATGCTTTGTAAATATTTTTTAAGTGCATCTGGCCACATGTGTACTTTAAGTTCAATGTTTCCTGTATAATCTATTCATTGTTCAAAGTGGGATACTGAAGGCTTCTACTAGTATTGTAATACTGTCTATTTTCCTCCATCAAGTCTGTTAATACTTGTTTTATGTATTTAGGTGCTCCTATGTTGGATGCGTAAATATTTACAGGTGTTGTATCCTCTTATTAGGTTGACCCTTTATCATAATATAATGACCTTCTTTGTCATTTCTTGGGGTATTTGTCTTAAAGTCCCCATTTCCTCTGTATTTCTCCATAGTATTTGTCACGTTTTTATTGTCTATCTCTCCCACTAGAATGTAAGCCATGTGGGTGCAGGGGTATTTGTCATTTTGTTACTGCAGTGTATCCAGCAACAAGAGTACCCGACACACAGTTGACATGCCCTAAATATTCTTGTATCAATGAATGAATAAAAGGAGACCATCAATTTCACCTATTTTAAGTAATGATGAAAGAAAAATGATATATAAGAACCTTTGAAAGTGATTCAAGTCTCTTAGTTACTGTAGTTATTAATGTCTGCAATGCAGGCAAGGAGGAGCTTTCCCAGCAGCTCTCTGGTTTCTTTGCCTCACTGCTGAATTAGAGGTGTAGAGCAGGGTACACTCAAAGAATTTTTTCCCTTGCCTACATTTTGAATAAAATTAACATTATAAAAATATTCCTTATTGCTGATAGATCTTGGCAAAACCCTCCAATGTTTCAATACCAGCTCCTCTAAAAAGAAACCCAGTGCTGGGAATGAGTCAAGCAATCAGCAGCTGCTGTTCTTGGGTTACTTTCCACATTCTGTTTTCCTCCCCACTTAAAATTCTTAAACCTTCAAGTTCTGTTCATTATTCTGGTGAGAGATTTAATTATTGGCATTTTTATTGTACATGTTCACTACAGGAATGATGAAAGATGATTAGAATCACAATTGAGAGGGGCTGAAGTGTGCTGTGGTGATGATAAAAACGAGCAGTGAATGAGCATTGAATGATGGCAACAGACCTTAATGGCTTTGAAATACCCACCAAGACAGGAGACTTCAACCTGATACAGCTACTACTGATTTATACAAGCTTCATATTCATAAACCAGCTCAAAAATTCCCATAATAGTCAGACAACTTAATTTTTTGGCAGTCTTTCCTTTATATGTTTAATTATAAAATCTTAATGTAATCTCGGCATTAGAAAGTAAATTGTACCCATCATTTATGACTGTTTCTTTTTTAGGGTTTCTATGTCCTTTTCCATACTATTGAAGTCTTAAGTTTATTAAGCATCCTTATAACCATTGTTTTGAACTCTGTATCTGGTAGTTTGCTTGCCTCATTTTATTTAGTTCTTTTTCTGAAGATTTATCCTGAAAAATATTTCTTTCTCTGGGAACTGTTTCCTTGTTTCTGCATTTTGGCTGCTTCCCTATGTAAGCTTCTATGCATTATGTAGAGCTGCTATGTCTCCTATACTTGGTACAGTGGCTTTCTGTTGTAGGTATCCTATAGGGGCCAGAGGCAAAGCATTCCCATTCACCTGAGCTGGGAACTTTAGGTGCACCCCCTGTGTGCACTGTGTACACTACTTATTGTAGTTGAGCCTTCAATTGTTGTTGGCATCACTGGGAGAGATTGAGCCCCAGGCCAATTAGCTGTGGGGACCAGCTGCAACTATAACAGAGGATATGCTGTGTAGGAGTTGATGCTGCAAAGCAGGACTTGCTTCAGTGGGCTTTGATGCTAAGTCCACCCCTGGAGCCTTTTGTTTAAGGAAGTGGTAAGGTTGTAATTCAGTATTGTCTGAAGCTGCCCATCAAGTGTACTGGCTCTGGGACCTCCCAGGAGGTGCAAAGATGGCACTATCTGTACCCTGCCTGGGGCCACCTGGCATGAACTACAGAGTGATCTGCATATGGCTGCTACTTATGTTGGGCTTGGAGATGCCTAGGAGAGGCCAAGCTGTGAACCAAGGTGGACTGCTGCTAGTTCCCAGCATTGGGCCACTTAACAAGAGGTAGGGGGTACACAGAGGCTAGATGCTGCTTGTTTGAGAAATTTTAGAAAATTTCAAAGCATTGGTCAAGAGAGGACAGCTGTATAAAAGAGCCAGTGGAATAGGCTTAGATGGGTCCACGAGTTGGGTAGGGTGGGGACTCAGGGAATCACCAAGATGGAACAAACAGCATGAGGCCAGGTTGATGGAGATTCAGATACAGTGCCCACCTTTGGCCCTGTGGCAGTGCATGGCATGGTGTCTCAGAAAAGAAATAATGGCTGCTGCCAGCACTTTTGTCTGGCAGAAAGCTGCCCTCATCAGCTCTCGCCCTGATGTCAAACAATTCAGTTCTTCCTTGTATGTCTCTGGTTCCTTACAAGATGCTGCCCCAGAACTGGAGTTCAGAAAGAGTTAGTGCAAGTAAGACTGTAGATGGGCCCTATAGAAGGAACACCTGGGACTCTAGAAGTACTCTATCTCACTCAACCACAATCCCTGCTGGTTTTTACATTCAGAAGTTATGAGGACTTTTCTTCCTGACTCCGAAACCCTGAACTGAGAGTTCTGGTGTGGTGATGGGATACCTCACCCCTCAGGGAGCATCTATGCTGTCAAGATATCCCTCCCAATTTTAAACCACCACACGTAGGTGTGGGACCAGCTTGTTTCATGTCTCTGCCATTCCTACCAGAATGTAAAATGGTACTGCCACTATAGAAAACCATACGGAGCTTCTTAAAAAAATTAAGAATAGAGCTACCAGTATGACCCAAATATCCCTACTCTGGCTACCTATCACTAAATTCGGAAACATTTATCTGTAAATATATATATGTATGTGTATATGAATATGTATATGTATATATATTATATATATATGTTAGCTAAGACATGGAAACCACCTAAATGTCCTTTAATGTTTCATTGGGTAAAAAAGATGTGATTCATATTTATAATGGAATATTACTCAGTCATAAAAAAGGATGAACTATTGCCATTTGTGACAACATGGATAATCTTGAGAGTATCATGCTAAGCAAAATAAGTCAGACAGAAAAGAACAAGAACTATACTATATCACTCATATGAGGGATAGAAACCAGAAAGCAATGCATGAACAAACACGCGAACAAACTCATAGACACAGACAACAGTATTGTGGTTACCAGAGGGAAAGTGCATTGAGGGGAGGTTGAAGAGGCCAAAGGGGGTCAATATATATGGTGATGGAAGGAAACTAGACTTTGGGTGTTCAGCACACAATGCAATAGTTAATGTATTATAGAATTTTACCCTTGAAACTTAGGTAATATTATTAGCCAAAAATTTTAATTAAAAAATGAGAAATGATTCTGAATACTGTAGGTGGGCTTCATCTGATCAGTTGAAAGCTTTAAGAGAAAAACAAATTTCCCAGAGAATTTTTACATCAAGACCATAGCATGAACTACTGTCTGACAGCCCTGAAAATTTTGGCTTGCTAACCTCCACAATTATGTGAGCCAAATCCTTCTAACAAATCTCTCTGTCTCTATTACCTATCTATCTATCTATCATCTATCTATATCTATCTATCATCTGTCACTACTACTGATTGATTCTGTTTCTTTATAGAATCCTGACTGACTGAAATTTTGGTACTGGAAAATTTAATTCTACTGTAGCAAATATCTAAAAATGTGAAAGTGGCTTTGGATTGTGTAGTGGGTAGAGGCTGGAAGAATTCTGAGATTCATGCTAAAAAAAGCCTAGATTGCTTTGAGGAGTATGTTGGTAGAAATATGGACATTAAAGTTGATTCTGGTAAGACCTCAGAAGGAAGGGAATAGGATGATAGAGATATTACTCATTTTCTTAGAGAACACATTTTATGTCATAATCAGAATGTTACTGGAGATGTGAACATTAAGGATGCTTCATCTCAGACCTTAGAAGGAAATGAGAACAGTTATGGATGCTGGAGGAAAGGAGATCTTTGTTATAAAATGGCAGAAAATGTGGCTAAATTATGTTCTATCACTGGGTGGAAAATAATCTTTAAAGTGATAAAATTAGATATTTACCTGAGTAGATTTTCAAGCAAAGTGTGAACTTATGATCTGTGTTTTTTTTTTTTTCCTGTTTATAGTAAAATATAGAAGTAAAGAGATAAACTGAGAAAAGAACTGGTAAACAGAAAAGAACCAGCACTTGATGATTTGGAAAACTCTAAGCCTACCCACATTGCCAAAGTTGCCAAGGCATGCTCTGGAGAAAAGGCCAAGGGTGAGACTGGACAACCTTAATTGAAGAGATTAGTTATATGACATGGATTCACTCAACCATTTCAGCAGAAGCTAGGAATAAGGATAGAGTTATCTAGGAAGATCTATGAAGGATCCTTGTGTCTAATGGCATAAATATATATGATATCCATGGAAGACCAACAAGGTTTTTGAGCATATCATACCAGCAGAAACACTGCCAGCTTGGATGCAGGGAGACAGAGATAGTATAGAATGAAGTAAGGCTGTCAAGCTTCTCAGATGCCATAAACAGGAAACAGACTACCCAGAGATAAGGGCTGACTGGATATTTCCTAGGGCCTCCATTGGCCTGGAGGACAGAACATGGAGACACAGAGGCTTATTTCCAGGCCTTGAAACCTAATGAAATAAGCCCTGCTGGGTTTCAAACTTGCTTGGAAAAAGTGATCCCTTTATTTCTTCCATTTCCTCCATTTTAGAATGAAAATGACTATCTTATGCTTGTCCCACCATTGCATTTTAGAAGCAATTAACTTATTTTCTAGTTTCACAGGTTCACAAATGGAGAGGTATTTTGTCTTAGAGTAGCTCATACACGAGAGCTCATTTATATCTTATTTAGATAATTTAAGTGATGAGATTTGGAACTTTTTGAGTTGATGATGTATTTTTGAGACTTTGGACTCAGTGAGTTAGGACTTTTGGGGAAGTTGGGACAGGGAGAATGTATTTTGCTCATGGGATGAATGTGTACTTTGGGACCGGGCAGCAGATAGGCTCCACAGAGTTCAATAGTGTCCACCCCAAATTTATGCATTCCTGGAATCTCAGAATGTGATCTTGTTTGGAAATAGGGTCATTGCAGATGTCACTAGTTAACATATGGTCATGCTTGAATAGGTGAGGCCTACATCCAAAATCACTGGTGTCAGAAGAACACAGGGAGAAAAGGCAGATATGATCACAGAGGAAGAAATTGGAGTGATGCATCTACAAGACAAGAAACAACAGACACCAGAAGAGGCAAGGAAGGATCCTTCCCTAGAGCCTTTAGAGGGACCACAGCCCTGTTGACACCATGATTTCAGACGTGTAGCTTTCAGAATTGTGAGAGAACGTATTGCTGTTGCTTTAAGTTATCAGTTTTGTGGTACTTTGTTATGTCAGCCCTAATACAGAGAGTAGTTATACATTTTCTTAAGTCCATATCATGGTGAAGAGATAGGAAGCAGTAAGAAAAAGAAGAAAAGCCCAATTTGTTTTTTCTAGCCTGGATGACATAGTTCCCCACATACACAACCACTTCTTGTTAGATAGTTTCTTCTTTAGTCACTGCAGTGACAATTAAAAGTGAAAAGAAGACTCCAACCAAGATGGAGGCGTAAATACACACACTGCATCTCCTCACAACTAAGAAAGAATTTACAACCATTTCAAAACTAAAATAAAACCAAAAAACAGAAAATCCAGAAAACAGAAACTACAGGGAATTTCAGCAAAGAAATAAAGAAATAATCATCTGGAAAGGGAGGAGTGGCAGAGCTGGGGCAAAGAGAAAGAGGAATAGAGCAACGACTGCAGGGGTGGTACCTGGCAGGTGGGCTCAGCTAGCAGTACAGTGACTGTAGAAGAAAAACACAGTCATACAGCTTAAATCCGAGAAGCAATCCCAGCCCCAGAGCAGACCACATAGCTTGCAATTCCAGTGCTGGTTTTTAACTGTGAAAGCCAGTGGGGGTTGGGGCAGAGGAAGAAGCTACCAGTCTTGAAAAGGAGGTGGCTTGCTTAGTACAGGAAGGGGAAGAAGTGCCTTGAAAAGCAGCAACAACCAGCACTGTTCCCTCTCAGACCCTTTCCCCACATAGAGCGCCAAAATGCAGTGAAACAGGTTGCCAGCACTAACAAATACCTAAAACTCCTCCCCCTATAAAGTAACAGGTGCTACAGCCCTACCTAAATCACAGAGGCAAACACATAAAGCTGTCAAGATGAGGAGACAGAAAAGCACGGCCCAGAAGTGGAAGAAGATGAATGTCCTAGTGACAGAACTAAGTAATGAACAGATAGTTAAACCAACAGATGAGGAGATAGTCAACCTAATAGATGCCCAGTTTAAGGCACTGGTAATAGAGATGTTCACAGACTTGACAGAAAAGATTAAACAGGATGGGGAAAGAATGAAGGCTATCCTGGATGAAATGAAGGAAAATACACATGAAACAAGTGGTGAAGGAAAGGAAACCAGGGTTCAGATCAGCAATTGGAACATAAGGAAGAAATAAACAGTCGACCAGTACAGAAGGAGGAAAAGAAAATTGAAAAAAATGAGGAGAGGCTTAGAAACCACTGGGATAACTTTAAACATGCCAACATCTGAATCACAGGGTTTCCAGAAGGTGAAGAAGGAGAACACGAAATTGAAAAATTATGTTAAAAATAATGAAGGAAAACTTCCCTAATTTTGGGAAGGAAGTGGACATATGGGTCCAGTAAGCACAGAGAGTCCCAAACAAACTAGAACTAGGGAGGACCACACCAAGACACATCATAATCAAAATTCCAAACATTAAGGATAAGAGAGGATCTTAAAAGCAGTAAAAGAGAAGAGAATTATCTGCAAAGGGGTACCTATAAGACCGTCACGGGATTTTGCAAAAGAAATTTTGCAGGCAAGGAGGGACTGGCAAGAAGTATTCAATGTGATGAAAAGCAAGGACCTACAACCAAGATTACTCTTTCCAGCCAAGCTATCATTCAGAATGGAAGGGCAAATGAAGAGCTTCCCAGACAAGATAAAACTAAAGGAGTTCATCATCACCAACCCATTATTTTATGAAATGTTACAGAAACTTAATTAAGGAAAAGGAGATCAAAATTACAAACATTAAAATGAAAACAGTATCACAATTACCAAGAACAGAAGCTAGGGAATGGAAACAAAGGCAAACTAACAGGCAACCAGAGTGTAAATAAAATCATAGTATGGGGAGCATGTGGAGGAAAGTCAGCTGGGAGGGATAGGGTGGAGAGGGGGAAAATGATGCAGGAATTAAGAAGCGTAGTAGGAAATTTCCAGCCAAGATGGAGGCTCAGACAGACACGCTACTTCTCCCTCTACAACTAAAAAAGAATACAACTACCTCAAAACTAGAGAAAACCAGAAGTTCCAGAAAATCAAGCCACATGAAAGTCCAACAAACAAAGATATAAAACGAAATACCCATCCAGACAGGTAGGGGGGCAGAGCTGGGGAGGAGCCAGGGCAGAGAGGATGCAGTGTGGTGATGGCAGCAGCAGTGGCAGCAGCAGGCCAGAGGAAAGAGCAGTCACGTGTTTTAAAAATCGGGAGGGACACCTGGGAAGCGCTCCCAGCACCAGACCAGACCTCACAGCTCATGTTTCCAGTGCTAGGGGAAATAAAGCCTCATTGCTTCTGACTGTGCAGACTCATGGAGGTTGGGGCAGAGGAAGAAACTGCTGGTCTCTCAGCAGAGTCCGGTTGTGTAAAGGGCCCCCAGGTTCCTAAAACGTTCACAGACCCAACCACTCTGAGATCGAGAGCTGGGGCAACAGCTGGAGAGGTGCTAGTCCCATACAAAGTGGGAAAAGTGCCTGGAAAAGGGGCGAGTGCTAAGCAAGCAGCATTGTTCCCCCTCAGACCTCTTTCCCACACACAGCGCTACAATGTGGTGAAACGGGTCGTCCTGTACTGACAAATACCTGAGGCTCTGCCCCTTACAATGTAACAGGAGTGACAGCTCTACCTAAGACACAGAGACAAACAAATACAGGAGCCTGTCAAGATGAGGAGACAGAGAAGTATGGCCCAAAAGAGGGAATGGGTCAATGTTCCAGTCGAAGAAATAAACAACAAGGAGATAGCCAACCTAACAAACAAGGAGATAGTCAACCTAATGGACAAAGAGTTCAAAACACTGGTGATAAAGATGCTCACAGACTTGACAGATATACTTAAGTATGGCAGACGCATAAGAGAAGAAGTGAAGGCTATGCTAAATGAAACAAAGAAAAATCCACACTAAACCAATGGTGAAGTGAAGGAAACTGGGGTTCAAATCAATGATTTGGAACATAAGGAAGAAAAAAAAAAACAGTCAACCAGTACAGAATGAGCAAATGTGAATTGAAAAAAATGAGAAGAGGCTTAGGAACCTCAGGACAACTTTAAATGTGCCATCATCTGAACCATAGGAGTGTCAGAGGGAGAAGAGGAAGAGCAAGAAATTGAAAACTTATGTGAGAAAATAATGAAGGAATACTCTCCAAATTTGGTGAAGGAAATAGATATACAAGTCCAGGAAGCACAGGAGGTCTTAAAAAATTTAGACCTAAAGAGAACCACACCAAGACACATCATCATTAAAATGCCAAAGGTTAAAGATAAACAGAGAATCTTAAAAGCAGCAAGAGAAAAGCAGAGAGTTACCTTCAAAGAGGTGTGTATAAGACTATCAGCTGATTTCTCAAAAGAAACTTGCATGCTAGAAGGGACTAGCAAGAAATATTCAAGGTGAAGAAAATCAAGGCCTTACAACCAAGATTTCTCTATCCAGCAAAGCTATCATTTAGAATGGAAGGGCAGATGAAGTGCTTCCCAGACAAAGTAAAGCTAAAGGAGCTCATCATCACCAAGCTATTATTATATGAAATGTCAAAGGGACTTACTTAAGAAAAAGAAGATCAAAATTATGAATATTAAAATGACAACAAACTCACAAGTATCAACAACTGAATCTAAAAATAAAAACAAAATCCATATAAGCAAAGCAGAATAGGAACAGAATCATAGCTATGGGGATCATTTGGAGGGTTATCAGCTGGGAGGGGGAAAGGGGAGAAATGAGGAAATGGTGCAGGGATTAAGCATAACTGGTAGGTACAAAATAGACAGGGAGAAATCAAGAATAATATAGGAAAGGATGAAGCCAAAACCTTATATACACGACCCATGGACATGAACTAAGGGCGGTGGGATTGCTGGAGGGAAGGGGGATATTGGGATGAGGGGAGCAAAGGGATAAAATTGGGACAGCTGTAACAACATAATCAATAAAATATACTTTAAAAAAGTAGCATAGTAGGAGGGTGCAGTATGGACAAACGGATGTTGAGAAGAGCTTATACGCATGACCCATGGACACGGACTAAGCAGGGAGACTGCTGGAGGGAGGGGTGTTGCTCGGTGGAGGGGAGCAAAGGGAAATGAAATTGGGACAACTATAACAGCATAATCAATAAAACATACAAAAATAAATTAAATCAAAGTATTAAAAAATAAGAAAAATATCAAATGTATGAATGATAATGGCAATAAATACATATCTATCAACAATTGAGTCCAAAGATAAAAATAAACAAAGAAGCAGACTCACAGATACAGAGAGTATTTTTAGAGTTGCCTGATGGGAGAGTAGTTAAAGGAATGAGTGCAAAAGGTGAAGGAATTAAGAAGTATAAATTGGTCCTTGCTGGTGTGGCTCAGTGGATTGAGCAATGGCCTGTGAACTAAAAGGTCTCTAGTTCAATTCCCAGTTGGGTCACATGCCTGGGTTGCAGGCCATGTCTCTATTTGGGGGCACGTGAGAGGCAACTAATTGATGGTTCTCTCAGAGTCGGTATTTCTCTCCATCTTTTTCTCCCTACCTTCCCCCCTCTATATAAATAAATAATCTTTTTTTTTAAAGTGCAAATTGGTAGTTACAGAATAGTCATGGAGACGTAAAGTACAACATAGGGAATATAGTCAATAATATTCTAATAATTATGTATGGTGTCAGGTGGGTATGAGATTTATCAGAATGATCACTTTGTAAGTTATATAATGTCTATTCACTGAGTTATACACCTGAAACTGATAAAAATTGTATGTTAACTGTAACTGAAAAATAAAAATTAGCCCAGGCCTGGTGGCTCAGTCAATTGGAGTATCATCCCATATACCAAAGGACTGCAGGTTTCATTCCCTGTCAAGTCCATTCTTAGGTTTGGGTTCGACCCCTGGTTGGAGCATGTATGGGAGGCAACTAATCAATTTCTCTCTATTTTTCTCTCTCTAAAATCAATAAACATATCCTAATGTGATTTAAAAAAGAAAAAAAGATAATTTAAATTGGGGAAATATACCTGCATGTAGTGAAGCACTATGTAACTGTACCCTAAAAAAAGTAAATTGTAATTTGTATGTTTTAACTCTATGTTCTACTTTTGAACAGATTTAGTAGAGCATTTCAGAGTGAAAATTCTTTCCTTGCATTCTGGCTTTGGTCTGTAACTAAACTTTTATGGCTAACTTACCATTAAAATAAATATAATAGAATAATTAATGCTTTCCCTCATAGTACACGAGTTTCTTAATTGTTCCATTCAGCTATTAGTTTAACACAATTTATCTAATTTATAGAAGTTTTTTAAAGTGTATTTTATTGATTATGTTGTTACAGTAGTCCCATTCTTTTTTAATCTTTGCTATGCTCTGCCCAGTACCGCAATCCCACCACCCCTTAGTTCATGTCCATAGGTTGTGCATATAAGTTCTTTGACTTCACCCTTTCCATGTTATTGTTAACTTCGCCCTGTCTATTTTGTACCAACCAATTATGCTTCTTAATCCCTGCACCATTTCCTCATTTCTCCCCCTTCCCTCTCCCAGCTGATAACACTCCAAATGATCCCCATAGCTATGATTCTGTCCCTATTCTGCTTTGCTTAGTTGGATTTTGTTTTCGATTTTTAGATTCAGTTGTTAATCGTTGTCAGTTTGTTGTTATTTTAATGTCCAAAATTTTATCTTCTTTTTCTTACGTAAGTCCCTTTGACATTACATATAATAATAACTTGGTGATGATGAGCTCCTTTAGCTTAACCTTGTCTGGTAAGCACTTTATCTGCCCTGATAGCTTGCTGGATAGAGGATTCTTTGTTGTAAGTTCTTACTTTTCATCACTTTGAATACTTCTTGCCCGCCCCTTCTTAGCTGTAAAGTTTCTTTTGAGAAATCAGCTGATAGTTTTATAGGCATCTCTTTGAAGGTAACTCTGCTTTTTCTTGCTGCTTTTAAGATTCTCTGTTTATCTTTAACCTTTGGCATTTTAATTATGATATGTCTTGGTATGGTCCTTTTTGGGTCTAGCTTGTTTGAGACTCTCTGTGCTTCCTGGTCTTGTATGTCTATTTCCTTCACCAAATTTGGAGAGTATTCCTTCATTATTTTCTCATATAAGTTTTCAATTTCTTGCTCTTCCTCTTCCCCTTCTGGCACTCCTATGGTTCAGAAGTTGGCACGTTTAAAGTTGTCCCAGAGATTCCCAAACCTCTCCTCATTTTTTTCAATTCTTGCTTCTTCGTTTTGCACTGGTTGACTGTTTTTTTTCTTCCTTATGTTCCAAATCATTGATTTGAACCCCAATTTCCCTCCCTTCACCACTGGCTTAGTGTGGATTTTCCTTTGTTTCATTTACCATAGCTTTTACTTCTTCCCTTATGTATTTGCTGTACTTAAGCATATTTGTCAAGCCTGTGAGCATCTTTATCACCAGTGTTTTGAAGTCTTTGTCTGTTAGGTTGACTATCTCCTCATTTGTTAGGGAGGCTATCTCCTCGTCGCTTAGTTCTCCCACTGGAACTTTGACCCGTTCCCTCTTTTGGGCCATACTTCTCTGTCTTCTCATCTTGACAGGCTCCTGTGTTTGTTTGCCCCTATGTCTTGGATAGAGCTGTTGCCCCTGTTACCTTGTAAGGGGCGGAGCCTCATGTATTCATCTGTACTGTGCGACCTGTTTCACCACGTTGTGGTGCTGTGTGTGGAGAAATGGTCCAAGAGGGAACAATGCTGCTTGCTCAGCACTCGCCCCTTTTCCAGGCACTTCTCCATGTTGTATGGGACTGGCGCCTCTCTAGCTCTTGCCCTGGCCGTTGTTCCCAGAGTGGGTGAGTCTGTGGACATTCTAGAACTGGGGGGCCCTTTACACAAGCAGATTCTGCTGAGAGACCAGCAGTTCCTTCCTCCGCCCCAACCTCCACTGGTTTGCATGGGCAGAAGCAATGAGACTTTATTTTTGTCAGAGATGGAACCATGAGATGCATGGTCTGTCTGGTGCTGAGAGAGTTCCCCAGGTGTCCCACACAACTTTTTAAAACATGTGAGTGCACTTTCTGCCAGCCTGCTGCTGCCACTGCCACTGCTGCTGCCACCACCACACCGAGTCCTCTGCACCCCAGCTCTGCCCCTCCTATCTGTCTGGATGAGTCTTTTTTTTTGTTTTATCTTTGTTTGTTGGACTTCTAAGCAGCTCAGTTTTCTGGAACTTCTGGATTTCTCTAGTTTTGAGGTAGTTGTATTCCTTCTCAGTTGTGGACGGAGTTGCAAGATGTCTGTCTAGGCATCCATCTTAGCCAGAAGTCTTATAGAAGTTGATAGTATTTATTAGGTGGCATTCTTATATAGTGAAATAAAAACAAGAAGATTTTACTAACTAGCTACTGCTCAATTTCTATATCCGAATTGTATTTATCTGAAGATCAGTTAATGTCATTTTCCTGTGGAATTCAATGTATAACAAGTTTTCTCTTTTCTTTTTTATAATGCCAGTTACTTACCTAAACTCTAGAGGCAAACCTAACCTTCTAGAGATTGAACTAGTCTACACAGCAGATATATACCTTTAGCTGGTGTGTCTAATTTTGTATATGAAGTTTATTCATTACTCAAAGTTTACAAAAATGCCATAATCTCACTATTAACTAATTATGTGGAATATAGTATATACTTTGTTGTTCAAACTCTAGGCATTATCATTCTACTTTCATCCTTTTTGTCACCTCCATTATTCTGTTATTACTTTTTTCTTTTTTAAAGTATATTTTATTGATTGTTACAGTTGTCCCAATTATTTTTCCCTTTGCTCTGCTCTGCCCAGTACCCTACTTCCCTCCAGCAATTCCACCCCTCTTAGTTCATGTCCATGGGTCATGCATATAAGTTCTTTGGCTTCACCCTTTCCTATATTATTCTTAACTTTCCCCTGTCTATTTTGTACCAACCAGTTATACTTCTTAATCCCTGTACCATTTTCCCATTTCTCTCCCTTCCCCCTCCCAGCTGATAACCCTGCAAATGATCCCTATACCTATGATTCTCTTCCTATTCTGGTTTGCTTAGTTGGATTTTGTTCTTATTTTTCAGATTCAGTTGTTGATAGTTGTAAGTTTGTTGTCAGTTTAGTGTTCATAGTTTTGATCTCCTTTTTCGTAAATAAGTCCCTTTAACATTTCATATAATATGGCTTGGTGATGATGAACTCTTTTAGCTTTACCTTGTCTGGGAAGCGATTTATCTGCCCTTCTATTCTAAATGATAGTTTTGCTGGATAGAGTAATCCTGGTTGTAGGTCCCTGCTTTTCATCACATTGAATACTTCTTGCCAGTCCCTTCTTGCCTGTAAATTTTCTTTTTAGAAATCAGCTGATAGTCTTATAGGCACTCCTTTGTTGGCAACTCTCTGCTTTTCTCTTGCTGTTTCTCTATCTTGCACCTTCGGCAATTTAATTATGATGTGTCTTGATGTGGTCCTCTTTGTGTCTAGCTTGTTTGGGACTTTCTGTGCTTCTTGGACTTGTATGTCTATTTCCTTCAGCAAATTTGGGAAGTTTTCCTTCATTATTTTTTCACATAAGCTTTCAATTTCTTGATCTTCCTCTTCTTCTTTGGGGAACCCTATGGTTTGGATATTTGTTGGACTTCCACGCAGCTCGATTTTCTGGAACTTCTGATTGTCTCTAGTTTTGAGTTAGTTGTACTCCTTCTTAATTGTAAAGTGAGACACAGCCCGTCTGTCTAGGCCTCCATCTTGGCTGAAAGTCCCATACTGTTATTTCTCAATAACAGTCTTTAAATTCCCTCAGTACTTTTTTTTTATAAACCTACCTGATCTTGACTCTAAGATAACAAATTAAGAAATGTTATTGAACACGTAGTTTGTATTACATTTTTGGGAGCTGGAAATGATTAGAATGGACAAAGAACCTCTCTCACAGAAATTACATTCTAATGGGGAAGAGAGTCAAGAAACAAAAAAATATAGGGCACTTTATAAATACAACGTCAAATTAGTGCTATAAAAAAAGATAAAAGAATCTAAAGAGATCAAGTTGGATAAGTGGTCCTATGAAGGAGTGGTGATTGAGTGGAGACTTGAGTAAAATCCCACAAAGGCCTCTGGTGAAAAATAGAAGGGTCAATGCCCCACTATGAAAATGAGTCCACCATACCTAAAGAATTCCAAGAAGGCCAGGACAAAGGAGGAGGTTGAGAGGCCAAGAGATGAAGCTTTAAAATCAGGCATGAACCAGAGCAGGGAAGACCTCTCAGGTCCTAGGAAGAAATTTGAAATTTCTTTTGAGAGTAATGAGAAACCATTGGAGAGTTTTCAGCAGGGGAAGGCCATGAAGTGTTTTCCATTCATAATTATGACTCAGGTTTCTGTGTGAAGAACTCACCTTAGACTAGCAATTCTGGAGACCACTAAGAAAGTTCTTGCAGTGATCTGGGGGTAAGGGGAATGACGCAGCAATAGTGGAGGTGGAGGAAGTAGATGGGTTGGCTATTATATTTTTTTCTCTAATACACATAAAAAATAAATATACAACTATTAGAAAAAGTTTAAAGTTTCTCCATGTTCTGAAAGTATTTCACATACCATGTTCTGGGTCTCATCCTTTGTGAGACACTAATGTAGTGGTTCAACTTCAGGCTCTGAAATCAGACTGCTTGGGTTTGAGTCCATTACCTAATTTATAGCCTGGCAGTCCTTTTCCAAGTTATTTTACCTTTTGAAGTTCCTATATCTTTGCCCAGATAATGAGAATACTGCTAACAGCTCTCTCACAAATTGATTAGAAGTATTCGATGGGATAATGTATGTGGAGTACTTAGCACAGTGCATGGAGGATAACGAATAGTGATTATTACTTATTTGTACACAATATAACTCATGAAAATATCCAGATTTTATTTCATATTCTCACAAAAACCACATTATAGCACTATTTTAACCTTATAAATGTTATTACCCTTAAGAAGAACTAATGTTTTTTAATTGGCATTCAATAAACAGAATATACTGAAAATGTGGTGATGTTTTCCAAATAATTTCAGTGCTTCAGGTTCAAAGTTCTGGAAGGTTTTTTTCTCTTATGCTCCACAGGTGAAATAACAACTGAAACTTACCAGAATTCTATTTGTCAAAGAATCTGTACGCAGTGGCATAAAACTAACACAGGTGCCACAGCATGCTAATGAAGAATAAACAGGAGCACATGTTTTGAAAGGTACATAATACTTCACTTCTTAAAATACTACTTATGAAATGTGGTCAGCTTTGTCCTGCATATTGGCTGATACCTAACACATAGAGGAACTACTATTGGTGTCTCATGGCCATGCCACCTGGATTCCCTTATCTTGTTTATTATTATTAACCATTTCAATAATACTTTGGAGATTCTAAAGAAAGAGATAGATTGTGGTCTCTGCTTTGAGTGTGGTCCTGCTAGAAGGCCAAATGACTTTTTAATGGTGCTTATTTAGTGACATGGTATGTCTTAACTGATATTTTCCTTTTGAAAACACTGTCCTTTTGGGGAGCACCCAAAAAGAATATTAGGAATTATGTTTGAATAAAAACACTGGAACATGTTTTCTAACCATCCCCCCCTTTTAAGAAAGAAATCTTGAAATATGAAAAATAAATGATTTTGAGCATACTAAATCCAAATAACCCAACATTAGTCACAAGTCAATACAACAGCAAAAGCTCCAATAATGTTAAACTTCTGTTGGGAGACAGGACCTATGATGTGCTCTGCCTGTGTGAGACAAATGGGTGGTCTGACAGATGTGATTGTCCTGTAAAAATAGGGGCATATGCACACACACACTTATAAAACTTCTCAGGGAGGCCATCTGTCTGTCTGTGTTGCCACCTCCAATTCTTTCAATTAAAATTGAAGAGCCCTCTAAGTTTTCAAACTTTCCCTAAGAAACACCAAATGTTGGACTTCCTTGACAGGCGTCATCAACCACTATCTGAGAATAACCTCCCCTGCTGAATACTTTATTTTCTTTCAACCATGAACACTGTGATACTTGGGAAGGTATGCTTATCACTCAACGGCTTCTCCTCACTCCTCCTCCAAAATGAATGTGAAGAAGTAAATTTCAAAACAGAACCAAGGGGTGGGTGGGTGGGTGGAGAACAATGGGATAAAAAGTGGTACAACTGTAGTAAAAAAAACAATAAATAAATTAAAAACAAAAAAACAGAGCCAAGCCCAGGCTCCTTGAAACACAGGATTGAGTTACCAAGGTTTGGTAACCCAAGGTTAGCTGACAGTTTTTGTAAAGTGCTTAGTTTGGCAACTTGTAGATCTACATTGCTGGATCAAAGTTAATCTATACTTCTGGTAGGTGAAATACTAGGGACAGTGCATTCTAATACTGTGTTCCTAATACTTTCCCTAAATCTGAGCACAGGGGTATTAGCAAAACTCTTGGAAACTGTTAAAAAGCTAGATTTCTCTACCTGGACTAAGTACTTCTTCTTTTGGTCTATTATACTAACTGAATCATTCAAAATATTAAAAATTATATTAAGTACCCTATTTATGGAGAATTTTACAGATAAAATGTAGAAATACTATGGTCAGACTTTTTTTATGAAAAGAGCCAAAACACATAATAAATTAAGATAAATTTGCATAAAATTTTGCTGATATACAGATGATAACAAGAAAAAGGAAACAAACTTTGTTTGAACTCTGTAACTGTTATGTTAGATTATCTCCTGTAGGACTCTACTCCTATTCCTAATTTAACACCCGTAAGTTGCCATGGAAATTGTTTATAAAATGTACATTTCATATTGCAAAGGTAGGAAGTTCAAATTGTATGAGAGTCATAATTTTATTAGAATTACTTCAGCTTATGGCCAGCCTTGAAAATATGAGTAATTTGTTTTCTCTCATTTTTTGTATCTTGTAATGTTTGGAAATAGTTAACAAAAGTAGTCAGGAGAGTACAGAGGCATTGCTAGAACTATAAATGATAGCAAAAAGATGAAACAGATCAAAGTTGCACTTAATTGTTTTCTAATTCACTTTAAAGTTAAGTTCTTGAACAAATGGAAAAATTGGGGAAGGCCCCTGGTGGCTCCAATGATACAAAAACCTTGAGATAAAGTGCTGGGCAAGCACAAGAAAGGTGGGTCTGTCTTTGGGTCTCTAAAGTAATAAGGTGGGTTCTTCTGGAGTTGTGCTTTTATTACTCATTACATTAGCTTTCTTCTTTCTCCAAATGGGACTTGTCGACTCACTGCTAAAAGGATTAAAGCAAAGGCACTGATCAGAGAAATTCTCAAGTGTACTTCTATACTAATCCTTAGGAACTGTTTCAAGTGGCAATTTCTAGCAAGAGTGGTAGTTAATGTACAAAATGCATGTGAATGTGCTTTGAATACCATGGAAAGTAATAGTATTCTCATTGCTATTATTATTGTTATGCAAAGTCCTTGTAGCAAATAACCACAGTATCTATTTTCCAAACATATTGTGAAATTATTGCTGAGCTAGAGTTAGAATTTAGACTTTCTTAAATACTTTATTTTCAGTAATGCAGTTACTTCATAAACTTCCTTTGGCATAAAAAGGACTTAGGTTTTTCTTCTACTCCTGAGTGCCCCCAGGAAGCTCACCAGGTGTGCCACAATCTCAACAGGAAAGTGGCCATCAAAGACTGAAATTAGGACTTCCAGCCAAGATGGAGGCCTAGACAGACACACTGTGTCTCCCTCCACAACTAAGAATGAATACAACTACCTCAAAACTAGAGACAACCAGAAGTTTCAGAAAATCGAGCTACATGGAAGTCCAACAAACAAAGATATAAAGAAGAAATACTCACCCAGAAAGGTAGGAGGGGTGCATTCGGGGTGGAGAGGACACAGTGTGGGGGCAGAAGCGGCATAGGCAGCAGGTTGGCTGAAAGCACAGTCACACGTTTTAAAAAGGAAGGAAGGACACCTGGGGAGCACTCCCAGCACCAGACCAGACCGCACAGCTCATGGTCCCAGCACTGGGGAAAATCAAGCCTCATTGCTTCTGACTGTGCAAACCAGTGGGGGTTGGGGCAGAGGAAGAAACTTCTGATCTCTCAGCAGAGTCCGCTATTTTAAAGGGCCCCCAGGGTCCTAGAACATCCACAGACCCACTCACTCTGGGAACAATGACCAGGGCAACAGCTAGGGAGACGCCAGTCCCATATGAAAGTGGGAGAAGTGCCTAGAAAAGGAGTGAGTGCTGAGCAAGCAGCATTGTTCCCTCTCAGACCCCTCACCCACATTGCCACAATGTGGTAAAATGGATCGCCCTGTACTGACAAATACCTAAGGCGATGCCCCTTACAACATAACAGGTGCAACAGCTCTACCTAAGACACAGAGGCAAACAAACACAGGAGCCTATAAGGTTGAGGAGAAAGAAAAGTATGACCCAAAAGGGGGAACGGATCAAGGCTCCAGTGGGAGAACTAAGTGACGAGGAGATAGTTGACCTAACAAATGAGGAGGTATCCAACCTAACAGATGAAGAGTTCAAAACACTGGTGATAAAGATGCTCACAGGCTTGACAGATATACTTAAGTATGGCAAACGCATAAGGGAAGCAGTGAGAGCTATGCTAAATGAAACGAAGGAAAATCCACGCAAAACCAGTGGTGAAACGAAGGAAACTGGGGTTCAAATCAATGATTTGAAACATTAGGAAGAAAAAAAGTCAGCCAGTACAGAATGAGGAAATAAGAATTGAAAAAAATAAGGAGAGGCTTAGGAACCTCTGGGACAACTTTAAATGTGCCAATATCAGAACCATAGGGGTGCCAGAAGGAGAAGAGGAAGAGCAAGAAATTGAAAACTTATGTGAGAAAATAATGAAGGAAAACTTCCCTAATTTGGTGAAGGAAATAGACATACAGGATACGCAGAGACATATAGGACGCACAGAGAGTCCCATACAAGTTAGAACCAAAAAGAACCACACCAAGACACATCGTAATTAAAATGCCAAAGGTAAAAGATAAAGAGATAATTTTAAAAGCAGCAAGAGAAAGCAGAGAGTTACGTTCAAAGAGGTGCCTATAAGACTATCAGCTGATTTCTCAAAAGAATCTTTGCAGGCAAGAAGGGACTAGCAAGAAGTATTCAAGATTATGAAAAGCAAGGACTTACAACCAAGACTACTCTATCCAGCAAAGCTATCATTTAGAATGGAAGGGAAGATAAAGTGCTTCCCGGACAAGGTTAAGCTAAAGGAGCTCATCATCACCAAGCTATTATTATATGAAATGTCAAAGGGACTTACTTAAGAAAAAGATCAAAATTATGGACATTAAAATGACAACAAACTCACAAGTATCAACAACTGAATCTAAAAAATAAAAACAAAATCCATATAAGCAAAGCAGAATAGGAACAGAATCATAGGTATGAGGATCATTTGTAGGGTTATCAGCTGGGAGGGGGAAGGGGGAGAAATGGGGAAATGGTGCAGGGATTAAGAGCCAAAGAACTTATATGCATAACCCATGGACATGAACTAAGGGAGGTAGGATTTCTGGAGGGAAGGGGATATGGGGAAGAGGGGAGTAAAGGGGAAAAAGTTGTGATACTGTAACAACATAATCAATAAAATATACTTTGAAAAAAAATGACTGACAATAGTGTGACTCCAGATAGTTGAACCTGTATGATTCTTTCTCCTCCCCCAATAAATGTAAATTTCCATTCTTTTAAAAAAATATTTTATTTATCCATTTTTAGGAGAGGGGAAGAGAGGGAGAAAGAGAGGGACAAAAACATCAACGTATGGTTGCCTCTCATGTTCCTCAACTGGGGACCTGGCCCACGACCCAAGCATGTGCCTTGATCAGGAATCAGACCAGCAACCCTCTGGTTCACAGACTGGTGCTCAATCCACTGAGCCACACCAGCCAGGGCTCTATTCTTTCCTAATTAAAAAATAACTTTATTTAAAAAGCAAAACAAAGTTTAATTATTAAACATGATATTAAGAAGTAACTCAAAGAAATGAAAGCAGAAATCCAAATTAATTGTTGTCTTTTCCCCATTTTTCTACCATATGAATCTTTACCTTCAGCTCAAAGCTCCTTTTGATGACATTTTTCACAATTTTTTGAGCATACTATAACAAGGTGTAGAGGAGGTTCTCCAGGAAATAGCAGAGCATATTTCCAACAAATCTTAATTGGGAGAAGAGGAAGTGGAGGGTAGGCTAAGATACTTTACATAACAATGGCAAGTTAATAACTGTGCTGCTGCCCCGGGTATACATGCCTTAAGAGCTTATAGTGACTTGTTACATAGCCAGGGGAAGCAGATGCCCCTGTGTCATGGGGAACTCTTGCGCTGACTAAAGATGGCAGTCAAAAGAAGGTAAAAGATATAGCAGAATGACAAAAGTAGCATACCATAGGAGGGATCGGAGGTGAGATCACAGAGGAAATGTGGCAGGCTGAAAGAAAAAGGGACTTTTCCGCCATGAGGTCTGGTGTGTAAAGAAGAGGCCATGTGGAGGAAAGGGTGTAGAAAAGGACCAGTCCATTATAAGGTATGGTGTAAGGAACCATGCAGTCTGAAAGGGTTTAAGGAGAAAACTGAGGGAGCTGTGTGGGGACCTGTCTAACCAAGAACAGATTCATGGGAGGTGCTTGGAGCTGAACTGAACTGTGGCCAGGAATGCTGAGCTACAAACCTTGGCTTCTCTGAAGGACATATGGAGAAGCCACTCTCTTGGGTCTTGTGCCTCCCTGGACTCCACTATGATCCACTGTAACATGGCACATGTTTCTCTGAACTACATGGAGGCTGAATGAGAGATCTGCTGCAAGAGGATGGCAACTCTGAAACCTGCAAGTGCACTTTCCAGACGGAATGGAAATGTGTTTGTGCAGCCAGCTTAAGAACAGATAAGGATGTGGTGAACTTCTGGGCATGGTTTTGGCTTTTAGCCTTTTGGGGAGCAAGGTAAGTGCTGGGTCTCATGGGAGAGAAGGGCTCTAAGCAGGAATACTCTCAGCCCTCCTCGAGGTTACAATCTTGCAAATAAAAACCTGTTTCCTTCAGCACTAATTGTTGGGTCATGTAGTAAGGTGCCATGTGGCCAAGCCATGATTTGCTTGGCTACAGTACCACTACTCATTGATCAATTCCAATCTGACTTAAAAGTTTTGGCTGGTCAAAAGTTATTATTCATGGCTTAAGCTATTCACTGAGAAGTTATTAGGTGAGTGGGCATTGATTTAATCTTCATATGCAGGAAGAGAGAGGACTAGAAACTGAGGAGATCCTCCTTTCTCCAGTTAAAAAGTAGCTGTTTTCTCTCTTTCTTTTGAGTTCTCACCACCTATTAGTTACTCAACTTCCTAGGTAGCCCTAGAACAGTCTAATTTGTAAATTACAGTCATTTATTTGTACCTTTACCATTGGCTACAACCTGAACTCACAAACTGCTTAACAAAAAATAATGTGAACAAAATGTAAACACCTTATGTGGCAGGCAGTTAAACAGACATGAGCAGAGCAAGGACGATGGGCCAGGTGCAGAGGGTCACCAGGGTAGAAAGACCTGGGTGCCTAGCAACTGGAAAAACTGGGAAAACAAAGACCTCACCCCCAGGGTAACCTTTCCTCCCCTAGCATATCTCTGGTCATGCAGTTTAGACCCCCTGATCTTTCACATCTCTGGTTATTCAGTTCAGACTCTTCCCTGACCTTTCATTCCCTGGCATGTTGCTAGTCATGCAGGTAAGACAACCTCCCTCCCCAAACCCTTAGAGTCCCTTAAGCATTAAGCCTCCAGGCAAAGAAGGTTCTGATCCACATCAAATACATCTAGGCCTAAGTAGTTTTTTAGCTCCAGGCTCAGAAAAGCAGCAAAAGGAGATAAATGAAGCCATGCCCTTCATCAGGACCAGCTGCCCTGATGAATAACCCCCTGCCCTATCACCAGCCAATCAGTAGAGACCATGACCATGAAAAGACACACCTGGAAAGCTGATGCATATTCTATAGGGATCCTTCCCTGAAACCTTCAGATAAACACCTTCAAGACAGAGGACCCTGTGTGGTCCTTCTACGGAACATGCCTATGCCTTTCCCCACCCACTTCCCCCAGGTGTGTTTTCTTGCCTCTCTCTTCCTTCTAAGCTACAAGGGCCCTTCTTTTGCCTCTGTAACTTGTTTCCTGAGCCCATTTCTTCTATAGCTCACTTCTACCTCTGTGACTTTGTAAATAAACTTTCTCTTATAGTTTGAGTCTTGTCTCTCAACTCTTCCTTAGCCAAAACTCAAGTACTGAGATTGCTGAAGCAAGGTCTGGTCTGAATCCACCAGTTTAACACTTGGTGCCATTTTGCCACCAACACTTAGGACAGATCTTTATAATTAGTTAATTACACCATCCATTAATAGACAGTAATCTCCAGCTGACAATCACCTGATCTTCCAGGATATGTTACAATTATACTTCATAGTTTTTTAAATTGAATTCATTAGAGTGACATTGTTTAATAAAATTATATAGGTTTCAGGTGTATAATTCCATAATACATCATCTATATATTGCATTGTGCATTCACCACCCCAAGACAAGTCTCTTTTCATCACCATTTATCTCCTTTTACCTGCTCCTACCTCTCCCATCCTCCTTTCCCTCTGATAATCACCGTAGTTTTGGTGTAACTACAGGACAAGAAGTCCCAGTAGATCATAGCTGTCCACTTATAAATTATAATTTTCCTGTGTGGAAGAAAATATTTGAAATCTATATAATTCATATACTAAGAAAAGAAAACTTATTTTTTGCCCTACTTTCTTGAATTGCTTGGAGGAGAAAAAAATGTTAAACGGATAATATCTTTCAACACTGAATTGATTTCTCAGCTTAATTTAAACATAGAAATTACATGCCAGATGGCATAATCAACATGTTCTGTTGAAAGGTTGCAATTTTATTCTTAAAAGAAAAATAAAATAAGCATATTCCACATGGTATACCCAGTAGGAAAGAAAGTTTATGTATGCTCATTCCAACAATGCCATCTTTGATAAGGAAAATGACAATAGTTTTAAATGTATTAACTGAACTCTTTTGAAAACAGGAATAGGGCTTTGTTTCATTCTGCCACAGGTTTTATATAAGATTTATGGTGACTAGCTGGAAAAAGAAATAATAAAATGGATAATTGTGAATATAGTAAAATTTATCTTAGTGCCATTCGATATTTAAAGACTTTCTGAAATGCATTTCATTTTCAATCATGTCATAACCATATTCATTCAATATCCTGAACCCTGTGCTCTAAAATTAGAATAAGCCCTTGGCTCTCTTCTCCCATGGAGGTCATTCAAAAATTTGTCTATCTAGGGAGAGATGGCAACTGCCTATTTCCACAACTCATTCTATTTTTATGTGACATTTCTATTCCTTATACTGCTGTAAAGCACTTGGCCTAGGAACTCTGTTATGAATTAAAGAGAAATACACAATGTTTATAAAGAGAGGATACTGTCAACAAGTCTCTAATCTGAGGAGCAGAAAGAGGAGAGAAACTATTCAAGTGAATAGTTTGTAAACTGAGGCCATGCAGCCCTTGTGGAAACTGAAAGTGTGACCCATTGAAACAAGAGCAAGGGTGCATTTTATAAAGTTCCCACCCTGGTTCCCAATTGGTCCATTTTTCTGCAAATGAAGAATACATATTTGCACAAATTGATTGGTCCAAATAGCACTGTCCTGATTGGTCAATTTCTTGAGATCTGATTGATTTTATATAGCCACTCTGATTGGTCAGTATAAATGCAAATGAGGACATAGCCGCCCAGTTCCAATTGGATGGGGCAGATCTCAAACCATTTGTTGAAATAGTATACATTACCAGGAACTCCCTTATAAACTGGCAGGAGCACAGTGCAGGAGGTTAAAGGCTCCATCTGTGGCATTTTCCTGAAGTTCAGAGTGAGTGAGAGGACTCCGTCAGCAACAGCTGCCAGGATCTAGTTACGAATTTGTGCCCAGTTAACCCAAAGGAGTCTTTCTTGGTAGATTTAGTCATTCTTGAGTTCCACAGTACAGTTAACTGATACAAGTATTTGAGTACATTAAATATAAAGAAAAGAGGAAAAAAGATTAGGAAGGGGAGAGGAAGAAAAAGATGGGAGGGCAGAGGAGAGGAGTGAGGGGTGAACAGACAATATAGGAAAACAAAAAATGTGAAACAATTAATTAGTGACATTGTTTTTGAAAAATGAAGAAAACCCTTACTATGAGAGATAAATTATTGCTAGAGAAGATGAGACATTTCTATTTACTTAGATAAAAATTTTTAAATGATCATTAAAACAGATACCTGGAATAAAATGTGTTCCCATAAAATAATAACCTCTCAAGCTACACTTTTTGGGGAAAAGGTTCAATAATCATGTTGCTGTGGCAAGTACTCTTTTTTAGCTTCAGGTTGAAGTTATTCTCTCATATCTTCAAAACACCTGTATTTTGATACCTAGACAATTGTAGGCATTTCTGGCCCCAAAATGGCAGCCTGCTTGTCAATATTATGAAAAAATATATTTTCAAAC
This sequence comes from Furipterus horrens, assembly GCF_987537825.1. Lineage (NCBI taxonomy): Eukaryota > Metazoa > Chordata > Mammalia > Chiroptera > Furipteridae > Furipterus > Furipterus horrens. The sequence goes on from NW_028327173.1 coordinate 99,044,960, forward strand.
TTCTTTTATAAATATATTATTGAACATGCACTCACTTATAATATCAGATACATTTCAGGAGAACCATATTATAATTTCATTAATAATAGGACAAAAGCCTCTTCTTCAGGCCCTCTTTCCCAAAGCTAGCTGGACCCAATAAAGCATGACTGACCCTAATTGTTTTATGAGGCTTTATCCTCAGGACTAGAAAATTACTGGAAACACCTTGAAGGTACAGAGGCTCTGGGAAATTATGTAACAGTGCATACCAGATGACAACCATCACCAGACCCTGCACCCAAAGATAACATGGAAACAGGCTGCGGCCTAGCTGAAATATCTTGCTTTCCAACCACCCCATTACCAGAGAAAAGTTCAAAGCTCACACCCCTCAGTGCCGGTGCATTTCTCTGCACCTAGCACTTTCCCTCCCTTGGGAAAGTAAAAATAAAAATTTTGCTCTCTGTACTTTTTTCTCTTTATGGATTCTTTCACAGCCCGCATCACCTACTCTCCTAACAATTAGGATATCTGAATCTTATTCCTTGAGTGTCAAATGTTTTTTCCATCATTATTCTCATGTTAAATATACTTCACTATAACCCCTTACCCAGGATTACATTATATAATCAATTTATAGGAAATTGACTAGGTGTTAAACAGTTCTCTATTTATACATAGCTTAAAAATGATAAACCATGCCCTGGCTGATATGGCTCAGCTGGTTCGAATAATCCTGCAAACTGAAAGGTTGCCTGTTTGATTCCTGTTCAGGGCACAAGCCTAGACTGAAAGGTTTGGTCCCTGGTGAAGCAGAGGTGGGGGGTACTATGGAAAGCAACGGATCAATGTTTCTCACTCACATTGATGTTTCTCTCCCTCTCTCCTTCCCTTCCCTTCTTTCTAAAATCAAAAATAAAATAAAATTTAGAAAATGACAAATCATATTAGTTGACACATTAATCACTGTGCACTTGGGGATCTACTAGAACTGCTACTGCATATCAGGGGTCAAGGCTGAAGTTTCTAGGTATTCCAATCCTATTTCTGTTCTGATACAAATGAAAACAATATGAATTAAGGAACTTTACTTTAAAAATTGTTTGCCTTTTAATTTATATTCTAAATTATGGCAACCAAAAATAAAAACCCCAAATAAATAAAACATGAAAAACATCAAAATTTAGAAGACAAATTGAACAGAAATGCCTTTTTTCAGTGGATTTAAGCAAGAAAAGGAAGAATGATCAAAGAGATAGAGAGTTTGTATCCAAAAAGAGTTAAAAGAGTGTTTCTAGAAGGGAATGGCAACCATTGTTGTCAAAGGTAGTACAGAAATGTATAGAAATAAGAATTCAAAGCTGTCCACTGGGTTTGGCCAATCTGAAGTTACTGTTTAGGATTTTTAGTGGAGCGGTGGGGTCTAAAGACAAAGTGCAGGGGTTTGAAATGTGAATGTTCAAGAAGAAAGGAAGAAATAAAAAAATCTTCTGTAGAATTTAGAGCAATTGTTTTTTTTTTTTTTCCTGTGGAAGAAGTGAATATCTAGTACATCATTAGAGTGCCACCCTCAATTCTTTAAGTGCTATTGTGCATCTTGAAGTTGTGTGAATTTTGCACTCTGGGTATTTTGCATTTGAATGATATTGAGCATTCTGTATCTTAGTGTTGCTATATCCTGTAATGCAAAGCCTGATAATAAACTTGAGTATAAGTGAGAGAGCAGTGAGGGAAGGAAAGAAAGCCATAGAAAGTATCATTGAGCTGGTTGCCACTGTGGGCAAACGAAATTGAATTTTCTTGGGATAACAGAACTAAGAGTTGCTCCCATGGGCATTAATTCCTTTTTCATTTCCAAGGTGTCTAACTGCTGACTGAAGGAGAACTTTTGCTTTGGAGAAAGCCCCAAGGTAGAGGAACTGTGAGATGCAGCAGCCAGGTGTGAGGGTGGGGGAGGATGCATACACAGAGACTGTCCGACACCCTGAAGCAAAGGCCAGGGGGGCTGGTGCTGTGGCACAGGGCACATACAGCATCCTAATTCCACCAAGAATCTCTAGTAGAACTACTGGAGTTTCTTTTTTTTTTTTTTTTTTTACATTAAAATATAAACATCACCTTTATTGATAAACCTGGGACACAAAGGACTTCACAGAACAAAAATAAGACAGTAGCAAGACACTGGAGTGTAACACCACAGTAGACAGGTTTAATACTCTTCACCCTCATATTGTCCCTCAACACTGTCTGCTCTGACTTTCTCATAATCAGTCCTTCTCTAGGGCAGCCATGTCCTCATGGGCCTCAGAAAACTCTCCTTCCTCCATGCCCTCACCCACGTACCAGTGGACAAAGACACACTTGGCATACATCAGGTCAAACCTGTGGTCCAGGCTAGCCCAGGTCTCAGCAATAGCTGTGGTGTTGCTCAGCATGCACACAGCTCGCTGTACTTTGGCTAGGTCTCCACCAGGCACCAGAGTGGAAGGCTGGTAATTAATGCCAACTTTGAAGCCAGTTGGGCACCAGTCCACAAAATGGATGCTGCAAGCATCTTGATGGTGGCAATGGCAGCATTGACATCTTTGGGAACCACATCACCACAGTACAACAGGCAGCAAGCCATGTATTTACCATGGCAAGGGTCATACTTCACCATCTGGTTTGCTGGCTCAAAGCGCGCATTGGTGATCTCTGCTATCGTAAGCTGTTCATGGTAGGCTTTCTCAGCAGAAATGATGGGGCATATGTGGCCAGAGGGAAGTGGATGTGGGGATAGAGCACCAGGCTGGTCTGGAATTCGGTCAGATCGACATTCAGGGCTCCATCAAACCTGAGGGAAGCAGTGATGGAAGACACAATCTGGCTGTTAAGGCAGTTAAGATTAGTGTAGGTTGGGTGCTCACTATCGAGGTTTCTACAACAGATGTCGTAGATGGCCTAATTGTCAACCATGAAGGCACAATCAGAGTGCTCCAGAGTGGTGTGGGTGGTTAGGATGGAGTTGTAGGGCCTAACTGAGTAAAGTGGGGCTCATTCACATGATACCTTGGTGTAAGACCCAACAATTAGTGTTGGGGGGTGCCGTGAGCCCTGTTTTCCCATAAGATCCACCACTTCCCTTGCTCGCCAAAATGCTATAAGCCAAAACCATGCCCAGTAGTTCCCCATTCCTTATCTGTCAGCTCTCTCCTTCAGGATCTGGGGTGGATACATTGTCATCAGCCTCCATATAATAGTCCAGAAAAGCATGTGTCATATTGCACTGGATCATGGTGAAGTCCAGGAAAGGCACAAGTCCTAAGAGAGTCCTCTCCACATGTCCCAAGTTACAATGTCCAGAGAGAGTCCAGGTCTGTAAGGCAGAGTCTTTGGTGGCTTCGGAGTTAGCTAGAGCAGGTACAATCAAAGAAGCAGCATGCCTGCTTTATTACTAAACGAGGCCACAAGGCCAAAGCATCCCTATGAACTGCATAGCTACTTGCTGCTTCTTCCTTTTCACTGCGGACCACCTTCACTATAAACTACATAGCTGCTACATCATGGCTCTCTCTTACACACCAGACTTCATAGCCAACTCCCTTCTACACCCTTTCAGACTGCATGGCTTCTTCTTTCACACCAGACTTCATGGCGGATGGCATGGCCCTTCTTCCTTCTTTCCAACCATATGGCCCCCTTCCTTATGGCTTTCCCCTTTCCTCACAGCTCTCTCCTTCAGGAAAACCTTGGCTATCTCCTTGTCATTGATAAGCAAAGTATCTTAAACAGTATCATCTGCCCTTTTACTAGCCCTAGCTACCAGCCTGCCAAAGTACCTTACCAAAACCATGGGCTGTGGGGAATTTAGGGGTCCCATCCCCACTGTTACACTGTGACTCCAGGAAGTACCATGCTGGTTCTGTGCCTTTTTTATGTCTCCTAACACATGGCAAGGAGCACATACACATATTAAAAAGAATGCGTTTAGAAGCTCTATATATAGGTACCTTTAAAGAAACAGACAAATAGGTTGAAAAAAGTCCAGGCCATTTGTGGAATCCTAGTCAGGCTCAGCCTCTAGGAGCCTGGCTTGAGTAAGGGAGTGGGGAAAGTGGACTTCACTCAGAGGCAGAGCCCAGGTTACTGCCAAGAGACAGATTCATAATTATGCAGACCAAAGATTAATTCTTCTAGCAGTCTCTGCTTGCTATTTCAAAGCCAAGACAAAACCCATATCTCACAAAAGTAAATGGGAAATTAACACTTCCTATGACCATATCTTTGAAGCAAATACTTCATATTTTAGTCATAGTATTTATAACACAAGGGATGATGTGACATCCTCTGTCCATGCCCATGGGTCCCATTGTATTAATAGATATCACATACCTTACTCAGCTCTAAGCTCAACAATATCTCTAATAAAGGCTTTCATTCCCCGAGCAGACTAGTCAAAAAGTGAAATAGCAACGGAAACTCTGGCAGTCTGAATTGAACTATGAAACCTGAAAGTGTATTTTCTTTTTCCTGCAGGAACTCATGAAGTTCTAAAATGTGTTGGTCTCAAAACTTGTTTCCAGACCAAGAGCATCAGCATCATCTGGAAATACGTTAGGAATACAAATGCATGCCCCTCACCCCCCAACAGAGACTCTTTTTGCTTGACCAAATTCTGGTCAGGCTTTTCTGGACTCTATTCTCAGCTAGGCCCTAACTTATGAGCTTCTGTGTTTGTAATGCGGGAGCTCCAAACTGTGGAGCTGCTTAAGTGTCCATGATTTTCTGGAAAACAAAACAAAACAAAACACCCAGTGGACTAGCAGATGTGGACCTGCCATTTACTACTCACATTACAGGGGAGTACATCAATGGCAGTGGGTCACTGCAAAAGAGATTGTACCCCTCCCTCATGTCCAAATTTGTTTTAAGGGGTCCCCGACAAAGGAGGCATGTGTCCTACATGTGACTCTAAACTACATTACCCCAGTGTAGAGAAAAGGTTAAGAAGAAGTCATAGGACAGAAAGCCACTCGCAAAAAGGGATAAGGAGAAAGTTACAATCCATTTCCAAAACAATACGCATTCCTTCTGGACAGGAGCCTCCTGATCAGCCCTCAGTCATGGAAGGGGAAAAGGCCATGTCCATCCACCCCACACATGTTCTTCTCTGCATTGTCCAATTTTAGCAAGAATCCTGCTAACTTGATTTAGCCAGACTCCCCTCACCTTCAATATCTGATCACTCTTGCTATCTAATCAATGTCGTCATCCCCAGCACCTCTGGTGAAGTCTGATTACTGTGGCAAGAATCCTGTCAGGTCAGCTGATCCGGAATCCTTTACCCTTGATGTTTCCTCCTAGTAATTTTCCATCTACTGAGTCCCCTGCCCCAACTCTGCTCCTTGGCTATAAATCCCCACTTTTTTTTTTTTTTTGTATTCAGAGTTGAGCACAATCTTTCTCCCCCACTACAAAACCCTGTTGAAGTAGCCCCTCTATATAAAGTCTTCCTTACTGTTTTTAACAAGTGTCATGAGTAGTTTTCCTTTAATGCCCCCTCCCTTACCTACTTAATCACAAGCTCTAGAGGTGGGGCCCAGCAATCTTCCTTTTGTCTAGCACTTTGGAAGGTGCTGGTTTGAGGCCTACTGTTCAAAATGAGTCCCTAAGGAAAGGTAGAGCCATGCTACCAAGGCAACATACTAGGTGGTGGGGATAGGTGCAAGAACAGACAGGAAACACCAAATCCTTATCTTGTAGATATCATAGCTAGTGAGGGTATTTGTGAGAACCCCATTTAAAGATGGGAACACACACTTTCAATAAAATTGAGAAAGGCTGACCCAAGACCCCTGGAGAAACCATGATTATTTCAGGTATCAGATGGTAAGTAATTTAAGGATCTGGATTTAAAGCATGGAATCAGTTGTGGCTCTGAAAACCCCACAGGACAGTGGCTAAAACTGTAATTGTCAGTTCTGTGGCTCTGTACTGACCTGTGGTTTCACATAAGAAATACCCACAGCTGTAGAGGAAACCACAAAGGTCTGGAAATGGCAGACAGAGGTTAACACAACCACAGTAATTCTACAAATGATAATAAAGAACCACAAAAAAGTATCAAAATGGATACTTTTGGCTGGGAATTTATTGAATGTTTAAACTCAGGGAACAAAGTGATAAAAAAGTGAAGGGAATCTCCTTGGCTTTAATTCCACAAAGAAATAGCAGTTAAAACCTATGTTTTTATTTCTCACTAAGGCTGGTTAAGTGCAAAATACAAAAGGAGGATTACTTTAGGATATGTCATTATTTCATATTGTATTTTGATTTTTTAGGCAGACATGCTTTTACAAGAGAAGCATTAAAGTAAGAAGAAAACTTCAATTCTCTAACTTTAACTTTTTGAACAGTACTATTAAATCTGCTACTTAGGAGATAGGTATCAATGAGTGAGCAATAACTGATATGATGCAAAAGCTGTTTAAATCTCGTTCTGCATTTCATTCTAGAAGAGTGTGTTTCAGAGGTTCCTTAACCATCCAGTCAAAGGCCTTTTATACTCCCTCTAGTGGTGGTTGCCTTGAAGCTGGATAGCACTGGAAAGGGCATTACAAATGCCTGTACAATAGAATTGAATGTGAATTTTCAAGTTGAATGGCCCCCCTTAAAAAAAAGTACCCTTTTCTTAATCTGCTAGAACTATAGTGAGAGGATTTTGGTTTGTTGTAAATCTCTAGTGTGCATTTGAATAGTAATTAAATTCTTTAGATTATTCCTTAAAAATTACAATTTTAATGTTAATAATAATAGTATTCAATATGCCATTTATATATGTCACTATTAAAGACTGTTTTGATACTCAAAACACAAAAAGACAAAGGCTAATTCTTTAATTATGAATTCTCTGTTCTACAAAAAATAGGATTTTCTACAGACTTAGAAAAACATACCTTTGCAAATTTTAAAACATATTTAACTGTTTCAACAAACTCTTCACAAGAACAAATATTCAAATTAGGAGAAAACAATTCTTCAAATTTAGCTTTTCAGCTTTATTATTTATTTTCTAACTCCCTTGTAGTTCAACCTATTTGGAAACCCTTCAAATAGTCCCATCCTTCTGACACACCATTCCCAAAAGCATACAAATAAGCCTTATTCTTGCTCTTGATAAGTGACATCTCCCTTTATCCCACATCCCCTTTACCTACCCCAACCCCATTTGTCTATTTCTTTTTCCAGCAAAACTTATCCAGATTCTCATCTCACATTCTCAAATACCTGTTTTCAAGAAGTTTCCATCCCCATGACTCAGCAAAACTGGCGTTTATCAAAAGCGCCAACTATTTTCATCTGACCAAACCCAGTGGTCCTGATACCCAAACCTGGCCAGTGCTGGTAGCCTGGCCATTGCAAGAGTGCCAGTGGGAGTGGAGAGAGTGGACAGGATGGGCCTTAGGGGCAGCACTGCCTTGCCTGGGTAACCATGTTAGTTGGCAAGAGAGGACAGACCCCACCGCCACCTCCGGGGAGGAAGCCGCTGGAAGAAGTCATTGTGCTGAGCACAAGGCTAGCTAGGGTGATTGACTCAGGGAAAAGCCCTCCTACCCATTCCCTCTGGCTAAGAACCGTTAGGTAAGCCTGGGAAAAGATGGGATCGGTTGGGCGTGCTGGACCCTCCTGAAGCCGGGAAGTTTGAGTACCTGGCCCAGCCGTGGTGGTAGTGGTGGTGGGGCAGCTTATATAAATGGAGGGAAAGGAGAGACACACTTGCTCTAGGACCCATCTTGCAGATGTGTGGGCCAGTGCTTTGTGGGACAGGTGGGCCCTGGAAGGCACCTGACCAGTGGCGGTGGCAGTGCCTGGGGAACACCAGTTCTATCAGATTAGGGCACCACCCTTATGACCACTTTAACCTTAATTATTCTCTTAAAGGCCCTATCTGCAAATATAGTCATAGTTGGAGTTATGGCTTCAGCATATAAATTTGTGGGGAACACAATTCAGTCTAACAGGAAAGAAGACCTGTTTAGGCTAAGAGGCCTCAAAGATGACTTCCAAATTATAAGATCTGTTTAATCGTCTTTAGTTGCAATTATAGACATCTTATTTATTTTGCATATTAAGCACATTATAGTCACTCTAGAGAGCAGGAAAACTTCTCATTACTTGAAGACCATAATTTGTAGATTGGTTTTAGGACACATAATCCCTTAGCTTCCACCCAAAATTTATTTGTGCCAATTAGTGTATTATTTAGATGAATGTGTTAGTCGGCTTCACTAGTTTTAAACAACAGAATCATCATGGAGGCGTCTTAATCTTTCTTGAAAAGATTGGGAAGGAACTAAGAACACCACGGTCCTTATAGAGGTGCCATCCTAAAGGTTAAAAGTTTGAAGAGCTCAAGTTTGCCTGGACTGAGGCAAGATGGATGTGAAGGGTCTGGAGCCTGTGCCTGGATACTGTCTTTTGCCAGGCTGTCTGCAGTTCCTCACCTCCCTCTTCTCTGCGCTCACTGCATGTGGGCTCTGACCTCACCATTACACTGAAGCTCCTCCTATCCAAGTTGCCAGCTACCTTCATTTACCACATTCCATGGTCAAGCTTCAAAACCCAGTCAACTTGACATTTCAGTAAGAAACTGTGTAGCTGACCACACATTTATTAGAGCACTACTTTCATTAGAAAATGCATTCTTATTTTCCTCCAACACCATTGGCTCCTTCTTACTCCTCCTGGCTCTTCCTCCTTTCCATGTTCCACCCTCTCCATGTTCATTATCTCATTCAAGACCCTTGATTAAAGATCAAATCTAATCTTTAGCTCGGACCTTTCCTCAGCAACGTAAGATTCTTCTGTCTAGTTCTGACACCTCTGCTCAGAAATTTAATGAATATCTTAGACTTAATACTTCCAAAAATACTAATATTTTTTCTCAAAACCTTCCCCAGTCTTCTCCATTACAGTAAATAACACCAAACCCATATAGTTGCTTAATTCACTAATAGTAATGATAATAATACTTAACTAACACATATATGTTTATTGGAGGTCACATTCTGTTCTAAACAGAAAACCTGCTTAATTTTAAGGATTTATATCTTTGGTATTGGGCTTCCCTTTTGCTACAGTTTATTAGGAAAGTGTCTTTTGCACACGGAAGGAGCACACTCGCTCATGAAACACGTTCCCATTCTCTAGCACTCCCCCAACCCCAGACCCACACTCATTCTGAGTTTAGACTATGGACACTGCAAGTCAGCTGTACCTTGTTCAGTCCTGAAAACTCTCTCTCCCCCAGTCAAATGCCATGCTTCATTTTCTGTGGTAAAAATTACCTAATGATAATACTTACTATGGCTATTTTACATCTAGGATAAAGAGAATTCATGCAGAAGATGCCTGCATCTCAAAATTAGGGGAGTAACTATTAAAAAGCAGAATCACAAGAAAATACTTTGGCCAAAAATCAAGAGCCACAAAGTAACAATAGTACAAGTAGTGCTTTACAATATTCTGAACTACTGGTTTATGTCACCTCTTAGCCATGAAAGAGGCCACATTCATGAGCCAGTCAAGACACATAATGATTACTGGGAACATGTACCCTTTGTCTCAGATTTTGGTGGCCATCTCTCATTGAAAGGCTGAGGGTATGCGGTTCAGTTTCCTAAGCAATCAGGGGTCTGGGTAAACATGCTTGACTGATTAATGATAACAGCTCTTAAAACACCACAGATGTTTCCAGCATGAAGAAATGTTTATTATTTTATACTAAATTAAATTTATTTTCTCTCCCATTCCCTCTAAGGAAAATGGTGACAAATTTAAATTCAGAGTGGACTGCTATATTGAAGATGGCCATGTGCCACAACCTCTAAATAGACTATGGCTTGAGTTTGTATTTCAGTGAAAGGATGATGGGAGGGAGGAGATTTAAAGGCAGAGGGAAAAAATAAAACCCTCAGTGAGCACTGTACCGGTGTACAATTAGCACTGAGCCAAGTGCCTTGCACACAGAAGTGACTTGATACATTTTTGTATTTACCAAATACTGCAATAATGAAACCATTAATAATTTATCATATCATTGTACCTGATAAATACTTATTTATGATAGGCAAAGAAAAGGAAATAAATACTTAAGTAGCCTCTGTTTTGTGCCAGGCTTCACAATGCTGGGATATAGAAAATATTATTTCCATTAAGCATATTAGAAAACTGAAGCTCACAGTGAGTGGTTCACTTGCCGGAGCACGTATTTATCTACATTGCCTCCAAAGACAAGAGCAACAATAGACATTTATACAGTGGCTACTTATTTTGCTTATATAAGTCATTCTAGGCCATTTTATGCTTACAAATGTCACCTCTTAAAAATCTATATTAGACTAGACAGTCATGGCATCATAGCTGTTGTAGTTTTTTTCATGTTACCGTGACCCTGGTAATTTCCACCAGCTGCATATTGGCCAGCAGAAAGAGTCTCTCAGAAGAGCACACCCTTCCAATGGATAGCTTTCCCTGGTATTTTTTCTTTCTTTTTTTTCTTTTTAAGATTTTTCAGAGAGAGGGTGAGGGAAGGAGAAAGACAGGGAGAGAAACATCGATGTGTGAGGGAAACATTGATTGGTTGCCTCTCGCACGTGCGCCCAACTGGGGACCAGGCCCGCAACCCATGTGCCCTGACTGAATTGAACCGGCAACCTTTTGCTTTGTGGGACTATGCCTGACCAGCTGAGCCACACCAGCCAGAGCTCCTTGGTCTAACGATCATAGCTCTATGATTCAGAAATGTACACAGACCCTAGCATGAGCTGAGGCAGGACCAGAAATTCAGATGGTTGTGAATATCATTTTAAACTTAAAACTAAAAAAAAATTAAAAATTGAACTGTTTTATAACCCAGCAACTCCACTACTGATAATTTATCTGAAGAAACCAAAACCACTAATTCAAAAGAATATAGGCACCCTTATGTTCACTGTATTGTTATTTATAATAGCCAAGATTTGGAAGTAGCCCAAGTGTCCATCAGTAAATGAGTGGATAAAACAGCTATGGTACATTTACACAACGGAATACTACTCAACTGTGAAAAAGAAAAATTTACCCTTTGCAACAACATGGATGAAACTGGTGAACATTATGCTAAGTGAAATAAGCCAGTCAGAGAAAGGGAAGTACCATATGATTTTAATGACCAAACTGAACTAACAAGCAAAATAAAGACAGAATCAGAGAGCAGGCTGACAGCTCTGGGTGTTGGGGAGAGGACTGGCTGGGAAAGTGGAGGGATCAAGCAAAAGAGAAAAAAAAGAGAAAGAACTCATGGACATGGACAACAGTGTGATAATTGCTGGGGGTGGGGGTGGGGGAGGAGGTGGAAGAGGGTATAAGGGGAATAAGTGGTAATGAAAAAGTACAATAAAAATAATTAATAAAAATAAAGGAACATAATAAATAAGTAAAACGTTGAGCTAAAATAAAGCTGTGGTTTATAAATCAATTTCAAGGGACAATTAGACATTTCTTGTTTCCACTTTTTAAAAATTGTAGTCACAGAAGAATTCATAATGGCAAACATGGTTACATATAAAATAGGGAGAGTCATGGCATCGCTGTGCATTATGATCTTCAAGAAAAGAAGACATTTGGCTTGTTGTTCAGGGAAAGTCATTATAAATGTTGGATAATTCTTGACAATGATTCTGATTTTTTTCTAAATGTTAAAGACAGGTATAGAGTTCATTCAATTCATAAAGTGTGCATATTTTCTACATATAAGTATAAATTAGAATGGTCTACTAAATTTGTTTATTTATTCCTCAAGTATTTGTGATTTGTTCATTTGTATCAAGAACTGTGTAGTGGGTTTCAGGGTAATAGCTCAGCAAAACACTCCCCTTGCCCTTGAGTAGCTCAGGGTAAAGAACGCAAATGAAAGCAGATAAATCAAACTAAGCAAAATGCTGTAAGAGATCAAATTTCAGAAAATCTTCTGCCATTTAAACAAAAACAAAAACAAATAAAACTGTTGTCCTAGAGACAGCCAACCAACCTGGAGTCTGCCCGATCCTTCCCCTTGTGGGAAGGCCACCCTTCCCTCCACGCCCCCACTCTTATTAGGGATTTCTTGACCCACGGGTAGGCAGGACGATGACCATGTCCAGCTTGAAGCAGCTAGAGGAGCTCGAGACCTTCGTCCATTGTCCTTTATAAGATTGTAAAGGGTCTTAAGTCTGAGAGAGAGAGATTGTTATTTTTTATTGTTAAAATATTTAACTAATTAATTAATTATTTTTTTTAAAAAAGAAGAATATATGAAAGGGTGAGGCAGGAGAGCTTGTATGTACAACCCATGGGCATGGACTTGGAGAGGGGATTGTTGGGGAAGGGGGGTGCTGGGCGGAGGGGAGCAAAGGGGAAAAATTTGGAACTATTGTAACAATATAATCAATAAAATATACTTTAAAAAAACAAACAAAAAAAAAAAACTGTTGTCCTAATTTAGTAAATGTTAATTTTTTGAGTTAAATATTTGTTCTGGAAGAGGCAACATATTTTCTGAAACATTTCAGGCCTTCCTATGGTTGTCAGATCATGGACACCTGGACTTTGGACTTTGGTAATCAACCTGGCCTTGGACTTAGCATTTCCCAAAAGATATGTTGATGGACTGAAACTTTCCCAGAGGAAATGCTAATGGCTGAGCCCGATATGTTAACTAAGCTGGTGTGGGAGGGGGAAAGCAATGAGATGTAAATGACCTACTAAATATGTCAATAAGCAAACTCCCCCTTACCGAAAGGTGTATAAAAAAAAGTGCCTGCAGAAGTGTCGGGGGCGATTCCTACGGGCCCACGAGGAGGACCAGGAGCTACTTTTCCCTTATTCCCTTGCTCCTACGGGCCCACGAGGACAGGGAGCTACCCCCACCCCCTCCGCCGCCATTTCCCTTTCTCCTACGGGCCGTTGAGTCAGTCCGGGGAATTGCCTTTCCCCTTCCTTTGTTTCCTCAATAAACCAGTTATCTGTTCCCACAGCAGTCTCTGGGCGATTTCTCAGAGCAGGGCTACCCTGACAATGGTAATGCATCTATCAGAATGAACCTGTGAGGCAAATGGTTTTTGCTGTCTCTGAACGTTCACTTATTCATTCTTCAAAAGTGCAGTAGAAAAGCTGCCTCCTCCACGAAAGCTTTCTTGATACCCTAAGCTGAATATGCTCTGTGCCCACTTTATTACCGTCTTATAAACAGATTGCTTTTAGACCTATATCATGGGGATTTTTTCTGATTTTTGCTTTCAAGAACACATGGTTCAGGTCAAGGCCACCTGAAGTTAATGAAGAGAAAAAGCTTACCTTCCTCATTTTTTTTTTCCAGAGAATCTCTTCCTCTCATGGAACCTCTGAAGAAGTCAGTCAAATGTAAGTACCTGGGTGTACATGGACCAGGCAAGCACTGGGGAGCAGGACCCACAGCTTTCTGGGTGCACTGTTCTCCAACTAGGTCTGGTCTCCACAGAGCTGAAATTGTCCCATGAAGCCATGCAGCAGAGTACATGGGTGTCTACCCTCCACTTTTGGATCTTACTTTAAAAAAAAACAAAGGATCATGATGTATCTAATGACCCTGATTAAGGTTGAATTGCACAGAATGAAATGGGTCCTCAGACCACGTAATCTCTGTTTTGGCTGAGGGTGTGTTTTGTTGCAATAACAAACAACTCTGAAATCTTAGGGTTTACGACAGGTTTCTCTCTCAATCTTTATCATCTCTCAGTAATAACATCCATCTTGGCTGTGCTCTGCTCCATTAATTCTTTCTGAAACCAGGACTGAGGCTGAAGAAGCGGCCCTTGCCAGGAACAATGCAGATATCATAGAAGAGGATAAAGAAGGTCACAGATCATGTGATGGCTTTTCAAGCACAGGTCTCTTCTCCTGTTCCACAGTCAAAAAAAGTCTATGGCTAAGACTGATATCAATGGGATGTGGGTGTATAATACCCTCAGAGGGAAAAGCCTGTAGGAGAGGCAGTAAATATTCTAAACAATAGTTTCACTTATACAACATGTGAGAAAGGTTTAGATATGGAAATAATCCAGAAAAACACTGTACCAGCAGATTCTTATTGAGTTTTAATAAAAATATAATCATGTCAATTGTCTGGTTCTTTTATCTATAAAATCAGAAATTTAGTCTACACAGTATCTAGGTCGCTTCTAACTGACACAAAGCCTAACACCTGCATTAGGGTTGTTTGTTTGGTATCTTCTCCAAGTACAAGTGCCAGTATCATTTCTATAGTTCTCAGAGTCCTCACCAAATATGGTGCTTGAAAACATGTATTGAATGAATATAAGTTAAACCCTATGAATAACAAACTTCAGTGCAAGTTTATTAGGTAATTTTCTGGAGGCAGGTTCCTTGGCTGGACCGTGGAGAGCACTGGAGCCTCAGATGCGGTGGTGAAGGGAGACAAGGAAAGAGAAGAAATGAAAACGGCACAAGAAGGCACGCAGGAGCACGAGCCGAAAACCAAGGCTGGAAGCCCCAGCTCCTGGGCAGTTCCTCTCTATGCAGCCCTGTGACTGAAAGCAGGCTACAGTTCTGAGTTTCTCTGTGGCTGAAAACTGCTTCACTTACTAAATCTAAATACATATATATATTTTGAGTCTATTGTGAATGGAAAGCAGTTTGCTTTTTTCTTCTGTTCCTTATTTTGTTTAGAAAACTAGGTAAAGAGCACACTCCCAAACTGTTAGAATTCAATGATAGGAAATGCTGTAGTATTGTATAAAAATTCTTGCTTTTATTGTGAAGGGAAATGATAGCCTTTCAAACCTAACAAAATAATTGATTTGCCAAGAAAATGGTCTCAACTAGAAGAAATCAGCTAAGAAGAAACAGACAGACAGGACTTTTGTTCCCACTTACTCTATTTTCATGAAGTGATGAAAAAGCCCTCTCGTTTTTTTTAAAGAGCTCTCCTATAGTTACCCAAAATACAAAGCACTGTTATTTAAATAATTACAAAATGTAATTTGAATTGCATATTTAATCTTTAGCTGGAGTGATGGATATTTGTCTTCTATTTACCCACGTCACTCTTCCTGCCCGCATAACTGTAGCTTGGCCAGATCATTTGCGTGTTTTATTTCTTCTTTTAACAATTGTAGTCCATAGGAGCTCCTTGATTATTTCACTCCTTGGTTGTACAAATAAATCAAAAGTACAGCTTTCCTTTTTATCAATGCAGTGTGAAGCTGATTAAAGAATTTAGTGTAGTTGAAAATGAAAAATAATTAGACCCACAGCACAGATAAAATGCACCCAAATAATGGTATCTGTTTTGTAAGCTCAAGCAACATCGTGCCACTAAAAAACAAACCCTTTTTTCCCTAAGTTTAACATGATGAGCTCTGAAACTCCAAATACTGTAGTGAAAAGCTGAGAAGTGAAACAGAAAGCAAGTAAGTAAAAGCAGGAATCCGAGTATTTAAGACCCCTGAGGAATCCATTCTTTTCTATCTTTTCTTTTTTGACTTTCAAATATTACCTTCAAACTAGTGATTTGAGCATTTCAAAAAAAAAAAAAAATAGTTCAAGGAAAGGAGTTTCTAAACCATAATTTTTTACTTCTCTCGGAAATCTGTATTCTTTCACCTCTTGCTGACTCAGGAGAGGATTGACTCTCACTTTGAGAAGGAAGACACCGACATACCTCTCTGCCTTCTCACCAATGGCTCTTCCCCTCCCCCGCTGGCTATGGCATTTTAGAAGCAAAACCACCAAACGGGAAACAATTATTACTTAGGCCTTTAAATCAAAAGTATTTTATAGTTTCCACAAACTGTCCAGGATATTGCTGTTTCTGGTGGCTAAAAGCCTGTATTGCACGATACTGAGAATGTTCAAGCTTATGATATAAAATATGTAATGCCATTTGAACTTTTGAGTGCTATTCAAAATTAAACACCCAAATCTTGAAGCTTAGCAGTAACCTTGGTCAGGATACAATACCCACAGGTCTGTTTCAATCAATTTTAGCCTATTAATATACAGTTTTCCTTGGAGACTGGCCATCTTCACGTTGTGCCTATGTTCCTCTTTCCAACCTTCCTGTCACTGCTCTGTGTCCACAACCCAGCCTAGGGCACCTTGGAAGGATCTCTTGCCATTTCCTGCACTCTACACGAGCACTAATTGAAAACTTGGGTGGCCTTGCTTATTTATTTTCCCGGAATGCAGTGGGTTATATTTTCACGGCATTTTCTCAGCAGTGCAGAGTTTCAATTTCAACTATGACAATGAGAAGAAAAGCTAGCCTGCGCCTGCATGCTGCACCACCGATTTGAATTTGAATGTCTTTGCAAATTGTAACTATATGTAAGCCATCAGAAGTACCTGTTTTTTCAGAAAACTAAAAACATAGGCTTACTTTCCCCTTTGAAAAGGAGAGACCATGATGATGTGCTCAGTTACTATAAAAGACAAATAGGAGGTAATATTAAAAATTATTTGGTAAATCTTCCTAAAATGTACTGGCTTGAATTTTCTGTCAGATTAATATATTTTAAAAGAGCTTGCTTCACCATACCGTAGCACTGGAATTTCACACAAATCACAGCTCCATGCTTTGCATGCACATTCTTCTGTAGGATTATGAAGGCTAACAGTGAAATATTTAATTTTATCAAGATGTTATACCATGTTGTTCT
Organism: Furipterus horrens; assembly: GCF_987537825.1. Classification (NCBI taxonomy): domain Eukaryota; kingdom Metazoa; phylum Chordata; class Mammalia; order Chiroptera; family Furipteridae; genus Furipterus; species Furipterus horrens. The sequence continues at coordinate 99,061,657 of NW_028327173.1, forward strand.
AATAATCTACCGTTGCTGTAAAGTTTGTGTTGCCTAACATTCAAAGAGGACTCTATTCAATTAATTTGAGTAAAAACACAATTTTAGCAAACATTAAATTTATACACATGACATAGAATATACACTTTAAAACTGACTTTTTATTTCATTTCTGAACTAAGAGTAGATAGTGAATTTTTAACATCTCATACGTTTTACATGAAATATATTGAAAAGAAGATTTAGAATGGTAGAAAATATACACACATATTAAGTAGTAGTTACCAAAGACAATTACTTTAATTCAACTTCCTGAAAGAGTGTCAGCTGAAGGGCAAATACACTTCCAGTCTAGGTTGTTTTTCTTTATCTTTTTTTTGCCTTGAGAGCTACCTTCTCTTGGTTTATTCACATTTCTGCCATTGGTGTAATCAATGGCTACGCTAATTGTACATCAATTTACCTCAAAATGGAAAAATGATAAGAGCTTTGCTACGGAGTGAAGGTTGCCATGGCTGTGAGCTGAAAATAAAATCTTAAGAAAAACCTGTCCTATTGAATTTGGGCAACTGATTTGGGAAATAAAAATTTTCATCTGTTGATTTTAATCATACAATTAATAGCTATTCTGAGTCAAATTTTAGAAATTGACATAAATGACAATGACACAAATCATATCTTATTAATGCCTTTCTATAATTCATAAATAGGATTTCTTTCCATATGCATTTTATTTTTAAATCAAAGATGTGAAAGAGGAAAAAAAACTGCTTGGGCTATGTAAATATTGCCAATAAGCTGAAGCACTTATTTTGGATATATATAGATGTATGCTGAATAATATAATTATGGTTTTTCACATGGTACTGATTATGTACTTGAAGGTGTGCTGTGCATATAATAATGGTAATACTTTATGTTTATGTAGCTCTTCACAAATTGTAAAACTATTTTTCAACATATATACTGAACAATTTAGAAAACAAGCTAGCAGACATTCATTAACTTGGTAAATTCAAGCATATTTTGCTCAGTAGTTCTTTTTTCGATTTAACTTTTTAAAAATAAAACATTAAAATGAAATCACACTGTTCACATTCATATCCTTTTTTTCCTAGTAGTGAGCTTCTTCACATATCTGTCTTATTATTTTAAATTATATCTTAAGAAAATAAATGTCAGCTGGTTTATAATCCATTTGAAAGATTACCTTTTGTGTTAATTCTGAACAAGTTTTACAAAGTCTAAAAAATTAAAATGACATATTTCTGATATTTCCCACTATCATTTCCACTTTCCTAGCATTAATAATACATTTTAGTATGGATTATGACTTCTTCCCTGGATGTCAAATGGTAATGAAAATATTTTAAAGTAGAAATGTGATTCACAGGATAAACAAGAACAAAACTACCTCTTTGGACTTACCCTTTCCTGTGTATTCGGAGAGCTGCCATTTCCTTTCAGATGTGTAGTTCCAGAGTATATTTTCCAACTTGTGCATAGATATAAGTCACAGCTGTATTTAAGCACTGCCCAAAAGAAATAAATTCCTAAAATTTCAACACTATTTATAATAAAAGTACAAAGTCTGGGTTGGAAGATTTATATAACATAATTAGCCATTATCTACAGAGCAAGCTGAGGAGAGACAAGGTTGCCAAGTCAGTATGCAAAAAACAAAAATCACTTGTGTTAAGTATGAAATATCTTCTCATTTTTGCTTTCTTTTGAAACTTAATGACTTAGAGAGACAGTTAGACAGAAAACTGGGATCTATATACAATGTTTGATAACAATTACTGGAGCGAGGTAGTGAGTTTCTATATCTGACATTCAACTATAAACGACTGACAACTCACCTGATTTGGATTAGTTTATCAAAAGCATAAGTTTCCTGATTTCTTTTTCTTAAGAATATAAGCTGGTTCTTCTGAACCCTTTCTTGTAATAAAGGCAAAAAGAGGTGATATAACTAATAGAACAAGGTACCTAACAGATCTTGAGGCCTAGGGATTTGCCAGTGTAGGCTGTCTACTCACTTCAAGATATAGAAAGAAGAGGCATTGTGGCTAGGAAGCTCTAACCCTCCCAAACATAATTCTCCAGTTGCACAGGCCACAAATGATCTTAAGAGCTGCTGAAAGCAAAATACCAGTATACAATCTTCTTATGATGAGTAGGTCAGCCACAAAAGAGAAATGGGTAAAACAGAGAATTTTTAAAAAATTAGAGTGCTGCTCTAAGAAATCTTTTTACATAGAATTCTGCCGAGGACCTCAATTTACATTAAAGATGAAAGAAATGTGGGGAAAATAAATATTTAAAATGTGATTGATGAGACAGGATGATGCAAGTTGGGTTAAAACGGGGCTAAAACAAAATGGAATCTAAACATTCAAAAGTCCCGAGCCCCCACAGCCATACCCCTCCTCTTCCTCACACCCACCATCTGGAATGTTTTTTACAGTAGGACCATCTTCACTCACCCACTGCAACTCTTTTCAGTAGTTACTACTTCCAAATCCCCTTTTCGACCTTGTCTTATGAGTGTGTGTGTGTGCTCACGCGCGTGCACGTGTACATGTGGCAGGAAGTAGTGGGCACTGACCCATGGTGTCTACTGGTGGCCTAACCACAGCAAGGCTTTGGACTACCCATTAGGCAAGACTTGTCCAGAGACAAAGAGGGAGGCCCCTTGAATAGGGGACATTTTTGTACAGTTTTTGGGAACCTACCTTAATATGCCACTGCCTTTAGCTTAAATAAGACTGAAAGCTAAAATAATAAGTTATTGAAGTTGCTTGTTACTATAAAAAAAAGAAAAGAACTAATATTCTCAGTCTTCTGGAATGTTCTGGTGGCCACCATCTTCTGATCGCCCCTGGAGCATGGGCACTCCCTGCACTGGCAAATAGGATTTCTGCATGCATTATGTTTATGATGGCCTGAAAAGAACTTGGGGTGTGCCGGGAACCAAAACTAAATGGAGATTTTAACAGCTCAGACTCCCATAGATATTATATATTAAATAAGGTTTATTTTTGTCTTTGTTTCTCAGCAGTTGAAGAAAATTAATTGTAAATATCATTAGCATTAATTTTATGAATAATTATTACAGATATGTTTAAAAAGAGCATAATTTTATATATCAATTATGAATTTTTATATGTATTGTATTTTGTTATTTAATATTTAAATAAGCTGCTGCTTAGTCAGGCTTCTTGGAAGAATAATTCATTAAAATACTTCCACAATGTAAAATATGCTAATTTCTACTTAAAAATGTAAGGGGTGTCAAGTTTATAAAGTTAATTTGCTGTTTCTATTACTTTGTATGCTTAGACAATACAAAATCTCTTGGATAAAGTATAAAGCTTTGATCCTGTGACAGAACTACATGCATTCTATAATTATATTTTATATGAAAAGTCAATATTTAAAATTGGTTATTTAGGTTCATTAAAGGTCATGAAATGTATACCATTTTTGGTAATTTAAAACTTTAACATGTAGTTATTAGACTTCTAGTGAGGATGGGCATATTGTGTTAAAACATATTTGAATAATTTTTTATTGTCATTTTTCAAAAATAGTAGTAATAATGTGTATTTCGTCGGCAGCCGTCCGTCTCGAGAGACGATGGTGTAGCTTCTTAAGAGTCTATCTGCACCGCCGAGAATGGCTGTGCAGTCTGACTCGGGAGTGACAGTGTCTCCTCCCGTGTTGAATCGACATCTTGCGATGACGCTGGAGTGTCCTCTCCAGTGAAGCTGAAGCTACAGAGCATGGGCAGGGTGATATGGAGGGTCTGCTGTTGCCCATGCAGCAGACCCCCCCCTCTCTTCGCAGCTGAAGGGTCCAAGGGAAAGACGGAGTCAATACAGCTTGGCTTCAGGTGCGCCGCAGGAGTTGCCGGTGTTGACTACAACGTCAAACTGCCTTAGGGACTCCGGCTCCGGATTTTCTGTCGGGGTTTACTCCCTTAGCCTTTCCCCTGAAGAGGTATGCCTCAAGGCAGCGGAGGTTTTTTGGAGTCAGAGTTTTCCTTCTCTGATGTGCCCTGACTGGAAGACCGAACCAGCGACACTTAGCTCGCAGGCCGACGCTCAATCGACTGAGCCAAACCAGCCAGGGGGAAATGTGTATTTAATTCAGTACTTATTTTTACATGAAGCTTACAAATGACTATATTTCTAAATTTCTGATACAGATTATAAAAATATGGATGTATAGATCTAATGTGAACTACAATATGTATATTTCTTCCAATAAAGTTCATTAAATAAGTACATTAAAAAATTTAAAGGTTAATAGTTTATTCATACTTGCCTTATAAAAAGGTAAGTTGTGTCAACAGCCTAGTGGCTGGGATTATTTCTATCCCCAAATACTGCTTACATAATTATATATTCAATAAATCTAAGCAATAGAACAGTCCTTTATTTGGTCCCACTCAAAATTAGCTGATATAATTATGTTAGCATATGCTTGAAAAACAAGCAGGAAAGACAGCTTTTTCAGAGTTTCAGCTGTTACTTTCTTCTTTGTTAAATTCTCTTAGGCAGTCAGTTTTTATTAGCTCTAATTGTAAATATTTATCAAATAAGACCTGGCATAAAATATTTTAAAAAGTACAACACAGGATTTTTCATTATTCTCATCACCTTCCATGATCCAAAATATATATTTTTAATTTTGCTTTTGAAAAATAAATATTGCAAAAATGGTAATAATTATAATGTCTTTATCTTATGGCAGATTAGCTTAATTTATAGAAACTAAGAGAGGACAAGAAGAGAAAAAGAGTAATGTCTGGAGTACAAGAGGCATTGTGTCATTATTTGTTGCTTGAAAAACAAGCTTAAATTGTTGCAATATACATGTACAGAGGATATCTCTGAATAGTAGCTAGGCAATTAGTTTTGCACAGAAAATAAACCTTTTTTGAAAGTGCTTTCTAGATTTTCACTGTCTCTAGGATCAGTTAAACACAGATCTCCTAGATATTAAAAAAATTATTAATAGCTCTGTTGAGTTATAATTGATATACAAAAATTGCACATATTTAATGTATACAATTTAGTGAGTTTGGAACTTAGAAATCTTTAAATGATAGAACTACTGTGTTGTAAACAAAGAAAGAAAAGCAATGTGAAAATTCTGTAATATAGAAGATCAACTAGAAATGCATAAAGCTCTTCTCTCTGTTTGATGTGGGAAACTGATTCACTTAGTTCAGGTAGGACATTCTAAATTCTTTGAGAATTAACTTATCTAATATTTCTCTTAAAACATGTCAGAATCGATGGGTGCGGTGGGAGACAAAGACTGGTACGGCAATGCAGTTTGTTTCCCCTTTCCGGCACTAAAACCAAGGAAAATATGGGCTATAAATTTTGGTTTAAAACTGATTTTCCTTTAGAATAAAAATATTCTTCTAAATGTGTTTTAACAAATAAATACTTACAAACAGGAGAGTACTTAACAGCAATAAGAACTATAAATTAAACATATCTAAAACACAAAATGACGTGAAAGGACTAACAGCAATCACTGAAATTTTCTTTCACAATTTGAAATCAGCAAATGTATATAAATTTCTAGGATAAAGTTATAATTACATACAGATATTTTCTGCATTTGTTCTCAAATAAAACATTGTTAGGAATCCTTATAAGTCTATAGTCCTAAAAAGCTATTGTTTATCAGAAAGGAAATATGCATATGCTAAAATAAAATCTATCATTTATGCCTGTGCATTTATTTAAGCCTCTAATTTGTTAGTAGGATGAATATGCATTATGTTAAATATATGTAAGACATAATAATGCAAACAACACAGACCCACACATTCAGGATCTAAAAGAGTGTGGCCACTTTAAGAAGGAATTACTTTATGGAAAAGTAAGAATTCAATAAAAGCACAAAGCTGAAAATGCAACTCATGTAAATACCATTGTTATCCTCTTTATTACTTTACTTCACAGCTCACCTGCTATAATTTGATTTTCTACTACAGTAGCCTAGTCGGGGACTAAGAAGCAAAGCAATTAGTTCATGGGGTAGGTGGCTGAGGTGTGAAAGTGATCCAGGACAAAGGAGTAAAAAGTTATGGAAATAGAAAAGGACTAAAATCTGCCTCAAAGTCACATAAAGCAACCAAGAAGTTCTGTTTTAAAAATGGCTTGCCATGTAACAAATTCAAAGAACAAGAGAAAAAAATTCAAAGAACAAGAGAAAAAAATTCAAAGAATAAGAGAAAAGAAATCCCTTTAATAGAACAGCAAGAAAAATTAGTATGATCCACTACCACTGTCATACAGTTACTAGGAAAAACTACCAACACCACCCATATGTCCTGCTCAATGCAGATGGTCAGACAGATAAGTTGCCAGAGGGAAGACCCCATAGTTCAGACAAAACTCACTGAAGAACAGTTGTTTGTTGAAAAGTGCGGTCATGGAATTTTAGAATTTAAAGTAACTTTAGCGTTTCTTCCTCCTGACCACCTTCTTTTAAAAATGCGATAACTGGAATTCTCAAGCAGTCAAAAAATGCATCTGATCAGGGTTGATATCAGGCCTGGCCAAGAATGTGGGCTACTAAACTCTCAGTGTAGTTAATCTATACAATAGGTCCTTGAATAATGTAGTTTCATTCAATGTCATTTCTTTATAACGTTGATGAGAAAAAAAAAATTGATTCCAGCTGGGGTCACTGTCTGTGGAGTATACACTCCCTCTCTATATCTATGAGGGTTTTCTCTGGGGACTTTGGTTTCCTACCACATCCCAGAGCTGTGCATGTGTCTACATTGTCCCAGTCTATGTGAGTGTGAGATGTGTGATGGGCCCTGCAATGGAAGGGTGTCCTGTCTAGAGTGGGTCCTGCCTGTGCCTTCAGCTGCTGAGACAGGGTCCAGACACTTGCGACCCTGTTCTGGAATAAGCAGGTTGGAAAATAATAATCTTACTTGTTTTTATTAATCTTAAATGTATATATAGCTCACATATATTTGTTTAAAATTAGATATTGAGTCTTTACTTAGAAGTTCAGTGATATTTTTGTGACCAGAAATATACTGTAGGAACTTAACTCTCATTTATATCAATTAGCCTGTGGAAAAATTGGTTTTGTGATATGTTATTATGCTTAAAAGTCACAGCTTCTGAGAACCTATTGATGACCTAGGTGAGGACACACTATATCTCTAGATATATCAATTATCTATCTATATTTAAACCAACAACAATACAGTCAACTCTTGATTTTTCAGGGTCCATGGATATTTTTGTTCTTTATTTTTAGTATTTCAATGCTCAAATTCCACCATGGGTGAGAAAATAAGTTCTTACTTAAATCAATAGGCTACACTCTACAGTTATCACTTTTGTTATAAGTGTTCAGTCATCAAGAACAAAGCTTCAGGCTTTTGTCTATAGGGTGAACTAGAAATTATCTTTGGCTCTTAATTTTTCATGTATTCCTCATTCCTTTGTACCATGGGAAATACAAAGAGAGTTCTTACCTGCCGGGAACTGGCCCAAGACACTCGATGGTAGTAGAATACCAGGAGCTGTGTTGAAGATGTGCTCACAGGAGGCCACTACATGCAATTGGGCAGGATTTGTCCTTCAGGATGCACTGTCATTAGCAGCCAGGCCCTAGTTGCAGTGGACACACTGAGTGGGCATCCTGCATACTGATGCGTTCACTTGCCTTTGGGAACTATAGTCAATACCTTCAAGGGGAGAACAGCTGAGTCAACACTTAGGTGTAATCTACTGAAAATAGAGAATGAGAAAACTGCCTTTAGGGAGTTTAAAATATTTTATTGGGTTTGTGAGAAACCAAGGTGTTAGTCAAACAATGAAAGGAGTCAGATAAAAAGTGTCATGTTAGAACAAAAAGAAATGAGGTATGAAACCAGGCAGACAAATTGTATGCAAGGCATTTCTGAAACTCAAGGAAGTTGGAAGCCTTCATAATGGGACTCAAATACTATACAAAAGACAAGAGGCCAGAAACATGTGCTCTGCCCAAGTGAAAGTCTAACAGGTGCTTCTGCTCCAAATGGGGTGACATTCCTTGACTGCAGATGTATAATATGACAAGCCAGCCAGTCTGCTGCCCTAAGCCCCCATCTATCAGGGGGAAATATCACATGAATGAAATAAACTTGAAATATGGTAGTATTTCCTATGTCTTTTCTATGATTGCAGACACTAATGATAAATTGCAAACTGGCCTTTTTCCCACTGAGGTATATAAGACCTTCAAGTGAAAAGTTTTGAAAGAAAACACAAACACATACAAAAAAACCCAACACCTAGCAGTTTAAAATAAGTTAAAATGCTATCTTACATTCAGTTATAACTTCTTCATTTAGAAGATAAATAAGTCTAAATTCCTATTTACAGAAAACCAAGAATTAGGTTTTCCTTGCCCTCTCTGCAGCAGCAGGGCAGCCTAGACAGGGAGGGGAGACTCCCTGGTCACTAAGATGAGTCGTTTTTATGTTCTGACCAAGTTCCCTCTCTCTAGGTTCCATATCTGTCATAACTCTCTGGCAGTGAGTGACTTTCGTGATTTCCCTGTTCTCTTCCAGACCACCTACAGACACAACCCATGGCCAGGGACACCCTGGTGGTAAACACAGCTGTATCATTGTGCTGGGTGGCAATGGTAGCCATATGGTTGGAGTAACACTGTTGAAACACCATATTCCTGTGTAGACCCAGCTTTATTTACAGTTTTAAAAAATAAAGTATGCAATAGCAAGTTTGTAGAAAACCACAGGGCTCTGCTTTGCTGTAAAATTGATTGGAGACATTTGACTATTTTGAGGACTTTGCATACACAAGAGTTCTGAAACTGACAAGAAATGTAGGTGCTGAAGTCCACGTAGAAGAATTTGCTAGTAATACGTGATAGCAAAATTAAGATAATAACAAAATGATGCAAGGGGCTTCCTTAACCAATAGGCTCAGTCTGAGAATTGCTAAAATAGTTTTAATTGTTACAAAGTTTTAATTGTTACAGCCTTTGAGGATTTTAAGTTGTCCTTGTGGTCTTAAAACTATAAAAGCCTCTCATGAAGGATGACAAAATTGGGTGGTGCTTGGTGAAACATCTCAATTATTTCTACATTGTCAAGATTTCATATCAAATTTTGCTCACATTTTTTGTGCCCTTAAGTGATCATTAAACATATTTTGAAATAGGCAAATGGAAACAGGCCCAATTCTGCCACTATCATCATGTATTGTTCTTCTTCTTCTTTTTAGTTTTACAGTCAACACTTATTTATTGAGCATCTACTATGTGAAGACAGGGGTGAACAATATAAAGTCCCTCTCCTCAAGGAGCTAATATCTTAGTGGAAGGAGACCCCCAAAAGTAAACAAATAGATAATAATATATGTACAAGTTGTGGTTAGTGCTATTACTGGGTGACTGGTGGGTTGAATACCTGCTGTATAATGCTCTGTGGTATCCACAATAAGAAATAAGACAGGAGTCTTCCAGCAAGGGGCTTAGAAACTGAGTTAACAGAAGACCAAACAATTGTCAGTTTTTGGTAAAGAATCATTAAGATACGGAAAATTATATTCTTTTGAGAATTAGATTCTATACTAATTATGGTCTGTTATAAACTGATATTCCATGCAGTATGAAACACTATAGGAGAGGACAATTGTAATAAAACAATAAAAAAAAAAAGAAAGAAAGAAAAAAAAAAGAAGAAACACTATAGGTGTTCATTTAATGGTTAAAAAAATCTAGAGTAGGAAACGGTTTCCTAAGGCTAAAACCAAAGAAATTTCATGCTTCAAATGATCTTTTCTAGGTCAAACTAAATCTGAAGCAGAAATAAAAATACAAAGCTATAATGATATCTAATTGCCTCACTAGCTAGTACTGCAACTTTATATTTAATAATTTTATTTACTGCCAGCTTCTGCATATACTGCACCAACATTTGCTAGCTGGCTTTAGAATATAGACCAGAAACATAAGAATAAAAGAAAGAAAACACTACCAGTAATTTTTATATTAGCCAAAGATCCTATTTCCTCTTTTGAATGATTTTGTTTCAAGATTACTGTATTGTCTGTCTCTATCTTTTTATTTTTTTTATCCAAGTAAGATCTGTGAGTCCTCAAGAGCCATTCATATGGCAGGATTGCCTTACTAAAGAAACGGCCTGTGGATTGCACCTCATAGCATAGCATCCCAAACCTGCAAAATGTTATCTCCAGGTTGGAGCCTTAGCCTTCTATCATTACATTCTATCTACCAGGTACTGGGTGTGTGATGAATGGCAGAACCAGTGGATCTTGTGGTATTGTCCCCTTTGTCATATCTCTTTCACTCTAAAGTGGGTCCCTGGTGCCAGGTGATATTATGGGAAGTCCCATAATGATAAACCAGAGTAATGCTTGGCAGGGCCCTGCAGGCAGGAAGACAAACCCAAACCCAGGATATATATCTGGGTTTGTGGATATCAACTTGCCATCAAGTGGCTGCCTGGTCTTCTTGGGGAAAGGTACAATACCACTGGCTGCACATTGGCCACTGCAGCTGAAGGGGGTGGTTGCATAGTATAGAATCTGCCTTGTTGAGAGGCAGCTCAATCCCTGCCACCGTGGCTACCCTATTCATAGGCCCATTGTATAAATACCGGGGTGACCCAGGAAAGAGGCTGGTCAAATCATCCTGGGAACTGGTCCCCCTCTGCTGTGGATGCTCCATGGTGGGCATTCATGTGACACATACAGATGGACTAGAGATGAAGTTTGTTTGGGGTGAGAGGTGGCAACAACCTCACCATGGTCATGCCTCTGCTTCATGGCTGTGCTACTCTCCATTCAGTTGTAACATGTCACTCCAACAGGTCTCCTATCTTTGGGATCTCCTGGTCTGGAAGCAGGTAGCATACTTTTGGTCACATAGTCCCAATGGTAGGTAAACACTCTCAAGGACTTTGTCCTCATGCTCAGCTCCACTCTGAAGGCAGCAAACAGAGGCTCCTATATGCCGGGTACTAACCCAGTTCAGAGCCCATTGGGTGAATCCCTTCTAAGCCTCAAAGGGGTGTCTGACCCCAATTGCTTTGGGCTCTCTTTGTAATGTGTAGTGACTGTAGGGTGACCATATATTGTCCAAACAGAGACACTTTTTGCCAAGAGGGGTACTTCTGATAATTAAGCTAGGATAACAAACAAGAACCAGAGTTATCTCACTGAGAATGGGATCACCCTAGTCATCTGACACCTTTTCCAATCTCAGAGGCCAGTTCTGGGACGACCAGAAAAATCCTTCTAAAAACCCTGTCACACAAGCTTAAACTCCACCATTCTCCATAATGTCATTTCTCTGCAGATTCTCAACTCCTTTGCTCCCTGATCCTTCTGCCTTGTAAAATCCCAAGCTTGGTTACAACTAGTTTTCTATTACCTACCTACATACACCACAGCAGCAAAATATACAAAAGCATGATTACTGGTCCCATTTTAAACTTACCATAACACATCCCAAGAAGGTTTTCAGCCCTGCCTGGAAAGCTAACCACATTTTCTCGGCAATTTGCTTCACAATATCCAAGACAACGATTTCACTCTTTCTCCTTTCTTCTTAAACCTTCCTTGCCCCTCATTCTCCCTCCATTTTCATGGATAATCTTGTTGCTTCTTTTGCTAATAAAATAGAAGCAACCAAAAGAGAATTTTGTAATTTTCCCAGCATCACCTTCTGCCATCCCCACGTCATTTCCTGCCTAGACTTTGCAGTCGCCCCTTAAGTGATTCCTTGTCTTCGTGTCATACCACAGGCTACCCGCTGTCCAGGGAGACCCTGAAAGGAGGTGACTGCCAGTCATCCATCTTTCTAGATTCAGCGCCTAAGCCACGGGAGTGTTTACTGAGTCAGCTGAATTTAAACAATCAACGCTCAGGGTCTTCAGCCTATAGACTGGCAATCACTTCCACAATTTCCAGTCCTACGGCTTCTGTGCGTCACCTCACCTCCAAGGGCCTCACTTTGTGCTCCCCTTCCTCGCCTCCTCCGCCGCGCCCCACGCCCCGCCCCCAGTGCCCCACCCCATGCCCCGCCCCACGCCCCGCCCCCAGTGCCCCGCCCCATGCCCTGCCCCTCCGCGTGCTCCACTTCCGCACCACCCAGCTCCAGTCCGTCGGAAGTTCGGCGCTCGGCTACTCTGCGGATCGACAAGCTCGGCGTTCCCAGCGGGCGGAAGTGGAGGGCCAGCCGTTGCGAGCCCGCCCGAGAGCTCTTCGCGGGAGCTGCCGGAACCCCGTTCGCGCTTGTCGGAGGGGCAACAGGCAGGCCGAGGTGTGTGTCGGAGCCTGGATGCCCTGGCTAGGGGCCAACGCGGGAGGGCGGTGAGGCCGGGCGGCGGGCCTGGCTCCTGGCGTGGTAGGTGGGAGTGGCGAGCGGCCCGCCCCTGTCGTCAGACTTCAGTGCCTGACGTTGACGGGGAGCGGTGCAGTGCGTGCGCTGCCTGCGCCCGGCGCGAGGCCCGGGCTCTGTTGCCCGGGGCCCGGGGCTCCCGAACGCTGACCCTGTGACCTTACTGGGGCGTCTGCGTTGCGCCGCCGCCCCCCTGCGCCCCTGCGCTGTTGTCACTGAGTAGGTTCGGGAATATATTGATGCGGAGCGGGTGTGAGGCGCGATCCGCTTACATTTGCCTCAGTGCGGAGCTAGACTGGGCGCTTCCTAGGCGCCTGTCACTCCCCGCCTTGAGCATTTCCCTGTGAGGGGTTCGGTTCCTCTGGAGGTAGGTGCTGCTGTGGCGACGGCCCCGGAGTGCAGGCACCAGCCTTTGAGACCCTGCGGAGTCAGGCTCCGGGCGGCGCACCGCCTGCCCACACTGTTAACCTCTCCTTTAACGTTTGGTAAAGAGACACTGCTTACTTCCAGCAGACAGTGCTTGGAAGAGCTTGTCTTTAAATGCAAATAAGCTAGTTTTAGTCGCCGAAGGTTAATCATACTAATAAGTAGGAGAAAATTTGTTTCATTGTTTTTATGAATATAAGTAAACCTATGGAAAACTTCAGAAAAATCCTGTAAAAATCAGCCACACCGTAATTAAATAAACGATCTGGGTGCACTGTATTGGGAAGCTAGTTCTAACTCAGGTTAATATTAATATCTCCTAATGATTAATAATATTTATATTAGTACGTTCTGGGCAGGCTCAGTGGAAGTGACTAATAACAAAACTGAAATCATAAAGCTTCTGAAGGATCATCTTTGTGCTGAAAGTTGTTGGCATGAAGGGTAGGAATAGAAAGAGGATGATGTGCTTACTACTAAAATGTTCTCTTCTGTTAAAGTAGAAACTGAATAATTTTAAGCAGAGAAGCAGAGGATCCCCCAATTTAACTTGGAACAATGATTGGGAGGTTCAGAAAATGACTTTTTTTTTTCCTTGTTAAGCATTTAATTTCCTGTACTAAATATAATATCATTTTGAACTCATCTCTTTTGAAAAGACCTGCTATGTTGAATTTCCATTCCACAAATATTTGAAAGTCTGCTACATAAAACTTATGGGAAAAGAACTGAGTACTCAAAAATTTTGGCAGAGACAGTTTTCTAATAAAGGAGTTTGGACAATTTCTAGTGTCAGGCAGTGGCAGCGTTAGGCCGTATAGAAAATGCTGGTTATATAGTTAGTTTCTCAATCATTTTTTCACCCATTTTCTGGCTTACCTTCTCTTCGTCTAGCCAGGATTCCTAGTACAGCACCTACCACATAGTAGGAACTTAAATGTTTATTGAATGAATGACTTTTAGGCTATTGTTGAGTAGAGAGGATTTTGAAATTGATTGGAATGGGGAATAACATTGACCACTCTGCTAAGCAGTGTGCTGGCATGTGGATTATTCTCAGACCCTGGGGAATGTGTTCATGGATCCCCTGGAGTGCCTGGTGAAATCCAGTGTTGTAGTAGTGTACAGTTATCACATGATTCAGTGTATGTTGATGTTAATATAAAAGAATTATTATTGCTATATACAGACAAACTTAAAATACTTGTAGAGAAATTATGACTCTTGAAGCTGTGGACACACAGGTATCCTTGGACCTCAGTTTGAAAATTACAGTCGAAAGTATTTTGGTGTAGAAGTTAAAGCAACCATCCATCTGCTTTGTAGCTTGAGCTGAGTTACTTAGACTCTTTGGGCTTCAGTCTCCATTTTCCTGTACTTAGAGAATACATAAAACTAGGTTATTTCTAAAGAGTTCTTGCTTTGAAAATTTCCAATTCAGTGAATCCTATAATCACTTTGCGCTTGTCTTATCCCTGTGTTGTCTTAGGATCTGTGGCTCTTACTGGTATTTACGTATATGTCCAAAGACTAAGCTCTTGCTGAACAGGGATTAGTCTCAGTCATTTTTTATTTCCCAATTTTAGCATATGCCTGACATATATTGGGAATAAAATAATGTTAGCCTAGATTCAGAAGGGGCATTTTTATCC